>NW_006786458.1:455450-456341 GCF_000442215.2 Lipotes vexillifer
TGCTGGGCATTGGACATAAGAATGGGACCCTGTGTTTACCTTGAAGGGTCTTATAATCTACAATCTGTCTTAAACTGTTATTCATTTCTGTGGGTATATTTGATCGTTTTGGCTAAATTGTGTATTGAAATCACGGATCTTGTCTTTTGTTTATTTGACCAGTGCTGTAAGTTGGGTTCCTTGGAAGCAGATGCTGAAATGGTTAGTGTGAAGGAGATTTATTAGGCAGTGATTTGGAGGGAAGGAAGCATGAGATTAGGCAGGGGGAGACAGCCAGGGGTGATGCAGTCCTAACAGAAGCCGTTGCCAATGCTGTGGAAAGTTCTGAAGCTGGGATGACCCTTCAGAGCTATTCTAAGTTGGAAATAACTGGTTTGGGGACATTTCAGACTTAACTTTTCAAATATCCATACCAAATGGACATCTGGTCCAATGATGCTCACTTCCTGATGGATTTAGTGTGGGATAAGAGTAGTCTGGAAGTGCTGTTTCATAGCCTCGGATTCACCGAGTCTACTTAACTTTACAGGCCGCACCCTTGGGTAAATCTGCATGCATACTACTCAGCCTCCTCTCTGGGGATGCTCAGCTCTTAGGAGCAGCTGCAGCCACAGCCCTGCGCTCACATTTGAAAACTTGCCATGAACTCTGTGTTCAGCAGCTCAGAAAATCCACCTGTCAAATATGGGATGGACTTGGAATTAACCAATATTTTCTGCAATGGAATCTCTTAACGTTATCCCTAATATCACTATAATCATCTTAAAAATGTCTCTACTCTCTGCCTTTTCAAATCATACTCATCCTTTGAGGCAGAACTAAAATGCACTTTAAATAAATAATATTGAGCATCTACTACATGATAAGCACTGCTGAACCCTGGGGAAAGGC
>NW_006786458.1:456560-477649 GCF_000442215.2 Lipotes vexillifer
CTGAACCCTGGGGAAAGGCAACTTTGAGAGAGGTGCCATCCCTGACTTCAGACCTAAAGACAAGGAGGGAGGGACAGAAATGAGTAAATAAGTAATTAGAATACAAGGTTTTAGAATACAAGAATTATATACATGGAATGACTGTATAATTTATTGTCCTAATCTGGAGATTTTTGAGAGCAAAATGAGGGAACCATTAATATACAAGCAGGAACATCAGGTATAAACTGGGACCATCCCAAGCAAACTGGAATATAGGGTCATCCTATTAATTAATAAAATGTCACAGGATCTTGGAAAACAGAGTATGATTTCAGATTGAGAAGATGGTGGAAAGGCTAACGAGAAGATGTAGCTTTTGAACCGGAATTTAAATCAATACATTCACAGTTGTAAGACTGAGCCTTCCCAGGAGAGGGAACCCTGCAGGGACGTACGTGGTGAATTCCAGAATACATATAATGAATATTTCAGTGAGATCTGAATGCAAGGTGTAAGGTTGAGTACAGTGACAGGTGACTCAGGAATGTTGGGTCGGATCCTGATAGTGTGGTGTCTTAAGTGTCTTACTAAGATGTTTGGGCTTAAAACGGTTGAAAGCAGGGAACCACCAAAAATTGTTGAGCATGGGGAGGAACTGATAAATAAGGTAGAAGACAAATTAGTGATGCTAAAGGCTGGAGTCAGAGAGGACAGTTAGAATATAGACCAAAAGTCTAATAAGGCCAGTGAGAATGGAAAGAGAGTGGAATGTCAACCTATGATAGAATAGAAGTCTTGGTTCCGTTGAATATGAAGGAAGAGAGGAGAGGTCTCTGGACCAGCTTCTGGCTTAGTGCTTCCATTACTTGAAGCAGTGAGCACTGGAGGAGCTTGCTGAGCCTGTTGGAGGGATGAGCTAGTGAATTGTGCTTGGTGCTGGTGGGAGACTGAAGGTGACAGCCCAGCTGCCTCCATGGAGTTTCCATGGGGCCCCCACTGGGAGCTACCCATTGGCGGCATGATAAGACCATTCAGTGAAGCCCAGTCCCAAGACATTGAAGTGGTTCCAGGGACCAGAGGCATGAGGATGAATAGGACAGGACTCTCGGGAGAACAGACCTCATTGCCAGGAGTTGCTGCCAGCTCTTGGGCACTGCAGCTGAGGACAGCTGCACACAGGAGAATGGAGGAACCACTGTGATGGGCCACAGCTGACAGAGCTCCATGAAAAACAGCCAACAGGGACTGCTGGGGAAACATTCTTCATCCACCCCATCTGGGATCCTTCTGTCACCATGGCAGAGTTACCGAGGACATTCGCATTAAGGGCAGAAATGGTTGGATTTTTCTCATGCTCCATTGCTGATGAGCAAGTAGATCTGGTGGATCAGAGGGCTAGGTACTGTGGGGGCCTGAGCCAGGCCTAATAGCCTCAGGATGCCCTCACTCTCCCCAGCTAGTCTCTAAAATGACTGAAGGTGAGACTATGGCTATTCTATTTCTATATTACCGAGGGCAGAGCAGAGGCCTTGATATTTTTTGTTTAGACTGACTGCCACTGTATTAGTCCAAGAGCTATTGGGCCGACCAAAGTAACAACTAGTGGTCGCTAGAGCCGAGGGCACAGCCCAGAGGTGATGCAATGGATGCTTTGCCCTCTGAGATGATGAAGAGCCGACCAGCTCCTGTCCTTCTGAATGAGACAGGACATCTCTAGCCTCTTGGCTCCAGACACTGATATCTTCTTCATGTCGACATAAGAAGAAATTGTGGCCTACTGGCAAAGTGCCCATTAAGAACCAAAACTTGATTTGGAGACCTTGTGTCTTAGCTCAGGCTGCCATAACAAAATACCACAGACTGGATGGCTTAAAGAGAAAACATCTCTTTTCTTACAGTTCTGGAGGCTGGGAAGTCCAAGATCAAGGCAGATTCTGTTCCTGGTCAAGGTCCACTTTCTGGCTTTCAGATGGCCACCTTCTTGCTGTGTCCTCACATGGCAGGGAGAGAGGTGGCAGGGTGGAGGGGGAGAGAGTGTGCCAGTGCACCAGAGTACCAGTCTCTCTTCCTCTTCTTATAAGGACACTGACCACATCATGGGGGCCCCATCCTCATGACCTCATCTAAATCTAATTACCTCCCAAAGGCCCCACCTCCAGGTACAATCTCACTGGAAGTTAGGACTTCAGGATAGGAATTTTTGGAGGACACAAACATTCAGTCCATCGCATATTGGAACTCCTTTTAGCCTTACATTATCACTTGCTGGAAGGAGCGAGGCAGTGGGGGTGATGGTGCTGGGGAGCATTATGATTTCTTCTGTGTACTCTCTTTAAAAAAGAACTCTAAACCGAATCATCAGGATTAATCCCTATCTTAAGTATGTCTCTTAATTGCACCAGAAAACACTTTAAAATGGGCAAGACTTATCCCTGGAATGTACGTTTTGGATTAAGATCAATTTTAGACATGTCATTTCTTTAGCTAAAGTGAAGGGAAAACAAGTTTTATTTGATCTTCCGTAAGATCTTTCCTCAGCGTCTTACTTCTCCTGCCATCAAATTCTTACCTTGACTGAAAAGCCACGTTAAGTGCAAGGCAAATTCCTTACCTCTTTGTATAGAGATTAGCAGTCTCTGGGTGATGGAAGACTCAAGTGACTAAGTGCTGCCAGTTCTAGATGCTATGCTCTCTGGGTTTCAGTCCTTCATCTCTACAATTATAGGTTATCTTTACTGTTGAAAATCATGGGTACAAAATCTACTTGAAATTGGGAACAAATGTCCAAATTCAAGAGTGATAGGGACTACATCTTGAAGAATCAAACTAAAAATCTTAAAAACAAGTTTATACTATTTTGTATATAAAATATATATTTAAATTAAAACTGTGTTTTGTTCTTAGAATGAACCGAGAATGACATAGTCATTCCTTTTTGGAGTTTTTGATTTTTCTGTCAAAAGTATATATTGGCATAATACAATGGCCTCCATTTCTTGTTTGAGTTTAATCCTACAATCACAAAGAGAATCATCTTTGGAAAAATATTCAAGAACTTCATTAATTTGCTCAAGGGCTTCTCTTAATTCAAGGCTACTCAAACCATTCTTTATGGAGGTAACTTTTATGTCACCATCCGTGCAATTTTCTCTTCTTCCATTAACCATGGTATTTCTAGTTGCTCTTCATTTATCAACAGTTTTGCATGTGATTGAGCCATTCAATATCAACTTGATTGACTTTATCAATTCTTTCAGTAAGATTTTTGATTTTATTTTGCAACCATTTAGCATTGTGTTGGTGTTTACAATGATCAGGGAAAGATTGGCTAACAAAGATGTTGACCCAAAGGGTGAAACTAAACACCAGCACTGAGTGAGGAGGGATGTTTGAGAGGGCACTAATTTTTAAGTGCAAAATCATTTAGTGAACATTTTCTGATTAAAACCACTTTTGCTTCCTTGCATAGCCTACAGCGTAGTCTCCTGGACGATTCATATTGGGATAATGAGGATCCACTATAGGTCTTAGGATTCGAAACACATTATGGCCATACTTCTTACCTTGACATGGTTAAGACAAAGTGGGAGTTGTGTGAATAGCAGATTTTGTTTGTTTTTTAACCAAAAAAAGTATTAAATAATAAATATATGATATTGCTTATATGTGGAATCTAAAAAATGGGTACAAATGAACTTATCTACAAAACAGAAATAGAGTTACAGATGTAGAAAACAAACTTATGGTTGCCAGGGGGCAAAGAGGGGGGAGGGATAAACTGGGAGATTGGGATTGACATATACACAAGACTATATATAAAATAGATAACTGATAAGGACCTACCATATAGCACAGGGCACTCTACTCAATACTCTCTAATGACCTATGTTGGGAAAAAAATCTACAAAAAGAGTGGATACATGTATATGTATAACTGATTCAGTTTGCTGTACAGCAGAAACTAACACAGCATTGTAGATCAACTATACTCCAATACAATTTTTTTAAAATAAATATTTAACATTTCTCTAAGATCTAACTATGAGCAAGCTGCACCTACTTGAATGTAAACTCCCTGAGGTTTCCCCATCTTGATAAATCCAGAGGCAAGAACATGAAAGTTCTTGACATAGGCAAGACATCCAACAAATGTTAGGTGAATGTTCACTAAGGTGGAAGCAGGAGGGAGGGATTCTTCCACTAAATAGTTATGTTATCTTGATAATCTTTTAATTTCCCCAAATCTCAACTATAATATGAAGAAAAAGTACGGAAAAATCTCAAAAACTCATGTACAGTTCTAAAATTCCGTGATACCAGTTTATTCTAGGTATTTAGAGAAAATCACTTTTTACCAGATTTTTTAGAATCTCAGGGTAAGTCATGATTGTCATTTGGAAAAAAATCGTAGTGATATTAGTAGGCCAGTGAAGTAGGCAACATTTGAGTGGAAATATGTTCATTTGTTTATTAATTTTTTTTCTTTTTTTCTTTTTTTTGCGGTAGCAGGCCTCTCACTGTTGTGGCCTCTCCCGTTGTGGAACGCAGGCTCCGGACGCGCAGGCTCAGCGGCCATGGCTCACGGGACCAGCCGCTCCGCGGCACGTGGGATCTTCCTGGACCTGGGCACCAACCCGCGTCCCCTGCATCGGCAGGCGGACTCTCAAGCACTGCGCCGCCAGGGAAGCCCTGTTTATTAATTTTTAAAACTTGAGTGATGAAAATAATTTTTAAGCTTCGTGGAATTTGATTTCCAAACTAGAACTGCGGGTGTAAATTAAAAGATCCTGATTCTTGTGCCTGGAGTGAAAAGCAGTCCCCTCCCCACTTCACAAAAAGAGGAGGCCACCCGGCATCGAGGTAGCAGTGCTTTTCATTGAGTGGGGAGATTTGATACATATCCTGCCAAATAAAGTGCACATTTAAAAAATTTCCCTGCACAAATATGCGTGACTGCTTGCTTTTCTCAGGCTGCCGTTCGTTCTGGGAGAAAAGCGAGGACTTAACGTCCTCAAGGCTGGGGTGTGTTTTAGTATCTGCCCAAATGTTCAGGCCTAAAATAGAGTTTGTTTTGGCCATGACTCCGCAGAGGTGGCAAGCCATTTCTAAGCACGGGATAAATGGCAAGAAAGCTTTGCAAAACCTCTCATAACCCAGCTTGTCTGAAGGTTTGGTTGCATCACAGTTGATGGGCTAAGAATCCTTGTCTTCCACCTGGGTCAGTGGGTTTTACTGGTACCGAGAACATTTCCTCAATGCGGTTGTTCAGCCAGCAGGTCGCTGGAATAGGGAGTTTTATTTTTTGGACATTCTCTCATACTTTGGTTGTAGTATCTGGAAGCATGTTTGGAGGTAAAAATTCTATAGGCTCTACCTTCCCTCCTTTGTAAATGATCCATTTAGCACTTGTTACACAGGGTTTCAACTAGTTTTATAGCGACTTCAGCTGTGTAGCTCTTGTCTCCTCCCACCGAGATTTATAACTCCTCCAGGGCAGGGACTGGGTTTTCTAGGTATGTACTGTACCCAAGTAGTATTTCTAAAGCATAAAGAAATAGTCTTGTCAGGGTGGGGGGAACATGGGTCATTTAAAGTTTTTCTTTAATTTTTCAAGATTAAAAATGTGCTTCATTATTATATTTATACAAAGACAAACTAAATATATTAAATAATGTTAAATAAATAAATAATGTTGTTAAATAAATAAATATATTAAATAATGTTGTTAAATAAATAAGTATATTAAATAATGTTGTTAAATAAATAAATATATTAAATAATGTTGTTAAATAAATAAATAATGTTGGGTTCGATCACTTTGGCACCCTCTACCTCACTAGCCCTATGTTAGTTATGTAAGAGGTACACAACAGACTTGTTGAATTATCCCAGAATTTTACAGAAGAGTCAACCACAAATTAATTCTTTCCTTTTTCCATTCTAAAATGTTTTAATGTCAGAAAGCATCCAACGAAAATATTTTTTTGGAAGTGCTTGAATCCTTAATTCCCTAATTCATGTTTCTTAAGGTATTTATAAGCACCCAAATGCTTACAGGAAAACAAAAATCATTACAAAGATATGTTCCACCGTGACCGTAAGAACATGCGATCTAAGACAACCGTGTGATGTGAACATGAAAAGAGAAAATAAAATATAAATGTTAAACCCAATCTGCAAACTCTTCATGTCAAATATGAGTCAGAGATGAGAGAAATGTTTAGCGTAGGGGGCAGAAGCATTTTGAGAAGAGCATAAGGAAAAAAGTCATGGGAGTTTGCAATTCACTCTTCATGGGACTCAAGAGAAGCCATCAGACCGATAATCTTTGGGAATTTGTGTGATTTTAGAGATTATTTTAATTGTGTAAGGAGGAGGATTAGTACGTTTTTTGGAGAAAAGGATGACAGTCCAAGCATATAATGAAGCTCTTTAAAAAAATTTTTTTTATTGAAGTATAATTGATTTACAACACTGTTAATTTCTGCTGCACAGCAAAGTGATTCGGTTATACGTATATAGATCCCTAAAATCAATAATAATTTAAGTGCTTCTTGAACTGCACAAAACACTAACATCGTTCATTTGACCGACATTAGTTGAGCACCAGCTATGTGTCAGGCTCTGTTTAGATGTTTGGGTCCTTTACCTAAACTACATCCATGTGAATGTGGTGCCGTTAATCTCATGATACATATGAAGGTAGCTGTATGAGAGGCAAAGAAGTAAATGACTTGGCCTTCCCCTTGAGAAGCTTCAGTCTAGTTGAGAACACAGTACATATGAAACAGCTGCTAAATAAAATATACTATAGTAAACAGCTTTCCAGAACTGTCGAAGGTTGAGTCATCCTGGAGAATCCATCCAGTTTTCCAGATATCTGAGAGGTTGTCCCTTAAAACATAAGATAGTAACATTAAAGAAAATTAGTAGTTGTACTTAGTTCCAATACAGTAGCTCCCTCAGGACCTATAAGACAGTTTCTATATTAGAATCATCTGTATTTTATTGTACCTATGTTTTATGGTTTTTCTATCTCCTCCTTTGTAATTGGTTTGTCAACGTACGTTTAATTTACTGATGATGAACTAGCAAAGGTTCGAGAACAAACTAATTAATTTTATTAGGTTTGGGTGTAAAACACCCAACAAATTAACCCTAAGTAATGGGTTTCTTCTTTCAGGAAAATTCTCCAACCTTTGAATGGACTCCTGAGAGACACTCCCCTATTCCTGTTTCAAAGCTTCTTATCCTATCCCTGATTTTATTCTAGAGATTTGAGAAATCAAGAGAACTGAGTGCTAGATGAATGAGTATTATTGTATATTACATTTACTAAACTGAATATAATTGAGCATTAACATTTGACAGACATGGTTTTTGAAATTATGAATAGGAAGCAGATGAACCATCTTAAGCAATGGTGTGAGAGAAGAGTAGTTGTGTGGAAGTCTTTCCTCTGGAAGGTAAGGAATCATATATATTTGGAATCATTTTAGGAGTTATCGATCCTCATTTGTTGAAGGATAATATTGAAGCCAAGAGAAGTTAAGTGATTTGTTCACTTCAAGTTCACACAGAACCAGTTGTAAAAAATCTGGTCGTTTGATCTTCCTCTTTCTTTTTTTTTTTTTGGCCGTGCTGCACAGCTTGTGGGATCTTAATTCCCTGACTAGGGATCAAACCGATGGCCCCTGCAGCAGAAGCGCAGAGTCCTAACCACTGGACTGCCAGGGAATTCTCCTGAACGTTTGATCTTAAGTCCAGTTTTTGACATATTAATTGTCACAACAAATGAATAAACGTTTCTGAGTTGAACCAAAGAAAGTGTATCCGGTGGCCCAGCCTCAAACATTTACTTACATGACAAAAGAAGGAAAGGAAAGAGAGAAACCCCATGACCCCAACCCAAAACCCCGTTCCTCCCACTCTACTGAGGAGTCCATGCTTCACCTTCTCTTATGGACTCTCCAAGAAATTCAATGACTGACTCCCATTTCTGGTGGTGGCAGGCCAGGGCCTTTGGACCAACAATCCAGAGCTGACACTGTATTAAGAAATCACTAGGCTAAAGAAGGAATGGAAAGAGGAGGCTTAGAGAAACAAGGGGATTATGGAGGCTGCTTTTGCTATGAGGGCATTTGCTAATTTAAGCCAAAACAATTTAAATATCAGCTTTATTAAGGTATAATATACATATATTTCAAGTGTATAGTTTGATAAATTTTGACAAATGTCACATAGCCACTTCCACCATCAAAAAATGTATGGGCTTCCCTGGTGGCGCAGTGGTTGAGAGTCCGCCTGCCGATGCAGGGGACGCGGGTTCGTGACCCGGTCCGGGAAGATCCCACATGCCACGGAGCGGCTGGGCCCGTGAGCCGTGGCCGCTGGGCCTGCGCGTCCGGAGCCTGTGCTCCGCAGCAGGAGAGGCCACAGCAGTGAGGCCCGCGTACCACAAAAAAAAAAAGAAATGTAACATTTCCATTACACCCCAGAGTTTCCTCATATCCCTTTGCAGTCCATTCTCTTCTTCCATCCCAGGCCCAGGTAGTCACTGATCTGCTTCTTGCCACTGTAGTTTTGCCTTTTCTAGAATTTTATATAAATGGAATCATGCAGAATAGAGTCTTATGTCTGACTTCTTTCATTAATGTGTTAATATGGTGAAATATATGGATTGATGTTCAAATGTTAAACCAACATCACATTCCTGGGATGAACTACACTTGGTTCTTGTATATTTTTATCCTTATATTGATGGATTCAATTTGTTAATATTGATATTTTGTGAAGGACTTTGTATCTATGTCAATGAGGGATATTGGTATGCAGTTTCCTTCTAATGTAATGTCTTGTAATGTTCTTGTCTGGTTTTGACAACAAGCTAATGCTCGCCTCATAACATTTTGAATTAGGAAGTATTTTCTCTTCTATTTTCTGGAGAAGTTTGTGTAGAATTGATTTTATTTCTTCCTTAAATTTTTGTAGAATTCAGTGAAGTCCTCTGGGCTTGGAGTTTTCTTTGGGAAAAGGTTTTTGATAATGAATTACATTTATTTTAATAGAATCGAAGTTATTCATATTGTTATGAATGTTATTGTGTTAAGAGCTGGATTTTGTTATATTACTTTCAAGAGTATTGGACCTTAATTGAGGTTAAGTTACTTGTAGACCAACTTGATCTATTTGAGGCTTGCCCCTGTCCTTTTATTTTTGAGGGTAGATTTTGTTCTAGGACAAAACTACTAAACTGCTTATACATGGTTCTTCTAAAGACTTTACCCCATGCTCAGCAGTGTGCTGGTAAATGTTTAACAACTGTTCTCCAAGAAAAAAGTACAAACCTGAGTTGTAGTGTTTGTTTACTTCTATTACAGCCAATTTCAATCCACCAATGTAACATCACACAGCTCTCAAAATTCCTGAAAACTTAACAAGCAGCCATCTCAACCTCGTACAAGCCAGCTCCAGGGGACGCGGGTTCGTGACCCGGTCCGGGAAGATCCCACATGCCACGGAGCGGCTGGGCCCGTGAGCCGTGGCCGCTGGGCCTGCGCGTCCGGAGCCTGTGCTCCGCAGCAGGAGAGGCCACAGCAGTGAGGCCCGCGTACCACAAAAAAAAAAAGAAATGTAACATTTCCATTACACCCCAGAGTTTCCTCATATCCCTTTGCAGTCCATTCTCTTCTTCCATCCCAGGCCCAGGTAGTCACTGATCTGCTTCTTGCCACTGTAGTTTTGCCTTTTCTAGAATTTTATATAAATGGAATCATGCAGAATAGAGTCTTATGTCTGACTTCTTTCATTAATGTGTTAATATGGTGAAATATATGGATTGATGTTCAAATGTTAAACCAACATCACATTCCTGGGATGAACTACACTTGGTTCTTGTATATTTTTATCCTTATATTGATGGATTCAATTTGTTAATATTGATATTTTGTGAAGGACTTTGTATCTATGTCAATGAGGGATATTGGTATGCAGTTTCCTTCTAATGTAATGTCTTGTAATGTTCTTGTCTGGTTTTGACAACAAGCTAATGCTCGCCTCATAACATTTTGAATTAGGAAGTATTTTCTCTTCTATTTTCTGGAGAAGTTTGTGTAGAATTGATTTTATTTCTTCCTTAAATTTTTGTAGAATTCAGTGAAGTCCTCTGGGCTTGGAGTTTTCTTTGGGAAAAGGTTTTTGATAATGAATTACATTTATTTTAATAGAATCGAAGTTATTCATATTGTTATGAATGTTATTGTGTTAAGAGCTGGATTTTGTTATATTACTTTCAAGAGTATTGGACCTTAATTGAGGTTAAGTTACTTGTAGACCAACTTGATCTATTTGAGGCTTGCCCCTGTCCTTTTATTTTTGAGGGTAGATTTTGTTCTAGGACAAAACTACTAAACTGCTTATACATGGTTCTTCTAAAGACTTTACCCCATGCTCAGCAGTGTGCTGGTAAATGTTTAACAACTGTTCTCCAAGAAAAAAGTACAAACCTGAGTTGTAGTGTTTGTTTACTTCTATTACAGCCAATTTCAATCCACCAATGTAACATCACACAGCTCTCAAAATTCCTGAAAACTTAACAAGCAGCCATCTCAACCTCGTACAAGCCAGCTCCAGCACACCACCACAAATGAATGTCCCATATATTAGAAGGTCTCTCCACCCCGACTGGTCAAAATAAGAACTATTCTTAGCTTTGAGTAAGCTCCAGAAATTGCTTCACCTACTGCTTTCTGGTTGTTCTTTCTTCAGCTTCATGGAATTTCACTTCATACCTGTGCAGGTAAGCCTTCAGCCAAAGACTCAAGTAGACACCTCTGCATATCCCCAGAGCAGTTTTGCTCTCTCTGTCTCTCTCTCTACAGCTCCCTTCTCTCCTGCACTCTTCCTCACAAATTCTGGTCACCTCACATTCCCCAAACTCCTAAACTTGATGAGAGCACCAGGCTCTGTTTGGGTTCCCTCTTCTTTTGCTGTAGCTTGAAAACTGTCTACAGGCAGCAGGTTGGGGCAATCGTAGGGCTCACCTGGTTTATTTTGCCTCTCTCGGGGCATCAGTCCTAAGCTGATTGTTGTCCAGTAACTGAACACAATTGCTTCATATGTTTTGTCCAGTTTCCTAATTATTTTTGGTTGGAAGGCAATTTCTGTAGCAGTTAATCCTCAGTTGGGGTAAATTTAAACTTGTTATTGGCAGCCTCACTTAGGTAAGTAGTGAATTGATTACAGGTTACCAGGGAAGCATTACTATCCAGTTTTCTATTTTCCATTCATCTTCTTTCCTTCTTTCTCTGTCAGAGAAAATGATCTTCCTACATAAACTGTAACAGGGATTAAAATTGAATTAGATGAGAAATATGAGGTATTGCAAGTCAATGATTGCACATCTTTTGGCCCTAAAAAAATTTCATCTTGGGGCTTCCCTGGTGGCGCAGTGGTTGAGAGTCCGCTTGCCGATGCAGGGGACACGGGTTCGTGCACCGGTCCGGGAGGATCCCACATGCTGCGGAGCGACTGGGCCCGTGAGCCATGGCCGCTGAGCCTGCGCGTCCGGAGCCTGTGCTCCGCAGCAGGAGAGGCCACAGCAGTGAGAGGCCCGCGTACCGCAAAAAAAAGAAAAAAAAAAATTTCATCTTGTGCCATGTAGAGCATCATGCCTGAGATTTCCCAGCTGTTGTTACCAGTGATGTTTGAAGGGTTACAGACAATGAGAGTTGGTATCAGAGGTTTGGAGATGGACGGCTGTGGTTCTAAATTTGAAATGGTGAGCAAAGTACGTTGATCAAATTCTAGACCAACGAGCTTGAGCTTGATCTTAGGAAAAGTTCTCGAGTGAACGATTAGAGGAAGCATGTCTGAGAACCTCGAAAAGGAGTTAGTCATACTAGGCATCAACTTGGATTCCAAAGAAAGTCATGTCAAGCTGCACATGTGCACAGTGTCTGGCACCAGGTAGAAACTCAGAAGATATTAATTAAATGAGTGAATAAATTACGGACTGAGTAAGCAGAGTCTTTTCTTTCGACAGACGACAGAACTAGCAGTTCAGGAACACACAGCAGAGAGTACAGCTACTTTCAGCAAAACATAGGATAAAGTCTGCACAGTTCAGCTCAACTTGTGTTTATTGAGTGTCTACTGTGGGCCAGACATTCTGCTGGTTATTGGAGGTGCAAACATGACTAGTACATGGTTCCTACAATTTAGATTTAGACTGAGACCTATAAACAGATAGTATCAATAGGATGTGACAAGTGATATGAGAGAAGGATGCAGAGGCTGCATTGGGAACTCAGACAATGGATGACGAAGCACACGGCTCAGCTTAGGGGAGGTTACAGGAAGCTTCCTAGTCATGAAGGATGATGACACCGTCTGTGGCACCAACAGCATCAATGCTGCGAATACTCCCTCCAGTGTGGGTTCACTTTGGGCACTTTGCATTTTAAGTTCTGTCATCCTGGGTAGGTTTCTCCTTCTATTTAGCCGCATTTGCCTTATCTAGTGGAAACTCCTCCCAGATTTTGGTATGGGACTGTCAGTCAGCATTCATTTTCATTTTTGTATTCTCCTGAATCTCCTTGGATATTTAAAACGAAACTTAAGGAGCCATAATTAGAGACTGTGTCCAATTGCTAAACGAAAATTATTATTATATTAGGATGATAGTGCTTTCAAGAGCTGTGTTCTCTGAGTGGGTGTTCCCTTTATGGTTTTGGATGCTGTGTCAATACAGCATAAACAAGAGAATCTTACAAAAACCAAAACACAGTGATGAAAATATTTTTACTACCCATGACCCCTTGAATTTTTTTCTCCCTCTACAAGCGAGGTTTTAAGAGATATCTTATACATAAATTCTTTTTAATTAATAAAAATTAATTTGAGATATGCCGTTGCCAAGTAGAGTTTCTGACTAGCATAAACTATCTGGTTCGAATTCATATAGTTTAGCTAAAAGCAAAAAGTCATAATAAGTATTTATCAAGAACTGACTGTGTGCCAGGGGCTAAGAGCCCTCCTTGCATCAAATCAGGTAAGCCTCACAACCATCATACAAAGTACATACTGTTGTCACCATTATTTCACTGATGAGGAAACTGAGTGTCAGAGAGATTGAGTACACAGGACAAGGCTCCACAGCTAGTGAGTTGTGGTGCTGCACTGAATTTCAGGCAGTCTGGCTTCAGACTCTAAAGTCTTAAACCTTTATAAAGCAGAGTTGACTCTTGAATTGGATCTTGTGTAAGTGTAAATGAATGATCTCCATTAGGCTTTCTGAAATAATGAAAATAGCCCACAGACATCCATTACTACCTTTGGGGACACCTAAACAAAAGCCTCCGCTCTAAAATTTAGATACTGATTAGTATCCTGAGCCTTGCCTTGAATGAATGGTGCATATTCCACATCATCTTTAGAATGGATCCTTACCATCCAAAGGATGCTAAGATACAACCCTGATGTGGTAACTGGCAATACACAGAAACAGGGGCAGCCTTCCCCACTGTGCTCATAACCTAACCAGAATTTTGTTTTAAAAGAACTGGGCTTATTTAAAAGAGAAACACCTCCCCCAATGGTCTATTAATCTGCAAATATGTATTTAGGGACATTTGAAGTTGTTCTATTTACCTAATCATCACTAATGGCTACTTTGGATCTATGACAGCTGAATGTGTAAATATGGCTCTTAGACCTTTCTCAAGGTATGATACTGGCCCAATAGACCATAACAGCTTCTTAAGAGAACAGGATTTCCTTGAAGCAAAATCTGAATATCAAACAGAGCTAAGAGTGCTTTAGGAGTTTCTTAGTAGGTCATTTTCAACTGCTCTCCTCAGAGCTAAATGTCAAAATTTACCAGGAAATTTGGGTCCCACTAAGACCTGAACATCAATAAACATGAAAGCCAAACACTGATTTTTAAATAATGAGAACAGAGTCAGCACGATTCTTCATAGGCAATAAATAGATAATAAGCAAGGAGACGTAATTTTAAAAGAGTTTGTGCAGCCAAACCAAATAGACTAGGTAGCAAAGTTAAGATAGTTTTGATTACTAAATAATACACTAGAAATTGCCGATCTTATCCAGAGGAAACCCAGACATTATTCCAATACATTATAGAAAGTTGAGGGCTTCCCTGGTGGCGCAGTGGTTGAGAGTCCGCCTGCCGATGCAGGGGACACGGGTTCATGCCCCGGTCCGGGGAGATCCCACATGCTGCGGAGCGGCTGGGCCTGTGAGCCATGGCTGCTGAGCCTGAGCGTCTGGAGCCTGTGCTCCGCAATGGGAGAGGCCACAACAGTGAGAGGCCCGCGTAAAAAAAAAAAAAAAAAAAAAAAAATTGAGAAATGAGTAACTTGACAGGTGATGCTCCCCTCCTACACACTGGGAGAGCATTGGACCTAACATCCTCCGAAGAATTGCTTTTTCTTCTCTGCTGTGTCTCTGGGAATGCAGCACAGCTTACGAGGCCCCGCTCAGATTCCGTATTAGTTGGACCTGCTTCAACCAAGTACCACAAACTGGGAGGCTTAAAACAACAGGAATTTATTCTCTCACAGTTCTGGAGGCTGGAAATGAGAAATCAAGGAGCAGGGCTGTGCTCCCTCTGAAATCTGCAGGGGAGAATACTTCCTTGCCTCTTCCAGCTCCTGGTGTTGCCAGCAATCCTTGGCATCCTTGGCTTGCAGTTGCATCACTCCAATCTCTGCCTCTGTTGTCACATGGCCTTCTCTCCTTGTGTGTGTGTGTGTGCGCGGATGTGCGTGTGTGTGTGTGTGTGTGTGTTCACATGGCCTTCCCCTGCCTGTGTCTCCCTCTGCCCTTCTTATGAGGACACCAGTCACGTTGGATTACGGACCCACCCTAACCCAGTATGACCTTAACTGATTACATCTGCAAGGACCCTATTTCCAAATAAGGTCACATGTGAGGTCCTGGAGGATGGGACGTCAACATATCTTTTTGGGGGACACAATTCAACCCACAGTAGCCCCCATGTCTTCAATGAGACCGTCCCAAATCACTCTGTGCTCTATGTTTGTACAGCTTGTGGGTCTATGGCTACTCATTTGTACCTGTACCACTCATCTGTTCCTATTATTATGTTATTATATGCTGCATGTCTTGTCTCTCTAATTTTATTGTAAACTCTTTGATTGGTGAATAATTCTTACTCAATATTCTACCCACAAAGCACTTAAAACAGTGATTTCATAGCAGTAGCTATCTAATCTTAGAGCAACTTTATACTTCTCAAAAATCCTTCCCATACATTATCTAACATGGTTCTGCCAATATCCCTGTGCTGTGGATTGGATTGCTGCATTATCCTAATTTTATGTCCAAGGGAATTAAGACACAGAGAGGGGAAGTGAGTCACGTGGCTTGAGCTATTCCCAGCTGCCTTTTATTGAAAAATGTCTCCTCCCTCCCTTCATTCCCTGTAAATTGATTATTAATGAGTCAAGTGTCTCTCTGGGAAAAAAATCCCTCCTTACTCGGAAGGGAAAGTGAGTGAGAGGAGAGGGAGGAAATGTGTATGAATACAAAGTCTGCCTTTTCCACTTGCACAAGCAGTTGGAAGAAAGTCACAAAGTCACCCAACCCTTCTGTTTTCATGAGCACTTCTCACCCTTTTTATCCAGCATAACAGTGGAAAACCTCAACTTTTCTTAAACTTCTGACCCTGTCCCTCTATTCTCTCAGTTTAAGAAGATAGCTGCTCCCCCTTTGTTTTTCCTTTTAATAAAAAATATCCAACGGTAACTCCTTCAGCATCTTTCCACCTACCTTACAAATGGCTAGAGGGGGGAGGGGAGAAGAAAGGAGGTGGGTGTGAGCATGAACAGGAGTCAGTGGCCTCCTGACCAAGGGTCAGCTGGCCAGGGGTGCTACAGAGCTCTGCATGCCCAAGTACTGCACGTCCCCAGCCTCCAGACCCAGGGAGTGTGAGGGATGGAGATAGCTCCCCTCAGAGCAAAAGGAGGGCAGACAGAGGAGCCCCGGTTCAGGAAGAGGCTCTCATACTGTGAAAGCCTGCTGTGGACATCTGTTTCCATTGTCCTTCATCTCTTTCCTGGGACTCACAAAGGAGAGCTTGGAAAATCATAATCAGCTTAGAGAAGACAAAAGAGGTCCTCTTCGGTGGGAGGGCGAGGGTAGAGGAAGAGGGGAGACACACACACACACACACACACACACACACACACACGCACGCAGAGAATAGAAAACAAAAGATAATGAGAAAATTCTAGGTAAAAAAAGGAAACAGATTTCTCGAAGTGGTAAGCTGATAGTTCGAATGTGAAATGCTCGCTACTCCAAATGGATGTGCTGTAATCAGGCTTTTGGACTCTGAATTCTCTCTTTGATACTTTGGCCTCAGGACTTTCTATTTTAGGCTGGGTATCATCAGGCAGTAACCAGTAAGGAAGGTGATTTAATTTAAAAGAGAGAGAGACTGAGAGAGAAGTTAGATCAACAATGGAGCAATTTAAGTTTAATGGTACTCCAAGTTTAGAAGTACATTCTGTTTGCACAGATGCAGAGTGCAAGGAATATTTGGGGGCAGTCTCTTTGGGACTGGGTGACGAAGTAAGTGGGTGGCTGAGGCCCTTAGAGGAAGGATAAAACCCTAACTAAGAAGACAAGTAGAACAGTAAGATTTCATGCAGTGCAATTCTCTCTGCCCTGCGCACCCAACCCCTGTGCACGTGTGTGCTCTGCGACACCCTCACGTAAACACACATGCACGCCAAGCTTCTCCAGCGTTCCTAGACCTGGGGTCTAGCTGGAATCTAAGCACTGGAGCTCTGAGCAGGATTAGGGCGGGGGCAACTCCACTGGTCTGGGTCAGATAAAAATCCCAGGATCCCCATTCAGAAGTGAACACAAAGTCTTTAAAAAGGTGCCACAAGTCTTAAAACTCTGAAATTAATGAGGGATTCAGGCCATTGGTTCTTGTGCTGCGTTACTATGATAAAATAGATCAGAGATAATAAAAGGTTATTAGTCTGGAAAAACCAGTAAAGGGCTGGAACCTAGGGGGCCAAAGTACAACCCCACTTTTTCTCTGAGTAAAGCGCTTTCCTCTGCATCTGTTTCCTCTTCTGAAAGTGAAATGTGTTCTCCTGTGCTTTTAGGTCAGTGCTTCTCGGACTCTAACGAGTATACACATCACCTGGGGCATTGTTACTAGGAAGATTCTGGCTGAATAGTTCTGGGGCAGGTCTTGAGATTCTGCACTTATAAAAATATCCCAGGCAGCCAGTAGTCTACATGATACTTTTGCATGAATTAGAATAGTGTACCCTTCTCTGGGCAGCCCTGCAAGTGCCTTTGCAAAAAGAATCCTTTTCCCACATGATTTGGCTAGTGATAGATAGGCTGGATTTCAGCCCGTGCACTCCTTTGGACAGTGCCTTTGAGCAGTGCACAAGCTGCCCAACTGTACAGGGCAGTCCTGACCTCGAAGGCAGCTGTCTCCTGGACTACTGCTAAGATAGCCCTGCTCATGATCCATCAGAGATGGTCTGCTACTTTCTCTCTCCTTAACGGCACAACTCAGCAAGCTCATCAAGTCATACTTGCTAGCTCTCATTCTTGCATTGGAATGCCTGTTTTTCTTCAGAGACTGCCAGAATGACAAGTGGGAATGAACTGATTCCCACTTAAAAAAGAGAGTTTGGCTCCTGGTTCCTCACCCTCCAGTGCACCCTTACTCAGCCTAGAGCTCTAAGTATGGGTCATATCATGGCTCCCCATCCACTGCTTCTGCTGCAGTACTTGCATTTGGAATTTTATACCTCACGTCATGTATTAATCCAGGATTTAAACAATTAGGCTCCTATGCCTATTCTTGTATGTGATTATTATCTGGTTTGCTCAAATCTTTTGTTTCTCATCAAATATTACTCCTCCTTTATAGGGGATCAGACATAAAGGCAAAGACCCAAGTACCTGAAATTTCACTGAGCCATCTGTCTGCCTTGGATGGCCGGATCCAGTACAGCACCGGACTCGGAAAAGTTTTCCTAGCTCCACCTCTGCCCAGGCTGCCTTGTTCTGTCCTATTACTGGAGAGAAATTCAAAATATTTTTTTGTCTACCAGTGTTGCTGAATTCTCTTCTCTATAGGTGCTTAAGGTCAGGTGGGGAGAGCAACGGAACCAGTTAGGAGAGGCACCCCTGCAAAACTAAGCTCAGCTGTCCTGGGCTTTCTTCGAAGCATTTGGTGCTCACTAGTCACGTATCTCCTGAAAAGAAACTTTTGGCCAAGGACAGAAAATTCTGGTTTCTCTAAGTAGCAGGTAAAGGGAGCAACAAAGTAGAATATAAAGATCTCTGAGCTAGTGATCTGGAGGTTTTTTTTCTGTTACCCAAGGCTGCCTGCCTGCCTTGCTTTCTCTTGGTTAAATCTATACAATGAAGCAATAGAACTACATAATGTGGAAGATTCCTTCTAGTTTTTAATTTGTAAGCGTCTATGAAGTTTGGTGGCTTTTTTTCTATTAAGCTAAATTTCTGTTAAGCTAAATTTATGAACTTAAAATAAGTCCTGCATGTTAAAAGGCAATGGAATTAATTTGTAATTCCTAGGTGTAGGTTTCCTAGGTCCCTCTCTGCCAGGTGGCCCTATCCCTTTACTGAAGGCATCAACCTATTAGATCGCCTCTCCATCCAGCTCCCCTGGCTTCCAACACCTGCTCCCTCCATATTCTTTTTAGGTTTCTACTTGGGAAGAGCCACCCTGGTTGCTTCTGCTCCTTTACTAAACTTCAAATTATCCATCTTGAGAGTGCCACGGGCTTCCTGCCAGGACCATGACTTATACAGACCCCATTTATAAGACAAAGAGTCATTGACAGCTGCCAACGTTTGTAAGATTTTTTGTGCAAACAATTTTCTTAAAGCCAAATCTATTGTATTACCCGCACTGGATAGAGTTGGATAAAATATTTTATTTTTGCCTGGCATCTGTGAGGTAGAGTTTAGACAAGTTCAAGGCCATTTTTCACACATTTGTTCTGCCAAGCACTTACTTGGTCAACTGTAAGCTCTGGTTAGACTTCAGTGGTCTAATACAAAAGGAGTAACATACAGGATCTCTGCCCACAATGTGTTTTCAAACTACTAGTGGAATCAAGACACTCACAAAAGAAAGAAAACGCAAGGCAATACATGTGGTTTATCTAAGGAAGGATTACGGCTGATTGAAACTTTTAAAGAAATATACAAAAACTCTTACAATCAGGTCAGCTTCATATGCTATTTAAGAAAAATAGCAGTTGCCGTTACTTTGTAATCTTAGGTGTGATGTATAATGTAACCAGGTGGATCAGAAACTAGAGAGACAGGGTTGACTGTCTGCTGCCATAGGGGAATCACGCTGCCATAGCTCCTTGCCTGGAGGAAGGCTTTTTCTGGCTCCAGGGGCCATCCCCGTGGAGTGCTGGTCTCGGCGTGGCCTCAGAACTGCAGCCACACTGTGTGGATGCATCATCAAGGGAGATCTTCCATCCCCCACGGAGGCTTCAGAAATAAATGTGTCCCTCAGGACCAGCTGAGAGAGCTAGAGGGCAGAAGCAAAGACAAATGCCTTCCTGAAGGAAACACTCACAGCCAGATTTCCATCCTATTTTGTGGTGGTTTTTTCCTAATTAGCATCTCATTTTCTTCTGACACAGTCCTTCTTGGATCTTCAGAGAACTCCTGTTATGTCCTGGGAGAGTTTCCAAGACTCTGGGCCTTTCAGATGAACAACTCCAAAGACAACATCCAAGATCAAAGTCTCATTCAGAGATCTCAGATGGCTCCGGGTGTGACTGGCACCAGCTGAGCTGATGGCGCTCAGCTCTTGGAGGACATTCTTTGACTGTGGCACTTCCCTGCATTCACAGGTGGACAGCTTCTGCTGCCCTCCAACACCTCAGCAAGACACCTCAGGGCTTTGCTCACGGGATCTAACTGTGAGACAAAGCATCAAAAAACAGTTGCTGGGTCCTTCTGAAAGAGGGGCTATCTCTTCTTTTCCTATCATTCATAAAATTGTGGAATTTTAGAGCAGTATGATCGTGCAGGGGTTGAAATCTCATTCTACAGAAAATTTAGCTGGGATGGGCTAAGTCAGTGCACACAACTCACCTGTGTCTCTTGTTAAAATGCAGGTTCTGATTCATTGAATCTGGGTCAGGGCCTGAGATTCTTCACTTCTAACAAGTTCCCAGATAAAGCCCAGGTTGCTGGTCAAGGACCAGACTCTAAGTAGCAAGGGGCTGTATTTCCTGCCTAAAGGCAGAGAAGTGGACAGAATTAGGACCAAAACCACATTTCCTGACTCTTATTCTATGTGGTTTTTCCCTCATGTAGTGAAACTTGGAGCCCTCCCTGCCCACACTTCTCCCCTCCTGCAAACAGGTACCTGAATATAAAAAGGAGGGCAGCGGGAGGAGTAGAGAGAGAGAGAGAACAGCCTTGCAGTAACAGGAATGACAGATAAGAACCTCTATAAGGGAGTTTGAATAGGGAGGGGAGAAGAGAATACAAAGAGATAAGTATAGAATTATTGAGGTTAATGTCCTGGATTCAATGCCCATAAAGCCCAGCTAAGCTTACTTCGGTTCTGGCCCAGAAAATGATGCCTCCAACTTAACCAATCATCTTGAGATTGTGTGATGCTTACCCCAAATCGGAGGATAAAAATAGATTCCCATCTAATTTTTTTAAAAAAGGGAATCACTGTTTTAAAGTTTAGGATAAGTATCTTAGAAAGGTAAACCTGTGTTAATCTGTTTATCTGTTGGTCACAAATACGCACACAAAGTCCTATCAAAAAATATATATCTTCTTTATCCATTCATCTGTCGATGGACACTTAGGTTGCTTCCATGACCTGGCTATTGTAAATAGAGCTGCAATGAACATTGTGATACATGACTCTTTCTGAATTATGGGTTTCTCAGGGTATATGCCCAGTATTGGGATTGCTGGGTCATATGGTAGTTCTATTTTTAGTTTTTTAAGGAACCTCCATACTGTTCTCCATAGTGGCTGTATCAATTTACATTCCCACCAACAGTGCA
>NW_006786458.1:477764-478237 GCF_000442215.2 Lipotes vexillifer
GCTGTGGCCTCTCCTGTTGCGGAGCACAGGCTCCGGACGCGCAGGCTCGGCGGCCGTTTCTCACGGGCCCAGACGCTCAACGGCATGTGGGATCTTCCCGGACCGGGGCACGAACCCGCGTCCCCTGCATCGGCAGGCGGACTCCCAACCACTGCGCCACCAGGGAAGCCCGATATATATATATATATATATATAAGTAGAAAATGATACAGAAATTTTTACTTGAAGTAGAATCTTGGATCCATCAGTGATTAATCATGATGCATATCCATAAAATGTGCTATGAAAATTGGAAAAATTATAACAAGAACATGCCTTAGGAATTAAAAAATATTCAGTGGAAAGAGAAGGAAAAAAAGATAGAGGATCAAGTCAGTGTCCAACATCAGGCTGATAGGAATTTAAGGAAGTAAATAGGGCTTCCCTGGTGGCGCAGTGGTTGAGAGTCCGCCTGCCGATGCAGGGGACACGGG
>NW_006786458.1:478247-478659 GCF_000442215.2 Lipotes vexillifer
CTGTATCAATTTACATTCCCACCAACAGTGCAAGAGGGTTCCTTTTTTCTCCACACCCTCTCCAGCATTTATTGTTTGTAGATTATTTGATGGTGGCCATTCTGACCAGTGTGAGATGATATCTCATTGTAGTTTTGATTTGCATTTCTCGAATGATTAATGATGTTGAGCATTCCTTCATGTGTCTGTTGGCAACCTGTATATCTTCTTTGGAGAAATGTCTATTAAAGTCTTCTGTCCATTTTTGGATTGGGTTGTTTGTTTTTTTGTTATTGAGCTGCATGAGCTGCTTGTAAATTTTAGAGATTAATCCTCTGTCAGTTGCTTCATTTGAAAATATTTTCTCCCAGTCTGAGGGTTGTCTTTTCATCTTGTTTATGGTTTCCTTTGCTGTGCAAAAGCTTTTACGTTT
>NW_006786458.1:478689-505444 GCF_000442215.2 Lipotes vexillifer
ATATATATATATATATATATATATATATATATATATATATATATATATATATAAGTAGAAAATGATACAGAAATTTTTACTTGAAGTAGAATCTTGGATCCATCAGTGATTAATCATGATGCATATCCATAAAATGTGCTATGAAAATTGGAAAAATTATAACAAGAACATGCCTTAGGAATTAAAAAATATTCAGTGGAAAGAGAAGGAAAAAAAGATAGAGGATCAAGTCAGTGTCCAACATCAGGCTGATAGGAATTTAAGGAAGTAAATAGGGCTTCCCTGGTGGCGCAGTGGTTGAGAGTCCGCCTGCCGATGCAGGGGACACGGGTTCGTGCCCCGGTCCGGGAAGATCCCACATGCCGTGGAGCGGCTGGGCCCGTGAGCCACGGCCGCTGACCCTGAGCGTCCGGAGCCTGTGCTCTGCAACGGGAGAGGCCACAACAATGAGAGGCCCGCGTACCACAAAAAATAATTTTAAAAATTTTAAAAAATAAAAAAAGAAAGTAAATAGAAAATAGAGGGAAGGACATAATCAAATTATTAAGGGAAGAAAAATTACCAGAGTGAAAACGAAGTATGAGCCTTCAAAATGAAAAAATTCAGTATGTCCCCAGAGCTAAAGAGGACATCTGACTAGAGACTGTCACCTGATGCACCACTGGACAATTTCAGAGCAAAATGGATGAAGGAAAGATGGTGGTAAATGGCTCATGATGAAAAAATGAGTGAAAAATCAGACCGTTATCCAAATTCTTATCTGCAATTTCTTGAAACCAATAATAGATGTTAGAAGACAATGGGCCAGAGTACTTCAAGTTCTGGGGAAAAATATAATTGCTGTTAGGATTGTACACCTAGTCACACTATCAGTAAATGCAGGTGAAAAATTAAAATTATTTTCAGATGTATGAAGACTTTCTGAGATAATTTCAACAGCAAAGATCAAAGACATTTGAGTAATACATCAAAGTGCTAAGGAAGAATAACTGTGAGCATGTAGAATTCTACATTCAAACTACCACAAAGGGTCAGAGTAAAATATATTTTCAGAAGAACAAAGCGAGAGTGATTACCCCTCACAGAACCCTCTGAAAGAATTATTGAAAAGTGAACTTAGGAAAAATTAAAATTAATTGAGAAGTAGGAAGTGTGTTTTAAGAAGAAATGATGAAAAAATGGTGTCATATGTGTACATATACAAGAATTGACTTCATTAGGATAATGGTGATTCATACAGGGGCTATAAAAGCAATCTGAAAATAAATAGACAATAGTAACTTGTAAAATAGAGTGACAGTGTGTGGAATTAAAGCACCCTAAAGTCCATGATCCTGTAATATATTTAAAAATGGCCTTGGGTCTCTGGCCAGTGCCAGACCCTATGGGTCTTAACCAATCAGGTGCCAGAGGACAGGGGAATCCATTGGCCCAGCCTATATAGGTGAGGTCTTTGCATGTCACCACATGGGGCAGCATGCTCTTCCCCACTACAGTCTTGTGTTATTTGTAGAATGAGGCAATTTTCATTTACTACTTTGCATGGTTATCCATCTCTTTAGTAGATAATTATGTCTTGAAAAATACAGTTGTATTTCTGCTATCTAACTGAAGAGTGATAAAAACAGATGAAAAAAAATTGATTTGTGACTATTTCCATTTTCCTTAACATGGAACAATGACAAAATATGTGATTATAACATTGTAAGCCAAAATGTGATAAATAAGATGAGCAAAATTCACAACCAAATATGGTTTATCATAGAAGTGCTTGGATTGTTTAACAAGTTTTTCAGTGAAACTGACCATATTAGCATGTTTTTTTTTTTTTTAAGTATGCTTAGCTTCATAGATTCTGAAAAAGCCTTTGGTTAAAATTTCACATCCCGGGACCTCCCTGGTGGCGCAGTGGTTAAGAATCCGCATGCCAATGCAGGGGACACGGGTTCAAGCCCTGGTCCTGGAAGATCTCACATGCCGCAGAGCAACTATGCCTCTGCACCACAACTACTGAGCCTGTGCGCCACAACTACTGAAGCCCGCATGCCTAGAGCCTGTGCTCTGCATCAAGAGAAGCCACCACAATGAGAAGCCACCACAATGAGAAGCCCGCACACCGCAATGAAGGGTAGCCCCCGCTCGCCACAACTAGAGAAACCCTGCATGCAGCAACGAAGATCTAATGCAGCCAAAAATATATATAAATAAATAAATTTATTAAAAAAAAATTTCACATCCCACATGATGAAAGCAAACACAAAATCAAAATCGTTTTTAACAAGCTATGATTAGAAAGTACTTTGATAAAAATATATTTAACAAAATGCCAAAGCAAACATTATAGCTAATGATGAGAAACAATAAAAATATTTCTGTATAATAAGTCGTGAATATACTCAGTTATTGCTATCATTAACCATTTTACTGGAGGTTCTAGCCAACTTAATAAGACAAGGAAAAAAAAGAGAAAATAGACTGTAAATGAAAAAAACAAAATTGTCAATACAGACAGTATAATTGTCTACATAAAAAACTCAAGAGACTCCTATAAACTGAAGGAATTAATAATAATTAATTATTAATTTTTTGTTATTTCCATAACTTCATTAAAACCAGAAAATTAAATATATATGAAAAAATAGTGGAAAACAAGGACCTCTATCAGCTTTAGTTACTGCAATATGTATTATTTGTAATTATAAATTATATAAATTATGAATTACATGTAACAAAATTATAACAAAAACTTTAGTTTTGAAACACGTTTTATTCAAGAATTACATAATTTCAAATATCTTCCAAAATACAGTTTCCTAGATTGCTACAAAAAGAAAGCAAACTCAACAAGAAATTTAAATCATTAAATATGTTTCACTAGTAAATACATGCAGAATGCCAAGCAATTAATATTTAGCCCTGGAATGCGTACGATGTCTTTCATTTTTCCTTATTAAAGGCTCAGTCCACCACTTTGTATAGGCTATGTACAACAGGCAAAGTTCAGTGTTCATAGGAGTTTGACATTAGCTGCCTCAATTTATAGCTGTGGTAGTTTGTCCACAGGGGTGTCAAATTTGAAGTTTGTAGGAAACAGATCTAGGGTCCGAGGATAGGTTAGTCCATAGGACTGTCTGACTATAACATCAGCAACACCAGCAATATCTCCAATTTCTTTCTGGGTCCTTTTCTCAGCTGATACCTCTTAGGCCACGTAAATGGTGGCTGCTGCCACAGATATCGGGCTCCTTCCAGGAACCAAGTCCAACTCCACAGCTTTACAGGCTATATGTGTAGCTGCCATCTGTACTTGTTTAGGAAGACAAAGGTTGGAAAAAAACCTGAACATGAAGTCCGCAGTTGTAATCAAATCCAAACTGGTTTCTAAAGCTTTCAAAATAAGGTATTATTAATTATATGAAAATGAACAGCATTTTATATATCAGAAATATACAGGTAGAAAACGCAATTTGAAAAAAGATACCAAACACAACTGTAGCAAAACTAATAAGGTATCTGGAAATAAATTTAACAAAAGATGCTTAAAAATCTTATGCAAAAATGTATAAAATGTTATTGTAAGAGATAAGTAAAACTCAAGAAATTAAAAAAAAAAAGATAATTCTCTCCCAAATGCAATACAATTTTAACCAAAGTTTCTGCTGTGTCCCTCAGAAAGATATGTTGAAATCCTCGCTTCCAATACTTGTGAGCATGACTTTACTTGGAAACAGGATCTTTACAGATGTAATCAAGTTAAAATGAGGTCATACTGGGTTATGGCAGGCCCTAAATCCAATGATGGTAGTGATGGAAGCAAAGATTTGAGTGATATATGTGTGAGCCAAAGGATGCCAAGCACTGCTGGAAACCACAAGAAACTAGGAGAGAGGCATGGAACAGATTCTCCTCCCAGTCCCCCAGAGGGAACCAACTCAGTTGACATCCTAGATGTTTAAGCCACCTAGTCTGTCAGGCTTTTTTTTTTTTTTAACCACAGACCTAAGAAACTGTTACAGATTCCAACTCAGTTTTCTGCAAACTTGACAAACTGATCTTAAAATCCTAATGAGGAATAAAGGACCAAAAATAAATAAGAAGGAGGGAGAGGAGGAGTGCTTGTTCCATCAAATACAAGACTCATTGTAAAGCTATGGTCATTGAGACAGTTTTGATAGTGACACAGGGACATAGGTGTTGGCACAGTTTCTAGGATGGATGGCCTGGAAACAACCCATGAGTATGGGATTTGAAATATGACAAAGGCAGCATTACAAATCAGCAGAAAACAATGAACTACTCAATAAATGGGGCTGAAACATTAGTTATAAGTGGAACCCAGACAAAATTAGCTCCTCATATCATGCACAAAGGGAAACTCTGTATGGATTAAATATTTAAATGTGGAAAAACAAAATTGTGAACCACACAGAAGTAAAGAAAGAATATCTTTGACTTCAGATAGGTAAAGATTCCTTAAACAAGAAACCCAAACACACACTCATAATGAAAAAATTAATAAATGAGGTGCTATAGACTGAATATGTTCCCCACAAATTTGTATGTTAAAATCTAATCCCCAGTGGTGTGGTATTTGGAGGTGGGGCCTTTGGGGTGATTAGATCATAAGGGTGGAGCTCTCATGAATGGGGTTAGTGCCCTTATAAAAGAGGCCCCAGAGATTCCTTATCCCTCCCACCATGTGGAATTATAACAAAAAGACAGCTATGAACTAGGAAGTGGGCTCTCACCAGACCCTAAATCTTCCAGTGACTTGACCTTGGGCTTCCCAACCCCCAGAACCATAAGAAATAAATTTCTGTTTTTTATAAGCCACCCAGTCTATGGTATTCTGTTATAGCAGCTCGAATGGGCTATAACATTAGGCTATATTAAAATGTAAAACTTCTTTTCAACAAAAGACAACATAGATAAGGTATAAAGAAAACTCACAGATTCAGAGTAGAAATTTGTAATCCACATTACTAGGAACTAAAGAGAACTTCTTAAAAAATGAGTAAGGCAAAGAAAATAATCTAATAGAAAAATGGATAAATGATATTAAGAGGCATTTTTCAGAAGAAGACACTCTAATGGCTCATACAGGTACACAATTATTCTCAACCTCACAATAGTCTGGACAAAGAAAATTAAAACAACAGTGAGATCCATTTTATTCCTATAAAACTGGAAAAATTTGAAAGTCTGATAACACAAAGTGCTGAGGAAGATGTATGGAAAAAGGAACTTTTATCCATTTCTGGTGGGTGGGTAAATTGGAAGAATGACCTTGAAGAACAGTTTGGTAATATCTAATAAAGATGAATAATAAGTATACCCTCTGATTCAACAATCACATTTCTTGGTATCTATCTTAAGAAACTCATACACACATGCACAAAGAGATGTATGTGAGGATGTTCAAACTTTTAGTAGGGGAATGAATATGCAGTATAATGGGATTCTACAGGGTAGTTAAAAATCACTGAAGTATATCTCATTTATCTACAGAAACATCTTTAAAATATAATATTGAACAAGAAAAAAAGAGGTTGCCAAAGGAGATGGACAGTATGAGACTACTGGAAACTCCAGTGAGGCTGGGATGGTCTAAAATGGTTCATTCACATATGTGGTACTTGGTGCTGGTTGATCTGGAGGGCCTCGCTGAGATGATTGTCTCTGCTCCACTTGGTCTCTCATCCTCAAGTAGGCTGGACCAGGCTTCTTCACATGGCAGGCTCAAGGCAGCTTTCCAAGGGAGTGGGAGCTGCAAGGCCTCTTAAGGCTTAAGCTTGGAAGTCACATGGTATCAACTCTGGCACATTTTATTGGTCATAGCAAGTCACAAAGCCATTGCAGATTCAAGGGATGGAGAAGTAGCCTTCACCTCTTTTTTTTTTTTTTTTTTTTTTTTGCGGTACGCGGACCTCTCACTGTTGTGGCCTCTCCCGTTGTGGAGCACAGGCTCCAGATGAGCAGGCTCAGCGGCCATGGCTCACGGGCCCAGCCGCTCCGCGGCATGTGGGATCCTCCCAGACCGGGGCACGAACCCGTGTCCCCTGCATCGGCAGGCGGACTCCCAACCACTGCGCCACCAGGGAAGCCCAGCCTTCACCTCTTGATAGCAGGAGTGGCAGAGTCACATAGCAAAGAGTCATTGTATATAAGAATGAAAGGAAATTGTGCCCTTCTTGTGTAATCTCCCCAAAGGTACATACTGAACTGATCTTCCCCTTACAAATGTACACAGTCCATGGTTTTCTCCATCTAAATTGATGGCACTTTGAGCTTTCTGGTTGTTCAAGTAGAAGACCTTGGATTCATCCTTGACTTCTCCTTTTCTCTCATATCCCACATCCTATCCATTATGAGATAATGTTGGCAGAATATTAGAAATCATCCAGTATCTGACAGCCTCCTGCTACCAGTCTGGTTGAGCCACCATTAACTCATTGAATGACTAGAATAGCTTCCTAACGGCTTACGTCTACTCTTGCAAATTCTCTTAAAATACATTCAATCATGCTGCTTGTGGTAGGCTGAGTAATGCCTCCCCAAAGATGTCCACATCCTAATCCCTGAAACTGTAAATATATTATCTTATGTGGCAACAGAGACTTTGCAGATGTGATTAAAGATGCTGAGATGGGGCTTCCCTGGTGGCGCAGTGGTTGAGAGTCCGCCTGCCAATGCAGGGGACACGGGTTCGTGCCCTGGTCCGGGAAGATCCCACATGCCGCGGAGCAGCTGGGCCCGTGAGCCATGGCCGCTGAGCCTGCGCGTCCGGAGCCTGTGCTCCACAACGGGAGAGGCCACAACAGTGAGAGGCCCGTGTACCACACACACACACACACACACACACACACACAAAAGATGCTGAAATGGACGATCCAGGTGGGCCCAATATAATCACAAGGGTACTTATGAGAGGGAGACAGTAGAATGAGAGCGAGAGAGAAGGCAACTTGATGATGGAAGCAGAGAGAGGTGTGAGGATGCTACACCACTGGCTTTGAAGATGGAGGAAGCAGCCCAGGGATGATGACTGCCTCTAGAAGCTGAAAAAGACAAAGAAACAGATTCTTCCTTCCAACCTCCAGAGGAAACTGACCCTGACCGCTTGACTTTACCCGAGAGAAATTAAACTCAGGGGACTTCTGATCTCCAGAAATGTAGGATAACAAGTATGAATTTTTTAAAGCCACTAACTTTGTGGTAATTTGTTACAGCAGCAATAGGAAATTAATATACATCACTCTTTGACTCAAAACCCCGACATAATCTGTAGTCATTCTCCACTCCTCAACCCTGTCCCAACATGTCATCTAGTACCTCCTTGGTCACACACTCCACTATTTTGCCTCTTTGTCACTTTACTTCAGCCTCAGGAGCCTCCTAGCTGTTCCACAAACTGCTAGACATTTTCCTGTTCAGAGTCTCATTTGGTTCTTCCTTCTACCTGGATCTCTCTTCTCCAACACGGTTTCTTGGCAAAACTGCCCATCCTACCCCAACATTCTCATTTATCTTGCTCAACATTTTCTTTTTTTTTTGTACCACCTATCTTCGAACATTCTATATGGTTTATTTTTATATAATGTTTACTGTTTATTATTGGTACCACCACCACTGCCTCGCCCAAGGCTAGTAGGTAAGGAGGGGACTGTGTTTTAGTCACTGATGTACCCTAAACATCTAGAACAGTGTCTGAGACATAGTCATGACTCAATATATATTTGTTCATTGAACGAATACTTATTTTTAAAATTCTTGTAATTGAACATAAAGTAGATGCAAAATAATATATAGGTATAAATAGGTACATTGAATACCAGTGTATCCACAATCCAGCTCAAGAAAAAAATTACATAACCATTACCTTTGAAGTTCTGTGCACCTCCCTGAATCATTTCCTATTTTCTCACCATTAAAAGGGACTACTGCCATTTTCATTTTATCATTCCTTTGCTTGTCCTCACAGTTTTACCAAATATGTTAGCATCCCTAATCAATATATTTTTCAGATTTATGTTTATTTGATGTATATGTATTATATATGCATATCATTACATAATACTGTAGGCATTGTTTTTTGGCTTTGCTCATGAATGTTAATTTCTCTTTTTTTTTAAAATTCTGGTAAGAACACTTAACTTGAAATCTATCCTCTTAACAGATTTTTTTTTTTTTTTGTGGAACGCGGGCCTCTCACTGTTGTGGCCTCTCCCGTTGCGGAGCACAGGCTCCGGACACACAGGCTCAGCGGCCATGGCTCACGGGCCCAGCTGCTCCGCGGCATGTGGAATCTTCCCGGACCGGGTCACGAACCCGTGTCCCCTGCATTGGCAGGCGGACTCTCAACCACTGCACCACCAGGGAAGCCCTGTTCTTAAAGTTCAACCTTGTTCTGTCATATAACGTAATTCACTTGCTTCTCTGCTATAAAGTACTTCACTGTAAGAAGATGCCATGATGTTTTAATAAAAATAGTGTTAATGAAGACTTGTGTTATTTCTACTTTTTTGCTATTGCAGAAGTGCTACTGTGTCATTCTTTCATCTGTGGCCCCAGGGCTTGTGTGCAAGAGTTTTTCTAGGGTAACAGATCTAGGAGTGAAATTGCTGAGTCATATGGCTTGTACATCTTTAATGTTACTGAGGATGCCAAACTGTTTTTTAAAGTAGCTGTACCAGTTTGCTCAACTCCCAGTGTTCTGGTTGCTCACATCTTTGTAGAAACTTGATGTTGAAAGAATTTAAAATTTTTGCCAGTCTTAAATGTGAGAAATCTCTTATTGCATTTCTCTAATGATTAGTGAGATTGATTGTGTATTTTCTTATTTTTCTTACGTTTATTGGCTACTTGGCTTTTCTCTACCGTGACGTGCCTGTTTGAATCTTTTGACCATTTTGGGGGGATGATTTATGCTTTGTTTTAGTGTGCAGAAATTCTTTAAATATTCTTTATAAATATATATATAATATCTTTTCTCAGTTTGTGGTTTTAATGATGTCTTTTAATTAATGGAAACTCTTAATTTTACTGCAGTGTTTTATAAAAGTTTGCAGTTTTTGTTTCTTAAGAAATCCTCTCCTATCCCTACATCATAAATATACTCTCCTACATGGACCTCTGAAAGTGTTATAGATTTGTCCTTCACATTTAAGTCTTGAACCTACCTGGAATTGATTTTTGTGAATTGTGTGAGATAGAGGTTGAATTTCAGTTTTTCTATATGGCTATCCAATTTTCCCACTACCATCCATTCCCCACTGATATGCAGGACCAGTTCTGCCATAAATTGTTTCCATTATTCTCTTCCCCTAGTCAATTTTTCTATCCACTGCCTTAATTATTATAGCTTTACACTAATTCTTTTTTTTTTTTTTTTCTTTTTTGCGGTACGCGGGCCTCTCACTGTTGCAGGCTCCCCCGTTGCGGAGCACAGGTTCTGGACGTGCAGGCTCAGCGGCCATGGTTCACAGGCTCAGCGGCCATGGCTCACGGGCCCAGCCGCTCCGTGGCATGTGGGACCTTCCCGGACTGGGTCACGAACCCGTGTCCCCTGCATCGGCAGGCGGACTCTCAACCGCTGCGCCACCAGGGAAGCCCTACACTAATTCTTGATATCCAGAGGCAAGTCCTTCTATTTTGCCCTTCCTCAAGAGCATGCTGGCTATTATTGGTCCTTTCCTCTTCCACTTACATTTTAGGATCATTTTGTCAAATTTGAAGATAGCTAACACTTTTATGCTATGAATTCTTTCTCTCCACAAATATAGTCTACCTCTCTATTAATGTAGGTCTCCTTTAGTATCTTTCAATAAGATTTTTATATTTTCTCTACAAAGAGATAGACATCTTTTATAGATTTATTCTTAGGTACATCTTTTTTTTTAGGGCATTGTAAATGCTATCTCTTAAAAAATTATATTTTCTCTGATGGCTGCTGATGTATAGAATGATAATTGGTTTCCTGGAGTCAAAATTCAACTCAAAGATTTGAGGTTATAATTGATTTTTTAAATAGGCTTTATTTTTTAAAGCCGTTTTAGGTTCACAGCAAAACTGAATGGAAAGTACAGAGTTCCCGTACACCCTTGGCCCTCACGCATGCACAGCATCCCTCAGTATCAACATCCCCCACCAGAGTGGTACATACGTTAAGTTAATGAACTTAAACTGCCACATCATTATCACCCAATGTCCACAATTTACTTCACTCTTGGTCTTGTACATTCTATGGATTTTGACAAATATATAATGACATTTATCCATCATATAGTGTCCTACAGAGTAGTTTTTGTTTTTTTGTTTTTTTGCGGTACGCAGGCCTCTCACTGTTGTGGCCTCTCCCGTTGCGGAGCACAGGCTCCGGACGTGCAGGCTCGGTGGCCATGGCTCACGGGCTTAGCCGCTCTGCGGCATGTGGGATCTTCCCGGACCGGGGCACGAGCCCGTGTCCCCTGCATCGGCAGGCGGACTCTCAACCACTGCACCACCAGGGAAGCCCCTACAGAGTAGTTTTACCACCCTTAAAGTCCTCTGTACTCTGCCTATTCATCCCTCCTCCCCTCTAACCTCTGGCAACCACAGAGCATTTTACGGTCTCCATAGTTTTGCCTTTTCCAGACTGTTGTATAGTTGTAACCATACCATATGTAGCCTTTTTACATTAACTTGTGTTTAAATTAGTAATATGCATGTAAAGCTCCTTTATGCCTTTTCATGGCTTGATAAATTATTCCTATTTAGTACTGAAGAATATTCCATTGTGTGAATGTATTACACCACAGTTTATTTATCCATTCACCTACTGGAGGATATCTCAGTTGTTTCCAAGTTTTGGTAATTGTGGATAAAGCTGCTATAAATTATCACCTGTGTGGATGGAGAATTGATTATATTAATTCAAGTAATATAAGTAAATTAATTAAATTAATAACTTATTAAGTAATAAGTTTATGATTAATTTGTTTATCATATTCTCTTAATGTCTTTTAGAGTTTACAGTTTCTGTAGTTACAACTTTCTTTTTTTATTTAATATTGTGGGTTTTTTTTTTTTGCTTTCTCTCTTTTTTAGTGATTAACCTTGCCAGTATTGTTAATTTTTTTAGTTTTTCCAAAGAAGAAATTTTAGCATGGCTGATCTTTTCTACTGGTGTTTGTATTCACTCATTTTTATCATTATTATGTCTTTCTTCTACTTCCTTTGGGTGTATTTGTTTTACTTTTTCTATATTCTAGACTAGAGATGGATTCTTAGATAATCAATTTCAGCCTTTTTCCTAATATTTACTTTTAAAGTTATATACTTCTTTTTAAATATCAATCAGTAGCTACACTAATAAGTTTTGATATTTAATATTTTGTTATTGTTCAGTTCTTGCTATGGACTGAGTTGTGTCCTCCCCCACCCCCATATTCTTATGTTGAACTCCCAGTGTGACAGTATTTGGAGACGAGGCCTATCAGGAGGTACTTAAGGTCAAGTGAAGTCATAAGGGTGGGGTGCTGATCTGATAGGATTAGTGACCTTCTAAGAAGAAAGACTAGAGCAAGCTGCCCTCCTCACCCCTGCCATGTGAGGACACAGTGAGAAGGTGAAGAGAACTCTCACCAGAAACCAAATGCTGCCACACGTTGATCCTGGACTTTTCAGTTTCCAGACTGTGAAAAAATACATTTCTGTATTTCAAGCCATGTAGTCTGTAGTATTTTCTTATGGCAGCCTGAAGCTGAGTAAAACAGTTTCAATATTTTCTAATTTCTATACTCATTTCTTTTTTGATCCATGAGATATTTAGAAATATGTTTTCTGATTTTCAAAACTGTGAAATGTTTGTAGTTTTCTTTTGTAATTTTTTCCACTTCATGTACTATTGTCAGTGATGCAAATCTTTTGAAATTTACTGAGACTTACTTTATTTGTTTAGATTTACTTTTATATACATATAAAATTTACTTGTTGCTGTACAATTCTGAGTTTTGACAGAGGCATGCAGTCAAAAATTCGCCACGATGAGAATAAAGAACAATTCCAGAATCCTCCAAAATTCCCTCATGTTGTCCCTTTGTAGTCAGTCCCTCCCCTGACGCTATCCCCTGGGAGTCACTGAGCAGTTTTCTGTCCCTATAGTTTTTGCTATTTCCAGAATGTCATATAAATGGAATCATACAAGGTGTAGCTTTTTGAGTCTGGCCTCTTTCATGTAGCATAATACACTACAGATGTATAGGAAAAGGTTTTAAAATATTTTATCATGCACTTTGAGTTATGTTCAGAGGGAGGGCCTGTGAGGGTATGAAGACCCACTGAGACTAGCCAGGTAAGGTCCTGCTACCCAGGTAATGACGCACCACATACTCTAGAGATTTCTCTCTCATTCGAAGTCTATTATACTCAGTGTCTGCAGCAATACGTCTTTTGTGCTAATTGTTTTTCATGTCAGTCTTGTCTTTCTAACTAGATGTTAAGTTGCTTGAGGTCAGGGCCATATTTTCTGTCAGAGTATTCTCAAAACACTGCTTTTACTGAGTTAGCTCTCCACTTAATATTTTTCAGTGGATATCAATTGCTCACATGATAAAAATTTGTGTTGAACTTAGTGGATGATTAAATTTTTAAAATTTCAGTGTATTTTTTTTTCTAAAGCAAAAATTCAAAATTGCTCTGATGGACCTAATAAGCAGAAAATATTCGGGGACACTGCAGTTTGAAATTTGCTTGATTTTCCTTCCTTTGTATTGCTTCTTGACTTTCAGATGTTTATTATTAGAGCTTTATGCCTTTGGCACAAATCAAATAGCTTTGTGTTGAGTTAAATGTATAAAGTCATTATAAATCATTTATGTTATAGTAAATGAGTTTATCATATGTTTTTCTGAAGGAGGGTGTTGCCACAGGGATTATAAAGGAAGAAGTAAGCATAAGGACATAAGGAATCTGAAAGCTTCTCCCCTCCCCCAAATAACTTGGATCAAAAGCATCAATCTGAGAGAATTTGGGAGAAAGGCCAAAAAAAGAGAGATAAAGAAAGGCGAATTCTCCCCGCCTCACAATGTTGCTGGGCTTGGGCTGGATTTTGTCCAAGACTATCTTGTTGACTCTCAGGTCCTACTCTGCTGCCTCAGTTTACTCAGAGAGAAGAATGAGATGTAAAACAGAGATCACGAGCCCGGGTTCATCAGCAGGACCAATCGGGACAGTTGGAAGGAAGTGTCTAGTGATCTGGGGGGAGGAGGTTGACTGGTTTAAAAGTGCACCGGCCTGGCTTGGGTAAGCCAAGCAAGTTTGCTCAGGAAGTGGCTTAGAGAGGATAAGTGGAGATCACGATGACTTTGATTCAGTGGGTCCAACCCTCTCACTTGGATATGCATTCTTAGTAAAAGATGACTTGCTGAGGGAAGCTCTGCCAGGTGCCGGAAGGCCTTGCGTTCCCCCGCCCTCCCTACCTTCTCTGGCCTTGGCAGTATCCCACTGCCTTGTAGCTGAGGCAGACAAGCTGATGTACCCCTGTAGTTTCCTTGGTCAACACCGGTGTGCCAGCCCATCTCCTCTTGCATTTATGACTATGAGTTTGGAGTCAGAGAGGTTAGTTTCTAATCCTGGCTCCATTATTTGCTTATCTGATGATTGACTGGAAAATTATACAAACTCTCTAAGAATCAGTCTGTCTACAAAAATATGAGTAATAATGGCACTCTGTCTACCCAATGAAGTTACTGAGACCATTAACTCAAAAGATTCTTCCAAAATGTTCTACTCAATGTTTAGAGCATAGACTGTATCATGTAAATATTTGTAAAGAGTACTTTGTTCCTCTGTAGCCTTATTTATTCCTATAACTCTAAGCACAGGGCAACATGATCTTTAACTCTGGTTCCAGCCTTCCTCCAGAGAACCAGAGATCTGACTGCCCACTAGACATCTAGGCCATTCCAGTGTCACTTCAACTCAGTCCATCTCAAATTAACCTTCCAAATCTTCCTGACCTTCCCTTTATTTCAGGAGAAAACCTAGTGCTACTTTTGAGTCTAGAGGCACTTGCCCTGTTGCCCACATCCTATGAATTACTAAGTTCTGTCGATTTTTCATTGGCAGTTCTGCTTTCATTCTTATATCCTGTTCCCTCTTCGTACTTTCACTGTCTCAAGCCGAGATCATGGCAACAGCCTCCCAACTGATTTTCTTTCCTTGAGTCCTTCTCTCCGTTCATCTGCTTAGAAGCCAGCCCCAAAATATCTCCCTGAAGACTTTCCAAATTGCTCCAATTTCAAGAGATTAGTGCTTCATTTGAATCCCTATGGTGTTTTTTGTCTGCTCCCCTAATTTGAGCACCTACTGTATTCCACTTTATCTTCTAGTTATCTCTTTCAGTGTAGGTTTTGGTCCCTAAGCAAGCTGCAAATGGGTACTGAGTTACATCTCTCCCAGTACCTAGATCTCTGGCAAGCATTTACTAGTTGCCCAATAAGTGTGTATCGGTTGATTGAATGTGAGTCCATCAGTGTTTGTTACCTTTCTTGAGACTGTGAGGGAGGGCTGTGCTCTGAGTTTAGGGACTATGCATAAAGATCTATTTGACCTACAGATGTGGGAAATGAGTTAATTTCTTTTTATTTGAGGCATTACTATTAACTCAGAAATTTTAGTATTAAAAGCACAGATTTTCTGTATTAAAGGCACCACTTACCAATTAGCCTTTGAAAACAACCATCATAACCAATATATTTTCTTTTTTCTTTTTTTTTTTGGCTGTGTTGGGTCTTTGTTACTGCGTGCGGGCTTTCTCTAGTTGCAGTGAGCAGGGGTTACTCTTTGTTGCGGTGCGTGGGCTTCTCACTGCGGTGGCTTCTCTCTTGTTGTGGAGTATGGGCTCTAGGTGCGGGAGCTTCAGCAGTTGCAGCACGCAGGCTCAGGAGTTTTAGCACGCAGGCCCTAGAGCACGCAGGCTTCAGTAGTTGTGGCATGTGTGCTCAGTAGTTGCAGCGCACAGGCTCCAGGGCATGTGGGCTTCAGGGCGTGCGGGCTTTAATAGTTGTGGCTCGTGGGCTCTAGAGCACAGGCTCACTAGTTGCGGCACATGGGCTTAGTTTCTCCTCAGCATGTGAGATCTTCCCGGACCAGGGATCGAACCTGTGTGCCCTGCATTGGCAGGCAGATTCTTAACCACTGTGCCACCAGGGAAGTCCCACCAATATATTTTCTATCCCTGGAATTTAGAGCTCTGTATGGTAAAGCAGATTAAAGTAGAGATATCATTCAAACATTGGTCTTTTGACTTCACGACCATCATGGTTTTTCCACTTTTTTTTCAGTAGGTGACTTTGGGCAAGTTTCTTGACTTCTATGTCTGTACATTTTAAATTAAAATGCCTATTTCTAATTAAGCCAAGAAGGATGTTGGAAAGTGTTATTACAATGCCTAGAACAAGATAGGCATTCAATAAATGGTATTTGAATTTGAGCTGAACAGTAGTAGTCAGGGAGGCTATCAGTTTATCTCCTAGATCACACCAGGAGTGACTTACAGGGCACCAGGAAAGTTCCTTTCTTCCATTGTCCTCAGAATAGCTCCTCCACTAATGCCTGAAATTCCATGCTAAAGATTCATTCCTTTGGTCTAGCATTGCCTCCGTCAAGCTGCTCTTTTAAAAAATACTCCTAAAAATGTGCAAAGTTACATATTAAGTCTTAACATCATAATATTTCTTCCTTTATAGGAAGAAAAAAAACAACATGATCTTTGCCCTTGGGGAGCTGTGGGAATTGGATGTGGAGAAAAAAAAGGGAAGGAGAAAGGAGTATGGGGTTGGGAAGGAAGTTCAGGCTAAGTAGGCAAATCTTCCCTTCTCACCGTTTAAAAAAATAGACTATTTTCAAATAACCGTTTTAGGTTCACAGCAAAATTGAGCAGAAAATAAGGAGATTTCCCATACACCCCTGTCCCCTTCCACATGCATGGAGCCTCCCACTACCGACACCCCCACCCGAGTGGCACATTTGGTCCAAATGATGAACCTACATTAACACATTATAATCACTCAAAGTCCACAATTTAAATTAGGGTTTACTCTTGGTGTTGTATGTTCTGTAAGTCTGGACAAGTGCTTAATGACATCTATCCACCATTTATAGTGTCTTACACAGTAGTTTTACAGAAAATCCTCTGCGCTCTGCCTATTCATCCCTCCCTCCCCACCCCCAAACCCTGACAACCACTGATCTTTTTATTATTTCCATAGTTTTACCTTTTCTGGGATGTCATAAAATTGGAATCATACTGTGTGTAGCTGTGATATTGTAATTTATAATAAGAAATATATATTTGGTTTTCCTCCCATTTCTGGCACAGAACTCCTAAAACCCTTGAAATTTCCTACGTGATGAGGGCAACAGCAGTGTCTTTTGTTATGTTAATGAGGGGAATCTTGGAAAGGAAGATTCAAAGGATGGGGTCCTCTAGTCAACTTTACCAGTGCTGTTGAAGGAGAGTGGTGGCAGAGCTAGTCTTCAGAAATAAACCACACAAAGTCTTGCCCAACTTGGCTTGGATTGGAATGACGGCATGGGAGGGGGTTAGCCTTAGAATGGAGGCCAAGGCTCCCTCCCGTGTCTGAAGCCCAGCTTCTACTCAGCTCTACCATAGCCGCTGTGCCTGGGGGAGTCTCCCAACCACTGAGGCCCAAGCTTCCCCACCTGTAAAATAAGTGCGGGTGCTTCTTTATTGTCCAAAGGCACTCTCAACGATCAGTCGGCTTCTGCTTTAACTAAATAAGTTGTCATTCAACTGCTTAAATCAAGTATGCTATGTGAAGGGGTCCCACAGCACCTGGCCCCAAATCAGCCTTTGAGAGATACTAGTTACCATTTGTCCTATCCTGGATTACTAGCGGTTTGAACAAGTTAGGCAGACAATTATGTGATATGATTTTAAAGGGCCATGAGGGTTGAGAGCCCCAAAATATCTCCCCCAAAGCTATGCCCTGGTGCTTGAGGTCTTTTAAGTTATGGAGCTGAAGATCTTTAGCATATCATGTAACAGAAATGGAGACATTTCACACTAAACCTCTCTCTCTCACTAACACCTCATGGGCAATGAGCCCTGGGATAGGAGGTGCTTAATAAAAACAACTGGCATTAGGGAGGAGAGAGAGGATGAAAGCACATGCATCAGGAAGGCAAACCTGATAGTGCTTAGAGGCGGAGACAACCTAAGCAAGAGAAGGGAGCCCAAAGCTAAGTTTGCCCCCTCACCAGTTTTTGGGAAATTTTATTTTATTTTATTTTATTTTATTTTATTTTATTTTATTTTATTTTATTTTATTAACTTATTTTTTGCGGTACGCAGGCCTCTCACTGTTGTGGCCTCTCCCGTTGCGGAGCACAGGCTCCGGACGCGCAGGCTCAGTGGCCATGGCTCACGGGCCCAGCCGCTCCATGGCATGTGGGATCTTCCCCGACCGGGGCACGAACCCATGTCCCCTGCATCGGCAGGCGGACTCTCAACCACTGCGCCACCAGGGAAGCCCTTACTTCTTTTTTTGACCTTTGAGAAACGTTTAATGAGTAATTAAAATTTTCATAATACAATTAATAAAAGAAAAAATAGGGTAATATACACCGGTATGATTCTAATTTAAAGATAAATTTATTTTAGACATACACAATATATATTGATTCTAAGTGGGTCAGTGGTTCTCAATCTTTCTGCAATTAGAATCACCCAAACAGCTTTAATATATACTGCCGCATGGATCCATTCTGAGAGATTCTCATTGAATTGCTTTGGGTGTTGCCTGGGCATATGGATTTTTTTTAAAGCTTCCCAGGAGATTTTACTGTGCTCACCTGCCCACCCTCCCTCACCATTTTGGTTCTGTGTCATAATAGGTTTGCATAGACTAATTTTTTTTTAATTGAAGTTTAGTTGATTTACAGTGTTTCAGGTGAACAGCAAAGTGATTCAATTATACAAACATACATACACACACATACATATATGTACACATATATATTCTTTTTCAATTTGTTTTACATTATAGGTTATTACAAGATATTGAGTATACTTCCTTGTACTAAACAGTAGGTCCTTGTTGTTTATCTATTTTATTATAGTAGTGTGTATCTGTTAACCCCAAATTCCTAATTTATCCCCCTCCCCTTTCCCCTTTGGTAACCATACATTCGTTTTCTATGTGCATAGACTAATTCTTGATTGTCGACGAAGGCTTTGCTGCCCTCCTTTTCTGCTGGTCCAAAATGGGCAGGACACTGCACAGTGAGGGAACTGAACTCTGAACTCTGATGGTTTAGGTCTTCTGCCTCTGGGCCAAAGCACTTCCCGCTTTCCAAGGCTGACTGTCTTTAATCTAATATGCACACCAGAGTACATGCAAAGTGATGGCAGAACTAGAGCCATAAGGCTCTGAACTGATATTGACTCTAATGAGACAGCAGCCAAAATATTTGCTGGGGGCAGCCTCTTTAGCGAGCAAGTTCATGCAGAGATACATGCATGGCCTACTTGACCACCTGCACTTTAGTGTGTTAGAAGAAAGTCAAAAAATGGCAGTGGTTTATACACATCAGCTCTTCCATTGGCAAATTTCATGTCTGCTGGGTAGCTTCACCTGAAGTTACAAGAGGAAGGTAAGACTTTCCTCTGATGATCAACCTCTCCTGTAGGGCTTCCTGGGTCCCATTCTCATTTTCTCTTAATGGAAATGCAGTGCTCAGAAGGAGGCGTGTCCCCAAAGAAATAACAAGAGCAGTTTTTTTGCAGTTTATGGGTTCAAACTCATGGTTTTAACCAATTAACATGCTATTCAGAGTAATCTCTCAGTTTGGGCTTGTTTTCATTCTACTTAAAGTCTTCCTTTCCTGTGTTCCTTTGAAAAGGGGTTTATAATATACAGTGGCTTATGCTTTCAATGCCCCAGGTCTGACGTGCAAATAAGACATTCACTTGGAGAAAGATTTTATTAGGTAAATACTGCAGTAAGTCACCTTTTCATCTGAATGTGTACAAAGATGTTTGGCCTTTTGTCATTTTTCCTCCTTTGCCAAAGGAATTGATCCACTCACCTCCCTGAATTGTTCCTCGTGTGGATTCATAGGAGGCAGATGTCCTTTAGGGGGAGGAGATGTGTCATCTGCTTAGGAAGAAACTTTCAGAGTAGAGGATTCTGGTTTTAATTTTGTTGGCTGGAGCAGGCAACATTTCTTTGACTGTAAAACTGGGTAAATTTATAGACATGCTCCTAGGAATGAAAAATTGAATCAGTGACCTCATGCTTGATATACAGAGGTAGCTTCTGAAGTGGGAAAGTCAAAGAAAGAAAGAAAGAAACAAAGAGGGAAAGAAAGAAAGAAAGAAAGAAAGAAAGAAAGAAAGAAAGAAAGAAAGAAAGAAAGAAAGGAAAGAAAGAAAGGAAAAAAACTATCTCAGACTCCAATGTAGGTAATGAACTTGTAATCACGTGAATATATCAAAGAGGTAAAGTTATTGCTCTGTGTTTTCTCATTTCCATAGACTCCTCTTAGGCTGTGTGGTTGTTTTTTTGTTTTTTGTTTTTTGTTTTATGGTACGCGGGCCTCTCACTGCTGTGGCCTCTCCCCTTGCGGAGCACAGGTTCCGGAAGCGCAGGCTCAGCGGCCATGGCTCACGGGCCCAGCCGCTCCGCGGAACGTGGGGTGCTCCCGGACCGGGGCACGAACCCGCGTCCCCTGCATCGGCAGGCGGACTCTCAACCACTGCGCCACCAGGGAAGCCCAGGCTGTGTGTTTTGATTGCTTTTCCCCTTTAAAGTTCTCTGGAACTTCATTTAACATGGTTTCCCTTAAACAAGAATATCATGAAGGTGAAGAATCAGCTAGCAACCTGACATGATTTGCTTCTGACTTTTGAAGTCTCTTGGGGCAGGTGTGGGCCCTGGGGACTCAGGTCAAGGTGGAATGGGAGAAGAGGAAAGAAAACAAATCCCTGCTCTTGCTACCTGTGCATGGGGACAGGAAAGCAGATGGAGAAAGAAAGTCTCTTCTGAAGGTAAGAGGTGACTTAGAAGACGTATATTAAGTCTTGTGGTTGATTATGTTTCTGAAGTGCTCTCAAGAGAGCAGTCGTCTAAAAGAAAAGGCAAGTGGGTGGGAACTGTAGGCCTAAGAGGGACCGTATTAACTTCTGTAGTCCTTTTTCCCAGCCAGGTCCAGCCAGCTGGCTGCCCCATCAGGCTGACTTTGCAGTAGGGAGGATGTTTTGTTAATGGAGTTCAACGTAAAGCCTGACTGCAATTTCTCACAAGGGTGAAAGAACTCCAAAGAACACCCCTAATTTCCAATAGCCAAGTCCTCAGCAAATTAATTTTGTTTACCTTGGTTGCTTTTCTCACTAAATGTTGCACTATTGTTGCTTGCAAAAGTGCTAACATGAACAATCCTGGCCTCCTTGAACCCAGAAAAGGGATGGTGTTATTGAGAAGACATGATTGTTTAGACAGGGGTCGGCAGACTTTTTCTGGAATGGGCTACACAGTAAATATTAATATTTTAGGCTTTGTGAGCCATATGGTGTCTTGCAACTAGTCAAATAACTCAACTTGCAGTGAGAAAGCAATGAGTGTGGATTTGTTCCAGTAAAACCTTATTAGTTGAACTTCACATACATTTTATATGTAATTAAATTGTGTTCTTCTTTTGATATTTTTCAACCATTTAAAACTGGAAAAAACATTCTTAACTCAAAGACCATATACATACAGATGGTGAGCTGGATTTGCTCCATGGTCTATGTAGGTTGCCGACTCCTGTTCTAGGGTAATGGAAGTCAATATTTTTGAGTAAGAAAACACTTTAAAAGTCAATTATATTGAGGTATACTTTGTATACAATAAAAAATACCCATTAAAAATTTTAGTAGACTAATTTTCAGAGCAGTTTTAAGTTCACAGCAAAATTGCATGTAGAGTACAGAGATTCCTAATATATCCCTGTCCCCATTCATACACAGCCTTCCCCACTATCAACATCCCCCACCAGAGTGGTGCATCTGTTACAATTGATGAAGCTACACTGACACATCACTATCACCCAAAGTCCATTATTTATATTAGGGTTGACTCTTGGTGTTGGACATTCTATGGGTCTGGGCAAATGTATTAATGACATGTATCTACCATTGCAGTGACATACAGAGTAATTTCATTGCCTTAAAAATCCTCTGTGCTCCACTTATTCGTCCCTCCCTCCCCACTAAATGTACCAGTTTAAAATGCACAGTTCAATGAGTATTGATAATTAATATACTCATGTAATCACTGCCACAATCAAGACATAGAACATCTCTATCACCTTATAAAGTTCCCTTGTGCTCCTTCCTAGTCAGTTGGACCACCACCTCTAGCCTCAAAGAATGGTCTGACTTTTGTCATTCAATTGATTAGAACTTCTCTTTCCTAGGAGTTTTTATAAATAGGATTATATAGCATGTACTCTTTGGTGTCTGGCTTCTTTCGCTCAGCTTGATGTTTTTTGAAATTCATCCATGTTGTTACATGAATCAACAGTAATTCTTTCCTTCTTAAGCCTGAATACCCTCCATTGTGTGGCTATACACATTTATTTATCCATATATCTATTGATGGACTTCCGGGTTTTTCCTCTTTTCTTTCTTATTATGAATAAAGCTGCTATGAACTTTCATATACGAGTCTTTGGGTGAACATATGTTTTCATATGTCTTGAGTAAATGCCTAACAGTGGAATTGCTGCATCATATGATACATGTGTATTTGACTTTATAAGAAGTCGCCAAAATTTCCAAAGCGGTTGTACCATTTTACATTCTCACCAACAGTATAAGAGAGTTCTGGTTATTCCACACCCTCACCAACAGTAGTGGGTATGCAGTGGTGTCTTATTGTGGTTTTAATTTGCATTTATCTGATGAATAGTCATGTAGAGAATCTTTTCACGTGTTTATTGACCATTTGCATATCATCTTTGTGAACTGTCTGTTCACATTTTCGCCCATTTTTAGTTGGGTTGTCTTATATTAAGTTATGAACTCTATATATTATGGATATAAGCCCTTTGTCAGACATATGTATTGCAAATATTATCTCCCAGTGTGTAGCTTGCCTTTTCATTTCTTAAAAGAGTCTTTTGATCAGCAGATGTTTTAAACTTGATAAAGTTCTATTTACCAATTATTTTATGGCTCATAAAGAAAAAAATCCCTTTCAATATTTAAAAACTTCATGGATCCTCATATGATGGTGGGTATATTTTAAGATCTACCAGTTGAGATAATACAAAGGCTACTCAAGTTTTTCTCTCTTTTAACAGCTTTATTGAGATATTCACATTCTATATAGTTTGCCAATTTAAAGTATAAAATTCAATGGCTTTTAGTATATTCACAGATATGTGTACCCATCACCGCAGTCAGCTTTAGAACATTTTCATCATCTCAAAAAGAAACCCCATACCTTTTGGCTAAAACCCTTTCATCTCTCCATTCTTTTCCCCCAGGCCTGGGCAACCACTAATCTACTTTCTGTCTCTATAGGTTTCATTTAACATTTAACGTGGATGGAATAATATAATAGATATTTTGTCACTGGTTTCTTTCAATTAGCAGAATGTTTTTAAGGTTCATCCATGTTACAACATGTATCAGTACTTCTTTTCTTATGGTTATATAATAATATTACATTGATGGACATTCCACATTTTGTTTTTACATTCATCAGCTGATGGACATTTGGGTTTTTTCCACATTTTGGCTATTATTAATAATGCTGCTCTAAACATTTGTGTGGGCATACGTTTTCATTTCTCTTGGGTATATACCTAGGAGTGGAATTGTTGGGTCACACAGTAATGTTATGTTTAATCATTTGAGGAACTGTCAGACTGCTATAGAAAGTGTCTGCACCATTTTACTTTCCCATCAGCAGTGAGCGAGGGTTCTGATTTTTCCACTTTTTTGCTAACATTTGTTATTATCTGGCTCTGATTTTAGCCAAATGAAGAGGTATCTCACTGTGGTTTTGATTTGTATTTCCCTGATGATTAATGATGTCAAGCGTCTCTTTGTGTGCTTATTGGCCATTTGTATGTCTTCCTTGGAAAAATGTCTATTTAGTTCTTTTGCCTATTTAAAAAATTGGGTTTTTGTCTTTTTGTTATTGAGTTGTAAGAGTTCTTTAATAGTCTAGATAAAAGTCTCTTATATATGGTTTACAAATATTTTCTCCCATTATGCAAGTTGTCTTTTCATCTTCTTGATGGTGTCCTTTGAAGCATAAAAGCTTTTATTTTGATGAGGTCCAACATATCTACCTTTTTCTTCATTTCTTGTGTTTTTTGTGTGTCATATCTAAGAATTCCATACCAAATTCAAGGTCATGAAGATTTACCCCTATGTTTTCTTTTAAGAATTTTTTAGTTTTAACATAAGTTTTTGGCTCCATTTTGCATTAATTTTGTTTATGATGTGAGGTAAGGGTCTGATTTCATTCTTTTGCACGTGGTTATTCAGTTGCCTCAGCACCAATTGTTGAAAAGACTATTCTTTGCCCATTGAATGGTCTTGGCACCCTTGTCGAAAATCAGTGGAACAGAGAAGTACGGATTGATTTCTGGACCCTCAATTCTGTTCCATTGGTCTGTATGTCTGTTTTCATGCCAGTACCATACTGTCTTGATTACGCTTCTTTGTAGTGAGTTTTGAAATTGGGAAGTGTGAGTCTTCCTGCTTTGTTCTATTTTTCAAGACTGTTTTGGCTATTGATGGTCTCTTGCAATTTGATATGAATTTTAGAATCAGCCTTCCATTTTCTGCCATTTTCTACAAAGAAGTCATATGGGACTCTGATAGGGATTCCATTAAATATGTAGATTAATTTGGGAAGCATTGCCATCTTAACAATGTTAAGCCTTCTGATCCGTGAACATGGGATGTTTCTCCATTTATTTAGATCGTCTTTAATTTCTTTCAAAAATGTTTTATAGTTTTCAGAGTATAAATTTGCACTTCCTTTGTTAAATGTATTCCTCAGTATTTTAATTCTTTTTAATGCTATTGTAATGGAATTGTTTTTGAAATTTTATTTTTGGATTGTTCATTGTAAGTATGTAGAAATATAATTGATTTTTGTACATTGATCTTGTACCCTGCAACATTGTTGAACTTGTTTATTAGTTCTAATAGTTTTTAGTTGATTCTTTAGAGTTTTCTATATATCATATCATTTGCCAGTAGAGATAGTTGTAACTTCTTCTTTTCCAACCTGGATGACTTTGATTTCTTCTTATTACCTAATTGTCCTGTGTGGAACCCCCGATGCAGTATTGAATAGAAGTGGTGAGAACAGATATCTTTGTCTTGTTACTGATCTTAGTGGAAAAGCATTCAATCTTTCACCATATATATGGTTTTAGCTGTGTGGTTTTTTGCTCATGCCTTTTATCAGGTTAAGAAAGTTCCCTTCTATTCCCAGTTGTTCAGTCTTTTTATCATGAAAAGGTGTTGATTTTTAAAAAATGCCTTTTCTGCATCTATTAAGATGATCACGTGATATTTTTTACTCAAATTTTAAATAAATTTGTGTTATTAATTACAATAGCATCTACATGCTCAAGAAACATTATTTCCTCAGTGTGCAGACTGGTTGGTTCAGAGTGGTGGACTCTTGGTTGGCTTGAAATGGTGCTGTAAATCTCAGGTGTCTGTAAGCACAGGTTCAGAACCATTGGTCTAACAAACAGATGTCTACCTAATAATGTGGAGTGCTCATTGCTTTACTTTGTGCTACATGTCAGTTTACATAGTGTGATAGAGTCCAAGAGTTAGAAGAGACTTAATTGCTTGAGTTGTCTTCTATCCAATGCAGGAATCTCCTCTACTGTATCCCCAACACGTGGTCATCAGCTTGGAATACACTCTTGGGAATGAAAGCAGGCCTTCTGGAAAAGGAGCAGTGGCGTTCTGTCATACAGTTTTGGTATCATTTTCACAAAGACACAGGCTGGGTTTTCTGTATGAAGTTATTTACTATACTAAGAATCAGAAACTCAGACCCTTGGCCTCGACCCTGATTGGCTGTGTAAGTCTAGCTGAGTCTCAGCTCCACTAAGCCTCAGTTTCCTTCTCTGTTAAATGGCAATAATGATGATGATGATAACAGCAATAACATCTTATTAAGTATATAATCCTAGCTTCCTCCTAGATATTGGGAAGCTGAAAAAAAATAATTTATATGAAGACAAAAAATAATATTATCTTATAGATTCTAATTATTCATATCAGACTACCTTGGTGTTATTTGAAGCCAAAAGAACAGGAATTAATGTCTTTAAAAGTTAGGCACTCAGTATTTGTATTAGTTCCTTAAAAATTCAGAAAGGCAGAGATCAGGGATTTGGTTTCTATTGGTGTAGATGAAAAGTTCCACAGGTACTTGGGTTGGAGTCGGAAGCTGACTAAGCCGGGTGAACCGGTGTTGGTTGAAGAGCTTAGGCATAAGGGAGTAGTATGGAGCAGAATCCAGCACCCCAAACTCCACTCCAGGACAGAGCTCATCTCTGAAATTCCTATGATGCCTCCTCCACTCCCAGTATGTTGCAACATCACTACAAAGAAACCATCACCACAAAGCATTCACAGTGGCAACATTACTTTGGCTGGTGCATTTCAAGTCTGGAAGGAAGATTATAAATAACAATCTGACACTAACAGAGTGGTTTTGAAGACCAGTTTTGTAGCTAGTTACTTTAGAGATTATTTCTCTCTGTACTGACCTTCCCAAGAAGAAACTGACAAAGAGTGGAGGACGCTCCCTCTCCTCCTAGAGCCTGAGGCTTTGTGTTTCTTTTGTTCTCAGTCTGAGGACTTCCCTGTTGGCATTTGCTCTGAAGGAAAAGTAAGAGTTCTCCGAATATTTGTATTCCAGCAAACAGACCTTATACCTCCAAATTTGTTTCTCCAACCTCCCTTTCCTGTCTATATAAAAACAAAACAAACAAATAAACAACCCCCCTCAAATCTAAGTACTCACGGGCTCCTATCCAATTTAGACCTTGGGCATCTGTTCGAGGAGCCATGGCAATAGCTGAGCTAAAGTTTCTCAGACAGAATCAGTATCATTGCCAGAACTCCCTTTGTTTCACCCCTTTCAGGTACTGTGTTCTGTATGGAATAGCAGAGGAAACCAGATGTGAACCACTGAAAACCACTCTTCTTTCCCGGTGCTCCTAGGACGTCTCCTGTCCTGGGAAATTACTTCTTTGGGGAGAAGAGGGCAGCAGAGAGCCCTTCTCCTTGACCACCTGCAGCAGGCGCTGGATTGAAAATAGCAAGACAGTAGCAGTTGCTGGATTGGTCCTGTCAGCTGGAACCCTTGCTCCGCCAGAGAGCTGAGGTTAGCAGTTGTGCTTGTTACTCTGTTGCTGTCCAGCGAAGCTGGAGAACAGTCCAGCATTATAAGGACCTGGGTGCGTGGGAGCTGAGAGCTCTTGACAGGCACTGCACTCTTTAAAAGGGGGCACAAGTGTATTGAAAGCAGAGCACATCTCTGCCAGGGTGCTCTGCCAGGGATGACAGATTGCATTGTCTGCACTTTTCTATTTCACTCTGATGCGGTGGTTGGCATCTCTGAGTCAATGGGAGGTGTTGGGGCCTTGTAAATGTAACATTTCCTGGGAGGCCATCGCTCCCACCTTTTTTTTTTTTTTTTTTTTTTCCCCC
>NW_006786458.1:505511-524861 GCF_000442215.2 Lipotes vexillifer
TTTTTTTTTTTTTTTTTTGTCTCCCAATTTCTATGTCTGTTTTGTCTTGGTTTAGGGACCAAACTGGAGATGATTGCTTAATTTTCTTTCCCGAACACTCTGGGTCCCATAAGGACTCTTCTAAGAGTGCATATATCCAAAGTATTTCCAGAATCCTTTGGGTTCTGCCTGGTTAGCACAGCTGGTTGGAATCATGCAGTAACAAGGGCAAAGTGTGGGTCCTTTTCCTTGTGGGCCACTTAGCTTTGTGCTGTTTCATGGCCACGGGCTGCACCCCTAGCTCCAATCTGGTAAAATATCATGGATAAATGAAAGCAGATTAAATGCCTAACATAGTACACAACCCATGGGAGGTGTTTAATCTATGTTTGCTCAATGAATGAAAGCAAATCCATCAGAGAATCATAGAATGGCAACAATAAAAAATGATTTTAGTGATGTATCTGCTGCATCCCTTTACCATATTATTTATCAGAGAAAAACACAGTTCAGAGTCTCCTTGGATTATTTACAGTTACTATTTAACTTTTCTCAGTCAGAGGGCCAGCCAGGATTGCATCTGATTTGTCTTTTTGTCCTTCCCAGCTCCCAGGCCCAGCCTGGCAGTTAATGGAACTTAAGTTGTAATACTCAGCACCCCTCATGGCTAAGAACGGCCCTTCCCAAATGGTTTCACTGTGCAAACACCACACTAGACACAAAGGCTATTAAGATTACAGGGTTTTGCATAGAGAAGGCTGTAACCTAAGAAAGAATTCACCCAGAGCAGTCCTTCCTCCCCCAGGAATAAAGGCCATAGCAAGCAAAGTGGCAGTATTGGAGCTCAGAGAAAGCCTGGCCTTGGAGCAGCTGCTTGAGAAGGTCCCTGCAGGTGGAGGTCTTAGGGCCTCCAGGGCAACATAAGAGCAATGACCTTTCCAAGGAGTTAGTGATCAGAGGGCAGAACTGAAGATCAACCTTTCCGACTCTGTCGCATACAGAGGAATCATAATTGATGTGTAGAAGGGCACCACCTTGGTGGCTTGTGAGGGAAAGGCCACCTGATTTAATGGAAACATCTACTTTATAGAACAGCACAAACCAGGCAGAGAATTTTTCCAGGTGAAGTTGCTTTGGACTGCTCTCATGAATAGGTAGAAACACTTGACGGTCTAACTTGCAGGGCAATGGTCTTTGGGATGCACGTAGGGAACTGTTTCTTTTGTAAAGCGTCAGAATCCAGGATTAAAAGCTGAGCAGCACACACTGGGCTCAGGGGGGGATAACTTGATGGCTCTAATATAGTAGAGAAGGAGGCAAGTTCTAGGAGGGCTGGAGATTGAGGATACCATCGATACCTGGGCAGTACCAACTCGCATCAACCCAGGCTGGGGGTGAGAGTCTCTTTGCTTTGCAGAAAGCCCCCATCAGGGCAGCTTGTCCTGGCTGTGTCACCTCCTTTCCAGCAGCCCTTTTAGGAATTCCAGTTGCTGTGGTTGTTTCCCCTTAGTTTCTTAAAAGTATTTGTGAGTTTGTGGGTGGGATGCATATCTCTCTGCACTGGCGGGATGGAAAAATGTAAGCATTACTCCCAAAGCAGCTGAGTATAGTTGGGGCAGAGGTTATCCAGTTCTGGTTTCGAGAAGACCCAGCAGAGGTGAAGACAGGTGCATTACACAGGAGGTCAAGGTTAAGGCCAACCTCTGCACACTGGAGGCCTTGCCCATACCAGCCCGAGAGCTTTTCCTCACAGATTCCTCTTTTGCCTATTCGTCCTTTGCTCTTTCTTCTGAATTTCTGAAAATCAACGATATTTTTACTGTTTCTATAATTTTGCCTTTTCCAGAATGTCACATAATTGGAATCACACAGCATATAGTCTTTACATACTGGTCTCTTTCACTTAGCAACGTGCATTTAAGTTTCTCCATATCTTTTCATGTTTCATAGCTCGTTTCTTTTTATCGTTAAATAATATTCCATTGTTTGACTGTACCACACTTTATCTATTGAAGGACATCTTGGTTGCTTCCATTTCTTGGCAATTATAAATAAAGCTGCTATAAACATTCAACGTGCAGGTTTTGGCGAGAACATAAAGTTTCAGATCAATCGGATAAATACCTAGGAGCGTCATTGCTGTGTCATATAGCAAGACTATATTTAGCATTGTAAGAAACTGTCTCCCAAAGTAACTGTACCATTTTGCATCCCTGCCAGCAACAAATGAAGAGTTCATATTGCTTCAAATCCTTGACAGCACTTGGTATTGGCAGTTTTTTTTTTTAATTTAGCAATTCTAATAGGTGTGTAGTGGTATCCCTTTGTTGTTTTAATTTGCAATTTTCTAGTGACAAGTGACGAGTACCATCTTTTTATGTGTTTATTTGCCATCTATGTATTGTGTTTCAAACTTCTTTGACTCTGGAGGCCTAGCTCAGAGCCTTAAATAATCATAGGTTCTAAATTAATCATTCGCTGTTTGTCTACCCCAGGGTACAGCTAAAGCCATGTTAAGACTGCTTAAAAAGATTCTTTTTTTTTTTTAAGTTGCCTTAACTTTTCCTTCTGAAACTTTTTCAACATTATACATTTGTATGTAATGCAAATGGATTATTATTATTTCTAGGCACCAGAATTCTTCTTAGAGAAAAAAAGTGCCATTTTTTGGAAAAATATATGATAGCATGAGACAAGGCAATGAAAGTGGTGACAATGTTCCTGACTGAAACAAAGAGAGCACTCTCTCTCTGTTCTCAAGGGGGAGGATCCAGAAAGAGGGAAGGAAAGAGAAAGAAAGGAGGAATTCGCAGATGAAAGGAGGCTGAGGTCCACATTCAATGAAGCAACCAGTAGAAATCCCACAATTTACGATTAGGGATTTCTGATGTTAAATTTGAAAATCTTCATGCTGCTGTGGTATAACACCCACTTTTGTCCCTCACCACCTCAACACATTTTCTGTAAAGTTGACCACACTTATGAATGCTTTGTGTGAAAGCTTTGTATTGTTTTAGGAATTCAAGAATTTGAGTTTCATTCCTGCAGTGAAGAACAGAGATAGCACCTGTGGAAACTGAGAATGAAATGAACCCACCTAGGATTTAGCAACCATCTTGCTGAAGGTTAGGATTTTGACAGGGCATGAATGGAGATTTAAGCTAAGCTTATGTGGCTCTCAGGGGCCAGGAGACCCTAGCTAAGCTAGCATCTGCATTATAGATATTACAGTAAGGACTCCTTTATAATTCTCAAATTACAATAGGATTTTTTTCTTTGACTCCATCAACCATCATGTAAAGGAAATCTTTTCTTTAGATTGTGCAAACTTAACCTACATTGAGCTGGACATTGTGACAAATTACTGAGAATCTGCTTGTATGACATTTTATTTATTTATTATTTATTTTATTTTATTATTTTTTTTGCGGTACACGGGCCTCTCACTGCTGTGGCCTCTCCCGTTGCGGAGCACAGGCTCCGGACGCGCAGGCTCAGCGGCCATGGCTCACGGGCCCAGCCGCTCCACGGCACGTGGGATCTTCCCGGACCGGGGCACGAACCCATGTCCCCTGCATCGGCAGGCGGACTCTCAACCACTGCGCCACCAGGGAAGCCCTACATTTTATTTTTTTTATTGACTTTTTATTGTATAAATCAAGATTCATACACACACACACACACCCCGTAAGTAAATGGAATCAAAGGGTTTAGTGGGTGGAGACACAACCTGAGCTTGTGTAACTTCCTAGGGACCTTCTCTATCCCTTCTTTTTCCACCGCGTATATCCACTTGGGTGCTACGAGGAGACCAGGAATCCCAGGGTCGTGGGGTGCTGGGGCAGGAGGGGGCATCTGGTGGAGGCCCAGCCCAAGACCTCAACATATTTTGAGAGCTCATTGCTTACCATGGGCTGCGCTGTCTGGGTGTGTTAATTTAACCCTAGGAAGTAGGTATTCTCATGTGTGTTTGCACCTGGGGAAGTCAAGGCTTAGAGATTTAAATATTGTGCTCAGTTTGTACTGTTAAAAAGTTGTGCACTCAGGATTCAAATTCAAGTGATCTGACCCTAAATCCGTATGACACCTCATATGCAAGCTTAATTTTTACATTTTAATTCATTCAAACATATGGTAATGGGAAGGGTCTGAGAGCTTCAAAAACGGAAGAGAAGTCATTGAACATAGATTGATAGAGCTGGGAGAACAGTTCGAGACTACTTTACAGATGAGGAAACGAAGGTAAAGGGAAGTGAATAACTTTCCTTAGGTCATACAACCTTTGAGCAGTAGATTTACTGTATCAATTTGAAGAGAAAGTCTTATTTTCCTTGTTAGGGGAATTTCTACAACGGGCCATCTCCCTACAGTACTCAAAGATCTAACTTGGCCATGGAAGAGAACTTGGCCAACTCAAAAATGTCTATGTCTTGAGATCCTTTCCTCTATTTTACAAAATAATATTGGAGGAAAAAAATGGTCTACATGATCATAAAACACTGAACTTCAGCTTTTTCAGAAGTACCCACCCCGGGCCCCGCCCCAAGTCCAAATTTTGGAGGACTTCAGTGAATGAGATGCTGGCAGACAGTAGGTGGTTAGGTAGGCTTTTTCCCACTTACTGTGTCTCCCAGGACTGAAGACAGTCAACTGAAAAGCAATCAATATATGTTTCACTTTTGTTTTCTGTATAAATAGTTGTCTTATCTGAAATAACCTTTTCCAAGAGCTAATAGCCATAAATTTTTGCAGCTGGATATGTTTAGAAATGCCTCTTAGCTATTTTGTTGATTTATTTTCTTTGTCTGTATTTGTGCAATCCAGCTTTGGGCATGGAAGCAAGCAGCCCTGGCCACTAGACCTCCACCTCTAATGATATAAACTCAGGGAACACAGTCTCTCTCCTGTGGGAAAGACCCCATATGGAATCCCATGGAGTTAGTTATAGCTCAGCCCAGGAGAAATTACTACATGTTGGAGAATCATCTTCAGTTCCTTTTGTGGTAACTTTAGTCTGCATTTCTCCCTGCTTGTTTTGAAATCTATCTATCTCTACCTATCTATCTATCTATCTATCTATCTATCTATCTATTTGCAACTCCAATGCCCAATAATACAGTGGTTATATATTATGGTATATTAAAAAGCCACAAAAACGAAAAGGCAAATACTATTTGCTATGTCGCTTCATGGAAAAGCATATATATGTTAAGTGACCACTGCATATATTTAATTATAGTATGGAAATTTTATTTATACATTTGGATAAAATTTAGACATTTTCTCTAAAAGAGGAAAATGAACGGACAATTCTTGATGACCTAGTGTATGCTGAGTTTATCGCATGTAATGCATAGAATAACCCTGTAAAAAGGCATTATTACCTTCATTTAAAGATAAAGATGAAAAATCTGAGTCTCAACAGGGTCAAATAACTTGCCAAAGGTCATACAGCTAATATAAAGGTAGAAACAGTGTTCTGGTGCAGTCCAAAAGCTAAGATCCATGCTATTTTCATTCTGTCATGCTGCATTTAGAGAAACCTAACAATTAATGATTTAGGTAAAGAGCTTAGAGTTACGACATGTTTTAGTTAAAAATAAAGATAACTATGAAGATATTTTTGTCCTCCATATTCACTGAGTTACTAATTTCTGAGTGAAGGAAGTAAGAGCGGTACAATGGAGAGAACTCATCACCCATTTGTCCTTTCTCTATTACCTCTTTCTGGACATCCATTTCCCAGGCAACAATATACATGCTCCGAGGTCTAAAGTCAAACAGCTTCTATGAAAAGAATGCAATAGTTTAAGCCCTGAACGTAAGACAGAGCAATAAAAAAATCAGTATGGGCAGGGCTAAACTTAGATGACATTTAGAAATAGAAATTTATTTATTTTTTTTCTTTCTAAACCTCCAGCATTCTTTCCCCTCTCTTTTACAGTGACCCATTTTCGGTATCACAAGCTGTCTCTATTGAAATTAATAAACTTGTCCAAGACCTCTGAGTGGTTCCCTGGGGACAGTTTGTTTTCTGGAGCTGCTGTAGATCCCTCCAGCTGCCCTAACGAGTAAGGGGTGCGCACCATAAGTTTTGTACAATAGGTCGAATATAGGAAGCATGAAGAAGGTTCTGGAGCTAACTTTTGCCTCCTTTAGGTTTGGTTTGGTGTGAAATTTGAATTATTAAACAAGAGTCAGTAAAACATTTTAAAAAATAAACATTAATATTGGGGGATAAATGATTCATCAAGTTTAATTCACTTCTTTTTCCAGGACTATTTATATTTTAGCCAGAGATGGGAATCTTATGGTTCAAGAAAGGAATTTCAGATATCAATCAGCAGGTGTCAATCAATCAATAGGTCTCCATTGCCCCTGAAATCGTAAAATTGTTTGTTTCCCTTATGAGCCAGACATGGGACCTGGAGAGCTGAATAGATTCAGTTCACCACGATAAGGATTAATTTCTCCATTCGACAGAGGAGTAGCTGAAAGTCAGAGGGGTTGTGGAGATTTGCCCTCACCTCACAGTTAGTAGGTAGTAAACAGGTTGGAACCCAATGCTTCTCCCTAGAGGAAACAGGTTATTTGCAACAGGCATGTCCATTCTCCTTACGACCTCCTCACCAGATAGTTGTCACATCCCCAGTGACAGGGAACCCACATCAGCCCAGTGATTTCTTAGACATTGCTGATCTGAGCACTGTGTCACCTTGATGACTCCACCTATAGGACAACACAGGAAAAGACGAATGCTTGCCTTCTCTTCTCTGACACTTCTGATTCAAATCCCTGCATCATTCCGATTAAGCTTCTCTGAACTTGCTACAGTTTACCTCACAATATGGTTCTCAGAACCAAACCTAGTACTCCAGGTGAGGTCTGGACTTATTTATTCCTTCCTTCATTCATTCAGCAGAAATATATTTGATCGGTGTCAGACTACACTCAGCTCAGTGCAGAGTAAGGAGGAATGCTTAATCCTGTTGCTCAGGACAAGATACATTTTTGGTTTCTGTCCAAGATCAAATTCGTTCTGGTTTTTAGGGGTTTATGGTCAGCTAGCTCTCTTAAGTTCTTTCCCATGGACTCCTATTGTAGTGTGTGCCCTGAGTTCTACCAAGCTGTTTCTCTGTGTGGGAAGCTTGCCCTATTTGTGTGAAAACCCATCCTGTCACCGGGGGTGGGGTGGGGTGGGGGGGTGCCTACACAGGCTTTTATAAAACCCATTTGGGTTGTAATGAGAACACCTTTCCTCAGATCCCGGTCCAGCTTTTATTTTTTCCTGATGCCAAAGTTGACATGCCCCCAGTGTATCTCTGTAATAAAACCTAATCTCTAGGACAGGGAGCCATCTCTGCACTCAGGGGTCAATCAGAAGCCAAGGAGAGGGTGGTGAGCTCACATGTACGTGGAGATGCTTCCGCAGGCTGTGGAAAACTACCTGTCCAGTCCCTTCCCCTTGGCTTCCCACTGTGTTATCCCTCCTTCTGTGCCTTTGCTCTTCACGTGCACTTGAACTGGCTCCCTGGGGAAAAAGGCAGCCACCCAGTAATAGGGCACATGATCTTGGTCAAGGTCTAAACAGCATTTCTGGAGTCAGGATTCTGGAAATAGGAGGCTGTAAAACTTTGACATCTGTACCGTCATATCTTGCCGTGTCTTTCCTCACTCATGCCATCCCTCCTCATCCTGTCCTTTTCCCCTTCTCTACTGAAAGAGCTCCTTTCAATGGAATTTCTTAATGCTATTTACACATTTATGGAGGGTCTTGTCTACCCAGTAATAAGATAAGCAAGATTTAAAACCCAGAGAAATCATTTGGGTGAGTCACGCTGAGGACCCTGGGACCTTTGTCCTAAGCTTCCATCATCAATTCACCCTGTCGGTTTGTATATGTCACGAAGGGAGCAGCAGAAGAAAAGTCTGCAGCCTCCATCAGTGTCTCCCTTCTTCGACTCAGAAGCCTCTCATGCTCGTTCCTCTGTTTTGTTGGTTCTTGTCACAGGAAGGAGATGTGGTCCTTCTAACTCGAGCTCTGCTAAAGCTAAAGCAGCATCTCCTCGCATGCCTGTGCCTTGGCAATCCTCAGTACCCGCTCTGCACCTCACTGTGCAGAGGCAAAGAACCTACACCTCTGATGAGTCAGATCTTCCTTGAATGGGGGAAAAATTGTCAAGGACGTCAGTATAAACAAGCTCTCAGCATGGAGTGAGGGAGAGAGATTCCAAACTTTTCCATGAGAGAGCGACATCCCCCCATCCTCCAAGTTTGTGTTGTGAATATTCCCCACATTCTTCTCCATAAAAGCTAACTCGTTTCTACCACTCTTGTTTCCACATGTTGTTAAGGTCAAGTTTAAGCTGTTCTAGCTTTGAGCTGGAGTTCTGCTGCCAACTCTTTGCAACCAACAAGGACCTACTGTACAGCACAGGGAACTTTGCTCAATATTCTGTAACAACCTAAATGGGAAAAGAAATTGAAATGAATAGATACGTGTATATGTTTAACTGAATCACTTTGCTGTACACCTGAAACTAACACAACGTGGTTAATCAACTAGACTCCAATATAAAATAAAAAAAGTTAAAAAAAAAACCCTGTGCTCTCACAGGCATATCCCCTCCCTCAGCCCATGAGCCACCCTTCACCTTATCCATCTCTGCACACACACTTTAAAAAAAAAGTTTAGTATTACCAGTTTGGCAGGAGGAAGTGTAAATGTTATGTCAGTGTTAAGACAGGACTTAATCCTGAGAGATGGGTTGTCAGGGAAGCGAGACACTAATTGACACGTGTTAAATGACACCTGCAGTGGTGCACAAACAAGGTAGTTCCAGGACAGGTGAAAACTGCTCCACAGGAGTGGGGGGTGGAATTTTCCTTCCTGTCTTCCAGGGCAGAGTGTACTGTCATTCTGATGGGCCTGGGTTGCGGATGGGTAATAAATGAAATGCTTCTGGATTACCAGGTTAGCCAAACACCCAGGAAGTTTGGGTCCTTTCGGTTTCGAGCGAGGGATTAACTGGAATAAGCTGGGCTTTCCCAGAATTACAGAGGGCCTTTTGATGATGTCAGAAATTCCAAGAGGAGGAGGCTGGAGAAGAAAGTAAGAAAAGCTGAACATCTGTTCTCTGTAAAAATAAGAAGAAAGCAAAACAAAACAAAACGAACAAAACCAACCCAAACCTACCCCTAACTCCTGCCTTCCTGGCAGGCTTCTCCAGGTAGCTCTCTCTTGTCCTGGCATCTGTAAGGCTGAGGAAGAAAACCAGTTGAAAAGGGGCGAAGCAAGTGGTTTGTAGTGTTGGACATTACATTTAAAAAAATACTAATGCCTGAGCCCTTTTCCAGAGATTATAGTGCAACTGATGTTAAGCAGAGCTGGAGCTCCCATGTTTTGGTAAAGTCTCCCAGGATTTTCTAATGTGCAGCCGATACTGATGACCTCGGGACCGAAGAGCATCCTGCAAATGCAGTGGAGCCTATGGAGCCACCTGGTATTTGAGATCAAATGCTGCTGGAGGGACTTCCCTGGCTGTGCAGTGGTTAAGACTCTGCGCTTCCACTGCAGGGGGCACGGGTTCGATCCCTGGTCGGGGAACTACGATCCCGCGTGCCACGTGGTGTGGGTAAAAAAGAAATAAAGTTTAATTTTAAAAAATTATTAAAAAACTGCTGCTGGAATTCCACCTTCAAGAGAGCAAAGTCAGCATTTTCTCCCACATACCGCCATGGATTTCTAGGCTTAAAAACAATCTTTGAGGGCTTCCCTGGTGGCGCAGTGGTTGAGAGTCCGCCTGCCGATGCAGGGGACACGGGTTCGTGCCCTGGTCCGGGAAGATCCCACATGCCGCGGAGCGGCTGGGCCCGTGAGCCATGGCCGCTGAGCCTGCGCGTCCGGAGCCTGTGCTCCGCAACGGGAGAGGCCACAGCAGTGAGAGGCCCACGTACCGCAAAAAAAAACCCATAAAAACAAAAAAAAATCTTCAGTGTCCTTCAGTGATTCCAAGGAGAAAACAGGGCTTTCCTCTGGGTGTCACCCCTTCCTCTGTGTCCCATCACCTCCCTGTTGAGGGTTGTGCCCATCACTGGATCGGCTGAAAACAGGAGGAGACTGTCCAGTTAGAAGAGGCTGCACAGGGGACCCATCCTAAACTTCCATTCTAGATTTCTCCTAAACCCCATATCAGGCCCAGAGCAAGTTCAGGAAATAAGTCCAGCCATGTCTGGAGCCTTTGTAGAGGTCAGAGGAGGACACACCACAGAGACTGAGGTTCTGCCTTCCCTTGCTGACTTTTGACGTGCTAGTCTGTCTGGGAAAGTTTGCACGAAGGCCAAGTCTATGGCTAAACTCGGAGCTCTTTATGTTCCAGGACTATCATTCCTGCCCCTTTTCTTGGGCAGTAAATAACTCTTGGCTTTGACAAACAAGCCCTGGTGACACATTGGTGATGGCTGCGGGCAGAGGAGTCTGGGTGTTTCTGCGCAGAACCTGGTATCCTAAGCCTAGTCTGACCCTCTTGACTCAGATTTCCTCATTACAAGGAATGGTGGGGACCGTGGCCCTGAGAGTGACCAAGGCCAGGGTCTGATGTCTTACAGTGAATTCCGTGGTGCTCCACCGAGGCCCCATACCGGGGAGACGCAGCCCAACAGCTGCTGGGAATGTTGACGGTAATGACTTATAGCTTGTCCCTCGGTGGCCAGAAAGGAATGCATCATACAAGGTTACTGCCTCTTTCAGGAGGTGGCCGATGCTGGGATACAAGTACCCGTCCTTTCCTCGATCTGGGACACATCGGCTTCGGGGCTTCTTAAAGTATCGGGTGAGGACTCAGTCACACCTGCCTTAGGGATCAGCTTCTCCTGCTCTTCAACTGTGCTGTCCTCACTTCCTCTTGGGTGTGTTTCCTGAGCTCACCTCAACAAACCTTCTGTATGCAACTCTCCCTCACAGGGCACCCAAGCTAAGTGACTTTCTCTTCACAGCCACTGGTCCCTCAGAGGTCAGCTTTAAGACACAGGGTATTAACATCACCCCAGGAAAACGACTTGCTTTGTAGTTAGAAGGAAAACTTTTATCAGGTGCACATCTTTGACATTTATTTCCCCTTCTGGCAGCTATGGCCTTCCTAAGGAGGCCAGCGGAGGACCAGTGAGACCTCCAGTGACAAAGCTGCAGTGACTCTAGAAATTTGCACCTGAAGTAACCTGAGAGACAGATTGAAAAGGAATTCTGAATCCCACAGGCTCGCTAAGGCGAGATGCTGAAAGAAGACAGGTATGAGATTAGCAGAGACATTCAAGGAAAGTTGGAAAAGTGACAAGGAAGAGGAGGCAGGGGGCTTTCTTTAGAGATGGGAGATTTTTGTTCAATTTCCTGGATTACTTTTAATGGTTAAAAAAAATAGTCCACATCTGTTAATTTACTGCAAGAGCTTTTGTAATTTGAGAGCCTTCCAAGGGAGGGGAGGATGACTGTAGATTTATGCAAAGAGTTAAATCTCATGATGTGAACATGCAACAAGAGGCCCCACCTGTGTGTACAATGTACTTAAAGGATTAGAGCAAACTTTGAAAATTATGATATGTTTTACCTAGAGTAAGCACCTTACCCTTTAAGCTTCTATTTCCTGGAAGGAGGTGGGAGGAAAGAAAACCATCAATTCTCTCAGGTAATCAGGTGCATGAGACACTCTGCTTGTGGGATTTAATGAAGGTTTAAGTGCAGGTGGATGAAGGATGTGTTATTGACATATTTTATGTTAAACTTATTTTCAATGCTTGTAATTCCAATTCCAAGGTGTTGCTTGCCAGAGGTCCATGTGCCCTGAATGAAGGTGACATTTTCAGGGAGATGCAGGAGCCAGGGAAGCAGTCGTCGTGTGAGGGGCTACTGGGTGTAGGAAGGGGAATTTTAAAAGAAGTGTTGCTGTGGTCCCCATGTTCCCTTCAGGGTCTTCAAGAAATTTAAGTAAATACCTGACATTCTCTAAACCAAAGGTATCCCTGGGCTAAAGCAGGTGATTATTAAAATGACACAAACATTTCTTTCTACTCCATGTGATTAACCAGTAACAGAGGCCAGAGCATTTATAAAAGAATGACCAGGGCTTCCCTGGTGGCGCAGTGGTTGAGAGTCCGCCTGCCGATGCAGGGGACATGGGTTCGTGCCCCGGTCTGGGAAGATCCCACGTGCCGTGGAGCAGCTGGGCCCGTGAGCCATGGCCGCTGAGCCTGCGCGTCCGGAGCCTGTGCTCCACAGCGGGAGGAGGCCCCAAAAAGGGGAGGCCCCCACCCCCCAAAAAAAAAAAAAAAAAAAAAAAAAAGAATGACCATCCTCTGCTATCCACTAAGCTACCGCTTTTGCTTATTCAGTCTCCATAGCTTAGTCAGGCAGGTGAAGAGTGGGAGAACAGGGTAATCAGAAACAGAAACTCAATAGCATTCAGTCTGTAGGAAGCAGAAAATCACACACAGATATGTCTAAAAATGACACAGTACTTTATTTAAAAAATACTCAGGTGTTGCAAAAAATACATAGAAATATAAAGTTTGGTCGGTGTAATTTACTAAACTTCAAGTCACAGGTTTGTGTGTTACAGATTGGAGCAGAGTTTGTTATGCACGTGGAGAACTCCAAACCGATTTATTAAACAGGATAGAAACAGGTTGTCTGGGTGAAGTGGTCTGGCGGGGTGGGGTACCCTCCAGTTTACCTATCAGATACGGATATACTAGCCCTTCAAAGGTTGTTCTACCAGTTTGGATATGGGTGAGTGACTAGTTCCAATGGGGGAAAAGCAAGATGGATTCACCAAACCAAAGAATTCTAAACAAAGACTTATTTTTTTCTTTCTGCAACACAATATACATCACAGTAAAATGTTTAATACTTGCAGGTTTGGGGGTTGAAAGAATTCAATGCAGAGGGAGGGCGAGGAAGGGTACTGACCAGAGAGCATGCACTGAACATTTATCTTAAAAGACGTGTGAGAGGGAGAAAAGCAATTCAGGCTGCACTGCCTTCCGTGCTCCCCTTTCTGTGTGGGCAACACGTGGCATTTGACAGTATTTCAACGTGGAGCTCAAACCATAGAAAATGGGATGAAACGAGCCAACTTTCTATCAACTTTGGCAGTTTTGCCACCAACAGTAAATTGGCCCTTTTTAATAGGAGGAAATTGAAAGGTTTCTCATTGAACAGAATTAAGTAGTGGGATCAAGAGATTTCCAGGCCTCAGGGTACCTCATTAGCAACTGGCTTTTTTTCATTCCGACGTCTCCCCTCTCCCAGGTCACCTGAGATTATAGGATAGAAACAGAAGGGTGGCCAGATTTCTCCTGTGCCCTCTTATTCTCTCTGAAGTCACCAGGTGACTCATTTGGGGGGACCCTTTTTTTTTTTTTTTTAATAAGCACTAAACACAGTTCCTAAAGCATTTGGACAGTTTAATTGTTTGGTGATGGAAGCTGCAATAATGTGTTTTGGAAACTGTTTCCTTTTTCTTAGCTCCTTCCTGCAAAGTGCCATCAGCCCGGTCAGCTTGCTTAGGGGATGGGGCTTTCTAAGGTCCAGGCCCCTATTCTCCACGCTCCACCCCTGAGCCTTCAATTTCCACTAGACAGCTCTACGGGCGCCTGACCCTTCGCTCTGCGCTGTATTCATCCTTGAGTGTGAAAGCTCGATACCTCTTACCTCCTCTGCCTGCAGGGATCCCAAAGGGTTCTCAGACTTTGAGCTGTAACAACAGAGCCACCAGAAAGTCCTATAAAAGCAGCAGTGACCTTCTGCAGCTGTCAAGTCTTTAAATAGGATTTGGGATTTAATGCTGTATATTTTTAAAGGAAAGACATAAGAATTGCTAGTTTTTTTTAAAAAAATGCATGTCTTTTAGCCAATTCAGAATCTGCTCCCCCCCCCCCACTTTTTTTAAACCCAGGAGAGATAAAACTTTGGGGAGGAAAAAAAAAAAAAAAGACCAGATCTCGGGCTAAATAAGGAAGGTGTATGTTAGGTGCAATCAGACTAAAAGAAGAACTTCAGTGGGTGACTTGTGGAAAGGGAACAAAAAAATAAAAGAAAGGAGAAAGGAAGAAACTTAAGGAGTTACGTGATCTGTCATGGTGTAGTATGAATTATAGCCTGAAAACTCCAGGAACCTTCTCATTCTAAATTCTCAGACCCAGAGCAAAAAGGTCAGAAGAGGCTCTTTTACCTTTTGCTGATTTAAAAAAAAAAAAAAAAAAAAAGCAATGCCCCCCAGCAGCATTGCGGAGACTCCTACTTAGACCACTGTCTTGGACACGCAGAGATTCTTCTGGCCTGGGCCCACTTCCTGCAGCAGAGTTCTGTTTATACAGCTTGTCTTAAGACCACAGTGAGTGCTTCTTGTTCTGCTTGGGCCACCCTGTAAATACTTAAGTCGGTGTATTATTTAAAAAGGGATAATAAAAAGCCTATATTTTCATCTCTTCCTACCCATCTCCATATCCCGTGCCAACCTGCGCTGAGCACGACAGGCTTCTCTGTGGGATTCTCCATTTCCGTCTCTCTTCCAGGGACAGAGAGAAACCTTGGTCATAGTCCAAGGCCAACGAGAGGCTTTTGACCTTCAGTTTAATTCAGTAGGTGACATCCTCTTATTAGCCGTCCTTCCCCGCCCCCTCCCGCTTCGGGTGTGCTCTTTCAGAGTGGATGCTCAGTTACACAAGAGGGTGGAGTTGGAGGAAACAGAATCCTCGGAAGTGATGTGGACACCTCCTACAAAATCACCCAAAGTGCTAGAAACAGCACTTGGCTTTATCCCTCTCTACCTCAAGCAGGTCTCTAAAAGCAAAAATGACCTACGTTCTGTGTTGGGGGAGGTATTTGGATATTAAATCATTCCCTGTCCCAGATCTTTCATTGGCCCACTAGTGAAGAATCTGGGATTTCCATGCAAACCTCCAACAGTTTTGGTCTCGTACCTCTTGCTGTTCCCTGACCCCGGGCCCTTTTGCCTTCCAGAGGGGCCACCTGGGGAAGGCAGTTCTTGATCCCTCGTGGTTGTCGGAGGCGTTACCAGAAAGCTGGGCTCCAGCCTGCCAAGAAGTAAAGGTAGGGGTAGTAAGGGTAGGTGCTATGCAGGGAGATGAGGGAGCCCCGCGAGAAGCCCTCCTCTTTCAGAGCTGGCAAGGAAGGATGCTTCTCCAGGTCTCCCAGGTCTGAGGTGGGCTGCTTCCGCTTGGTCTTATAGCGTCTGTTCTGGAACCAGATTTTCACTTGGGTCTCCGTGAGCTTGAGGCTCTTGGCCAGGTGAGCCCTTTCGGGAGCTGACAGATACTTCTGGTGACTGAATTTCCTCTCCAACTCAACGACCTGATTGTGCGAGAAGGCGGCCCGGGAGCGCTTCTGTGGCTGCTTGGGGGCTGGGGGCAGGCTTGGTAAGGCGTCCCGAGTGTTTTCACAGTCCAACAGATAAGTCTCAAAGTGCCTATCTGGAAACGAGACGGGAGAAGCAGGGACGGGAAGGAAAACGTTACATGTTAGCATGGAAGAGTACAGAATTCAATCCACCCTTCTCTCTTCTGGTGAGTGAACAAACAGCCCACTGTCGGTTTAGATACATTGCACTTTTTTCACAGGACTAAGGAACTCTCTGAGTGGGGAGTGAGTGCATATGTAGATTATGTGTTAGTTTTCTACTAGTCATCAAGTCCCCAAAGTAGGAGCAGTTAGTGCTAGAACTTCCTGCCGTATCATCCAGTAGAATGAAATAGGGATTCTGCATATGTCTTGAGGGAAAGCGGGAGCAGGGAGGCAGGAAAAACTCTGAGAAATAAGATCCCCGGTAAAGCGGGCCCCAAAGGCACCCGGTGTCAACATCCGGGTGGCAAGAGAGGGCTTGTGTGGTAGGAAAGTTCATTCTCTGGCTTTAATCCCCCCTTTTTTTTCCTCAACCAGCCGTTAGGATGCCTCATAAGAAGGGTGTCTATTGTATGGTGACGGCTGGTACCTAGACTTATCGTGGTGATCACTTTGTAGTGTGTACGCATATCAAATTATTGTGTTGTACACCTGAAACTAATATAATCTTATGTATCAATTTTACCTCAGTTAAAAAAAAAAAACTTATGGGAAAGAAAGTAAGTCTACTCTAAGCGTTCCGACGTTATAACTCCTGAAGACCAGAGGGGCTCCTAGACTTACTGTTTTATTGCCCGTGGGACTGGGAAGCGAAGGGCATCTTTGCTGGTCAAACCCTGATTTATTAATATTAATACGCTATTATCAATAATTCGTTATATGTTAATTGTCGTAACTGCCCAGAAGTAATATGGGGCTGGCCCCGATCAAGGGTTGCACTGTGGCTGGGAGCGATGTTGGGGTTTCCTTCTGGGACACTGGACCACGGTGGGCGCTTCGTGCGCGCTCACCTTTTGACCCCGGGGCGCGAGAACCCGCTGCGCAGAGCACCTTGCCTGGCGAGTCAAGCCCAGTCTAAATCCTGCGCCGCCCTGACGCTGGGGTCACGGTTAATCTCCGAGGCGCGCCCGTGGCGAAGGCCGTGAGGTCCCTTCGCCCGTCGCCGCGGGGCCCCGCATCCCTGCAGCCGGAGCTCCGGAGGTCCACCTAGCACCCGCCCTCACGCCCGTTCGGCCAGCGGACCGGCCCCCCTTTCAGGGAGGACCCACCCCGGCCCAGCCCGGCCTCCCCAACCTCGCCGGCATACCTGGCTCGGTCTCCGCCGGCTGCTCTGCCTCCCCGCGCGCAGCGCGGGGCCGGGCTCTCGGCTGGTCCTCCGGCGCCCCGGCGCCTCCTCTTCCTCCCTCGGGCTCCGGCTCAGGGTCTCGCCTCCGGTCAGGCTGGCGCGGAGGCTGCGGCGGGGGCTGCGGGCTGCCCGCGTGACCTCCGCGCCGATCAGCGCCTTCCCGCAGGATGTCCTGGATGAGGAAGGAGGTGAGCGGCTTGGACTGGGTGGGCGGCGCGGCCCGGGGGCTGCAGCTAGCTGCCCCCGGCTCCCCGGGCCGCGGCTCGGGAGTCCGAAGCATCCCCGAGGTTCGGCTCCGGCGCCCAGGCTCAGGCCCCTGCGGCTGCGCCCAGGCTGAGCTCGCCGCTCCGGCACCACTTTCACTTTCCGCGGCCCCGGGAACTTATAGCTTTAGGGGCGCGCCGCGCCGCCTTCCCATTGGCCGCTCGCCCGAACCGCGCGGCTGATTGGCCGCCCGCCGCTCCAGGTGAGGGTAAAGGGGAGTCCCTCGCACAGTCTGGGTCGTGTCTTTCATAGAGGATTTCTTCCGAAGTTCCTTCTTCTCCAAGATCCTGGCTCGCCTCCCTCCTCCCTACGTCGTTTTCCCAGGCTGGTAGAGAAAACCAAAGCGGGTCTCTTCTGCCCCAACCCACAATATGTTTAGCTGCTTCTGGGAAATCATGATGCAGAAGAGAAATACTCCACTTAGCTCTTAGAGATCGTTAAAGTGCCTTTACTCACAAAGAAATAGGTGGGGCAATTACCAGCATCCCACCTTACAGATGAGAATTCTGGGTGCCCGTTGACAAGGAAACAATGGTAGCAAAGCTGGATCTACTAAACCTAAGTCTGTCAAAGAGACATGACAGGTAAGTGCAGTACCTGACCCCAGGCTGGATTCTGTACTGGACGTTATTGGGGCAATTGATGAAAATGGAATAGGACCAATGGCTAAAAGTATTGAATCAGTGTTACATTTACTGAAATTGGTAACAGTATTGTGATTGTATAAAAGAATATTCTTCGGAAATAAACACTATAGTATGTAGGGGCAAAGGCCCATGATGTATGTAACTTACCCTCAATTGGTTCAGAAACAATGACATAGATGGATAGATAGATTCCATATGATAAAGTTGAATGGATTAAAATATTAATTGGTGAATCTAGAAAAAGGGTATACCAGTGTTCTTTTGAACTATCTTTATTTAAGCAACTTTCCTGTACGTCCTACTCTAAGACACCTTTCATTCGACTGGAAACTTTTCAAAAAGATGGTATGTTGTATGTCTGGGGAGAAGGGAGAGGGAGTAGGTTATCGTGGATAAAGCAACCGCTAAAGAGAACCACCTTGTGTAATATGAATGAAGGTCTTTGGCAAGGATGGTTTTCTTCTCTCATTTTTTTCATTAAAAATTTTTGTAATCTTTTCTTTTGAAATAGTTATAAATTCCCAGGAATTTGCAAAATCTGTACCCCTAACTTCCCCCAATGGTGACATATTATGTAACTGCAGTATAACATAAAAACCAGGAAATTGACATTGATACACACCATGAATTAGACTACAGACCTTATTTTATTGTCACCATTTAAAAGCCTGCGTTCATGTGTGTGTGCGCGCATGTGTGTAGCTCAATGCAATTTTATCATGAGAGTAGATTCTTGTAAAGCCACAATCAAGATACAGAATTACTGCATCACTGCAAAAGAACTCCTTGTGCTATCTCTTTGTATTTGTGTACCCAAACCCCTTCCCTCCATCACGGACCCCTGGTAACCACTAATTTGTTCTCTGTCTCTATAATTTTACTATCTGGAGAATGTTCTATAAATGGAATCAAACGTGGTACAGTATGCAACCTTGTGGAATTGGGTTATTTTTTTGCTGAGTATAATGCTTCTGAGGCTACTCAGACTGTTGCATATATTAATAGTGAATACTTTTTAAAATTGCTGAGTAGTATTCTACTGTACAGATCTGCCAGAGTTTGTTAACCGTCCACCCACTGACGGACAGTTGATCTGTTTCCAGGGTTTTGTTTGTTTGCTTGTTTTGTTTTATTATTTTGAATGAAAGTGCTGTAGACATTCATGTACAGGTTTTTGTGTGAACACGGGTTTTCACTTCTCTGGGATAAATGTCCAGGAATGCAATCTCTGGGCTGTATGGTAATTGCATGTTTAGTTTTGTAAAAAATTGCCAAATATCGCGGTTGTGGCATTTTTAGATTTCCACCAGCAATGTATGAGAGTTCCAGTTTCTCCACATCCTCATCAGCATTTGGTGTTATCATTATTTTTTATTTTAAGCATTCTAATAGGTGTGTAGTGATAATTCACTGTGGTTTTAATTTTAATTTGCATTTCCCAAATGGCTAGTAATATTGAACATCTTTTCAGGTACTCCTTTACCATCCATGTCTCCTTTTTGGTGAAATATCTGTTCAACTCTTTTTGCTCATGTTATAATTGGATTTGGGGGGAGTTGCTGTTGAGTTTTGGCAGTTTTTTTTAATATATATATTCTATATATGTCTTTGTTAAATATATGGTTTGCAAATATTTTCTCCTAGTCCATAACTTGTCTTTCCATCTTTTTTTTTTTTTTTTTTTTTTTTTTTTTACGTGG
>NW_006786458.1:524987-539084 GCF_000442215.2 Lipotes vexillifer
CTCCCGTTGCGGAGCACAGGCTCCGGACACGCAGGCTCAGTGGCCACGGCTCACGGGCCCAGCCGCTCTGCGGCATGTGGGATCCTACCGGACCAGGGCACAAACCCGCGTCCCCTGCATCAGCAGGCGGACGCCCAACCACTGCACCACTAGGAAAGCCCTCCATCTTTTCAACAGGCTATTTCACAGAAGAAAAGTTTTTGATGTTGGTGAATTTTTATTTCACAGGTTTTGTTCTTGGTGTCATGCCTAAGGACTCTTTGCTTATTCCTAAGTACTGAACATGCTCTCCTGTGTTATCTTCTAAAAGTTTTATATTTTACTTTTAAATCCACCATCCATTTGAATTAATTTTTGTATATGGTGTGACATTTAGGTTGAGTGACCTCTTTTCATTTTTAGAATTTAGAGCTAGGTGGCATTTCAAATCACAGGGGGGAAATGTGAATTATTTAATAACTAGTACTGCCATTTGGAAAAAATAAAGGTCTAGTCTTATAACAAAATAAATCCCAGATGGCTCAAACGTTTAAAACATAAACAGGCACATGAAAAAAAATAGTTTAACCACACTCATCATTAGAGAAGTGCAAATCAAAACCACATTTAGACACCTTCTTTCCACCTATCAGATTGACAGAGGTTAGAAAGATGGATGATGTCTAGTGTTGGTGGGGGTGTGAGAAAGAGTTGCCCCCATACCGTTGGAGAGAGAGTAAGTCAGTTTTGTATATTTGGATGGTAACTTGGCAAAATCTGTCAAATTTAAAACTGGGCATATCCTTTGACACAGATATTCCGTGCCTAGAGATCTACTCTAGAAACCTACAAATACACAACATACTGACTTGGGAACATATCCTCAATTTGGTCGGAGAGTTGCAATTCAAGTTGCAAAAAAATAAAATGTTATAAAATGAACTCATTGTGTTAAAAAAATAGTCACAGGTTATCTATAAAATATTTTGCCTTTGAATATTTTAACATATAGAAAAATCTGGAAGGATAGAAATATCTCAATAGAGCATTTACCCTTGGTCAGTGAGATGGAGATAGCAGATTGGGAGAAGAGGACAGTGGAACAGGGTGCATTTCCTTTGCACTAATTATAATTTTTTAAATTAAGAACAGAGCCAGAGCTGAGCTTGGGCTCCCTTCTTCCACAACCTCCTCCTCAGATATCAGGTGTCCCTTCAGGATGGGGACACAGCCCCAGCCCTTTCCCTTACGTCACTTAGCATGTTGTTCCTTTGGTGCTTAGTATTTTGGATGTTTATGTGGATGGGTCCTCTCCTTGAGCAGGGAGTGTGTCATCCTCATATATACACTATCCATAGTACAGTTAGTTTCTGACACACAGAAGTCACTCAATAAATGTTTGCCGGTGGATGTCCAGCTTTAGGTACTATGTGGCATCTCACTAGCTGGCAGCGTTATCCATAAGGGACCACAGGGTCCCAAGGCACATACCAGTGTAAGGTCTGGCCTCCCCTCTTTACCATCCAGCTTAAACAGGATGAAAATGATAGGAATAGGAAGACACAAGGGGCTGTTGTAGGCTTTTTTTAGATGGAATAGAGTTCTGGAGAAGAATAAACACCCCCCTTCCAAGATGCTCCCCTCCAAATACCTGGAATGCAACACCTGCAAATGGCAAGGGGGAGTTAAGTTGTAGATGGAATTCAAGTTGCTAACCAGCTGACCTTGAGACGGGAAGATTATTCTGGATTATCCAGGAAGACCCCATGTAATCACAGGACCTTTATAGATAAAAGAAGGAGGCGAGAAAGTCAGAGTCAGAGAAGGAGAGGTGATACTGAAGTAAGGTTAGAGTGATGGGAGGTGAGAAAAACTCAACTGGCCCTTGCTGGCTTTGAAACGAAAGGCAGGGGGCATGTGAGCCAGGGAATGTGGGCAGCCTCTAGGAGCTGGAAAAGACAAGAAGTGGATTCTCTCCTAGAGCCTCTAGAAGGAACACAGCTCTGCCAACATCTTGATTTTAGCCCAATGAGACCCATTTCAGACACCTGACCCCTAGAAACTAATACAGGGGCATTTATAAAGGGATGCAAAAATGATGAGAGAAGGATTACCAGCTCTGCCTTCATGTGAACTTTGGGTCTCTTAAAAAAAATGTTAAATATACTTTTATATCCATACACCTGTCCCTTCATATCTTCTTTGTATATTTTCTTCCAGTCTTCAGCCATACACATTTGTTGGATAAGTGTAATTTTGTATCTTGTTTTTTCCTTCCAATTTAATATTACATCATAAGCATTTATATATTGTTCCAGTATATATATTTTTTATTTATTTATTTTTGGTACGCGGGCCTCTCACTGTTGTGGCCTCTCCCGTTGCAGAGCACAGGCTCCTGACGCGCAGGCCCAGCGGCCATGGCTCATGGGCGCAGCCGCTCTGCGGCATGTGGGATCTTCCCGGACCGGGGCACGAACCCGTGTCCCCTGCATCGGCAGGTGGACTCTCAACCACTGCGCCACCAGGGAAGCCCCCATTATATATTTTAGAAGCCATCTAGACCCAAAGACATTTAGAGCTAGAAGGGGTCTGGGGGCTGGGGTTGGGGGGGGCATAAAAGGGAAGAGGAATAACAGGAAGGAGGCTCCCTAATCTAACAAAATTTCTTGGTTTTCTCGGAAAGAATGTGAGATTTTTTTTTTTTTTTTTTTTTTTTTTTTTTTTTTTCTGTACTGCGAGGCTTGCAGGCTCTTAGTTCCTCGACCAGGGCTGGAACCCAGGCCCGGCAGTGAAAGTTCCAAGTCCTAACCACTGGACCACCAGGGAATTCCCAAACCTGAGATTTACAGAGACAAAAGAACTATAGATGGAAACTATACAAGCCCAAACACTTCCACTGCATCACCTTCCATCCTCCCACCCACCCCAACCTGCCTCCAGTGCTACCCTACAGTGTGGAAAGTGGGAGCAGAGTTTATAGAATTGTCCTGTATAAATATGTTTTTAAATGTACTTGGAATTTATCTTAAGCAAGTATGCAACACGTGCAGACACAGAAATGACTGTATTGAAGGAAGAATTGTTTATACTCACAGATCCCCAGAAACGGGAGGCACAACACACTATACAGGGCCACATGGGGCAGCACCAGTGTTAAGAGACAAAAAAGACAAGGGGAAAGCATGGACGCAGCCTTTTTTGTGGTTTCCATGGGAAGGAATGGGCAAGGCTGAGCAAACTTAGGATTGGGTAGTTTGAATAAGTTCAGCAGGGTCTGGGCTATAAGGGTGGTCCCCAGTTGTCCAGTACTTGGCCCTGGCATGATTTGGGGCAGGGGAAATGTGGGCTTGGTGCGTGAGAGTTAGATAAAGGAGATGGTTGGGGGGTATGAACTCCACTGGTTGATTTGCATATCAAAGGTGTGTTCACAGGCAAGTTGTTTGCCGTCTTTAGGAATTAACTAACTCTGACAGTCCCTCCCTGGGTTCAGCAAGGTCTCAGATGTCCAAGCATCATAAAATACAGAAAATAGAAAACGTGATTAATGTGAAATGCATCATTGTCACAGCACACAGTTTTCTTTTAAAATACATTTCAAAGCCTTCTGGGGTAACCACACCAAGTTTATACCTACCGAAACACATCACGCTGTGTGTCTTCCAAGGAGGCACTCGTGTTGGCTCTGCTAATTCAGAAAGACAAAAAGAAAGAAGAAAAGAGAAATCAGTCCCAGCCATCACCACAACAGAAAGCCAAAAGCCTTGCACCAGCCAACAAGTTTTATGAGATTTCCGAGAAGGTAGCGGTTGGAGGTGGGAGAGGTTGAGGTCTAATCTCAAGGTCTAACCCAGTTGATGGCAGAGCTGCAAGGGTAAATGTTCAGGTGTAGTGTTCCTTCCCTAAGGGCTACCTGCTCAGGGTGAAGGGAGCCTCCTTCCTGTTATTCCTCTTCCCTTTTATACCCCCCCAGCCCCAGCCCCTGTTCCAATTCCCAGTCCCAACTGGGTCTAGATGGGCCTCAGTGAGAGAGGACTCCCTGATTTTCTCACGGTAGAGACTCCTACCGTCCTCAATATAAAACAGACCTCCTTTGTCCAGTGCCATCCCTTCTTGGATCTGCTTTCCTGGCTCTGGGAGTGGAGGGGTGCGAGAAGATTTTCCCCATCGTTCTTGCAAATTCAGTGATGTTGGAATTCAGACTTGTCCCTTCATTATCTTTCCAGGTTGGATTGGAACATTAAACTGTTTTTCGTTTTCTATTTTCTATATCTTACTAGAAAGGGTCCTGTATGTTTCCCTACCCTCGTGTCCTCCCTGCAATAAAACTGAAGACATTTTAGCCCATATGGAGAAAGAATTGTTTGGAAGCAGCTTCAGGGAGTTCAGTGTGTCTCAGAACCCTAGACCAGTTGCGGGGTGAGAGGCAGAATTGCTCTTTTTGGAAGGACGACAGTGGCTAACAAAGTAGCTCTGGCTGTGGGACCTTGGGCAAGTTACCTAACCTTTCTGAGCATGCCTCAGTTTCCTCATGCAAAATGGGTGCAAAAACAACATCCCCTCAAGGATTATTGAAAGGAATGATGAGGCTTTTCACAATAAAGGACCTCAGCGTCTGGCATGCAGAGGGTGTCCAGGAATGGCTTCTTTCTATTAGTAGGGTTAGGTTCTAGACCCACCTGCAGAGTAAACAAAATTTGCTTTTCCTAGGCACACTGCACATTTCCCAAACAAACAGGAGCTCTGAATCCAGGGTCCCTAACAAAGCTGGGGAGGGGAGGGGAAGGAGAGCGCAGTGAATGAATGAACATGCCTGAGATATCTACATCGTAAAAACCCAGTATCTCAAGTGTTCATCTCAGTTTTGCAAGGCCTCCCACACAGAGGCGTCAGCTTCCCTGCCCTCCTTCCCTCTCTAACTTCCTCCCCGACATGGTCCCCCGCCTTTACTGATTGTTCTGTCATGATTCCCACTCGTGTCCTGCCCAGTCCTATCTCAGGCCTCTGTGCCTGCTGTGTGTGCATTTACGGTCATTTGTTCATCTTCAGCAGTTCAGTTTCTACCCAAAGTCTTCGGAGACCTCTCCAGCCTCCATCACTGGCTCTGCTGCTCATTTGAGCAACTGATCCTCTAGTGCCTTGGAGTATTTCATCATTTTCTGCTTCTCAGTTATGTTGTTGGCTTCATCAAAGGTCAGGGCTGTGTCTCAGCTCTCCGTGTCCTACTCCCACCAGGAGAGGGGAGAGAACTGACATGTATTGACTGCCCACTCTGGACTGGATCACTATGGACATTTCATTTGCACTGCAACCCACTGGGGATCATTTTTGACAGATAAGAAGATAGAAGCTCAGAGATTGAATGTAACATGCCCGGGTTCTCACAGCTAACCCGGGTTGTTCTGGCTCCAAACCCAGTGTCTTCCCCACCATGCCACGCACTAGGCACATAGCAGCTGCTCCATAGACACCCATCCTCAGGCTGCAGTGGAGTCTCCCATGGCCTCTTACAGAGTCCCTGGCTCAGTCTACCCTATTTCCTTGCTTCTCTCTCTCTCTCTCCTCTCATGGAAGCACAATAGGCAGAGCCACTTAAAAGAGGGACAAGAGGAAACCACCTCTCACAAGGTTAACCTGGATCAGAGGCACCGCCCCTGCAGTGGTTCAAAGGCATTGCCTCTCCATGGATATCACTCAGTGCCCTACATTTCTCCCCTGTGGCATTTGGGTTAAGATGATTTTCACGTGTTAATGTGAAAATGCTATGTGTGTTTGGTGACATATTAAGCTATCCTCAGTTACACAGTGGCATGAATTAGTCAGACTTTTATTTTCCAACTGGTGATTGGCAGGGTGCACACCCGCAGGTTGTGAAGGATGAGGCCTGAGAGTGAAGGGCAAGGAGCAGCCCAGAGCCCAGGAAAACTAGGCTGGGAGGCCATGCAGGGAGGGGATAGTATGTTGAATGGCCAGTTCTGTGCTTCTCAGACTTTGAGGTGCATACAGATTACCCGGGGATCTTATTGAATGCAGATTCTGCCTCAGTAGGTCTGGGTGGACCCTGAGAGTCTGATTTCTTTCTTTTTCTTTTTTAAAGATTTTTTGGTGGGAACCATTTTTAAAGTCTTTATTGAATTTGTTACAATATTGCTTCTATTTTATGTTTTTGTTTTCTGTTTCTTTGTTTGTTTTTTTTTTGTGGTACGCGGGCCTCTCACTGCTGTGGCCTCTCCCGTTGCGGAGCACAGGCTCCGGACGCGCAGGCTCAGCGGCCATGGCTCACGGGCCCAGCCGCTCCGCGGCATGTGGGATCCTCCCGGACCGGGGCACGAACCCGTGTCCCCTGCATCGGCAGGTGGACTCTCAACCACTGCGCCACCAGGGAAGCCCTATGTTTTGGATTTTTGGCGGCGAGGCATACCAACCAGGGAACAAACCCACACACCCTGCTTTGGAAGGCGAAGTGTTAACCACTGGACCGCCAGGGAAGTCCCAAGAGTCTGATTTCTAAGAAGCTCCAAGGTGATACCACTGCTGCTGGTCCAAGGACCCTCCCCCCTGCCCACCACCACCAGTAGTAAGAAGCTGAGGGCCCTGGGCGGTTCTGGCGGGGAGAGTGGAGGACCCTGTAAGGATGGCATGGAGGCCACTGCAGTCCCACGTGATCTACTCCAATTCTTTTTCAGGGACTTCTGACCTGACACGTGCCTATGCCCTGTCTGTCACTCTGAAACCCATTCATGTTTCAAATGCCATACTTGCCCAAAGACCTCTCTTTCCTTCCATCCCAGGACCCTATAAAAAGGTCTGTTCCTCCAACTCTGTACCTATTTATGCCAGTTTTCCATGCAGACTTTTCTGTGTGGCAAAAGGGATTAGGGTTTGTGGGAAAGTTCAGTAGCCGAGAGCGACTCAACATCCTTCTGCTTCCATCAGTGCTGATTGCCTAAGAAAAGCCATTAGGGAGGATTTATTGGGCAATAGGAACCCAAGAGTATTTTGCTAACGGTGCCCCTGGTCACCTGCTCTCTGCCCCCTCCACGGCTGCCTGCTTCTGGGGAGCTCAAGGCTGTGGGAGCATGTGCAGAAATTTCCACGTGCTCTAACTGGGTGGCCGCTGTCCCTTTGCGCTTGGTCTGTTCAACAGCTTAACAGAGGCCCTCACGGGGAGGCACACTGGGGGCTGTTTGTCTAGGGAAGGAGGCTCTGACCTTCTCACAGCACTCTGGCTGCCAGAAGCAATTTGAGACCGACTCTCTCCCACCTCTCAGCAGCCCCCTCCTCGTAAAACTGGTCAGGCCATCACAGACGATGCCCTGAAATGATCATATCCAGGGTGGATGATCATCTGAGAAGGGGAAGAGTCAGTTTCTGGGGATAGAGTGGGTGCACATCCCCCAGGAACGAGGGGCTGAGGGCTAAGACTGTGCTTGGCCTCCCAGACACTTCTACTGATTCCCTTGACTAGACAGGGAATGGGGACATGAGAGGTTATTCCGCAAACTGCCTTCTTCCAGAACTACTGACTAGGGCTTCTCTGACAGACACTTTTCTGAAAATCACTTAGGACGACATAGCCACTGACCACTGAGGAAGAAGAAAGTCACTCGGCCAGGGGTTCATATTTGGCCTGAGGCAAGTCCTGCCCAATGCAGTCAAGACCATCCTGCTGTTTTCACAGTTTGTAAGGGAAATGACCACCCAGGCCTGGGCAGAAGGATGGGGAGGTGCTTAGAGACCACCCTGCAGCACCTGAGATGCTTTGGGCACCGGCAAAGGCTTTCATCCCATTCATATATTTACCCAGGTTCTCATCCCCTCTGAAGGGGCTTGGGGAGGGGAAGGAGGGGAGATAGAGAATGACCTGGAAGACATGGAGACAGGGCATGCTAGAGGGGGAGATGTTCACGACTGGGAGGCATGCGGCACTCCTATTTAAAATTCACATAGGGACTTCCCTCTACGCTCCCACTGCAAGGGGCACGGGTTCGATCCCTGGGCGGGGAACTAAGATCCCACAGGCTGAGCGGTGCAGCCCAAAGATAAAAAAAATAAATACAATTCACAGAATTGGGTGTTGAGAGACCCGAGGTGTCATTTTAGAAGTAGGGAAACTGAAGTTCGAAGAATGGAAATGACTCATCCAAAATCACTTGTTAGTGACCAAGTGAGAACTTTAACCCATGTCTCTCGATCTCTAGGTCAGTTTTATTTCTATCTCTTAACACATGTGATTTCCACTATAAAATGTTTTAAATGATAAAAAAAAATGCAGAGATCATTGCTATCACTTAATTGATGGCATGTATTTTTTTTTTAAAGAAATAAGATGTTACAGGCACAGCCAAAGTCCCCTTGCCAGTGTTTTATTTCTATGACATGCCAACGGACATGGTAAGGCCTTTAAAAAAAAAAAGAAAAAATTCCTCTTTATGAATCCTCTTGGCAGAGCCAGTAGGTAGCTGATTGATAAGTAGAAAAACTGATGGGTCAAATCAAGCATGACACTGTCTCTCCCCCGAGACCTCCTCCCGGCTAGAAGAGGCGGGGGCAGGGCAGAGGTGGGCGGAATGAGGTGGCAGGAGGAATCTGGCCTAACCTGGTGGTCTGAGAGATGAGGCCGGGGTCGGGGCGGGGGGTGGGGGGTGCTGGCCTCTCATTGCTGAGCTTGGCTCAAGGGCCCCGAGAAACTAACTCCTGTGGGTATGGAGGGCCCAGCACATCCCTGGTGCCTGTCTCCCTCAAACAGGGCTAGAAGACACCGGTGCCACCTGAGTTCTGAGGAGAAAAAGTGTGGAGAGAGTGGCCAGGGATGCGGAAAAAGGCCAGGTGAGAAGCTCGTCCTGATAGACAGACTTACCCACCTCCTCCAGTGAGGGCTCAGCTCTGGGGAAGCTGGGCCATTTGATGTTCAGTCATTTTAGGGTGACCCAGCATTTCATGGGGATGGCATGAAATAAGTCTTTCCAAACCAGTGAGATTCAATGACACAGAGATCCTTGGCCTCGCCCTAAAACAACAGTAGCTAAAACTTACCTGACCTTTTATTTTTTTAATTAATTTCTTTATTGGCCTCTCCTGGCCTAAGTTACCTCCTCTGATAAGGGATAACAGCTGGCTCGGAGACAGAAATGTCCTGTCCTGCAGATCCAATGGATGTGTCTTGTATGTGAAGTTCTTAAGTCAATGTCCAAACCAAGGAGAGCTCCAGCCAACATGATCCCTGACCCCACAGTGGGTCATGTCAGTTTCCCCATCAGGATGGAGGGAGGCGGGAGGAGGCCAGACCTTCCACCAGCTCAGCCCAGAAAAGCTTGTCAACAACCATCACCCGACCTCAAAGCTGAGAGTGCTTGAGGAACAAGAAGGAATGTGGAAAAAAAAAAAGGAATGTGTGCGAAGCCGCTTTCTGCCTGGATGTTGGGTCAGTGCTGGAGATACTACCTCTGGATACAGTCCTGAGGATTGGGACTCTGCTCCTTAATTTTGGGGGCTCAGAGTTGAGGGGAACTGCTGAGCGGGATAGAGAAGCAGGCATCCGGAAGCAGAGCCTTCTGTGGGTGGTGGAGGGCAGAAGCAAGTCCTGGTCTGTGTGCTCTCTCTGTACAAAATAAAGGCTAGGGCAGTCGGCAGAGGACGGCTGCAGACCTGGAGGCTGGTGTGGATGCGTCACGGTGTGTCCAGCCGCCCTGGGGACAGTGGGTGTGCGTACAAGCCGTGGCTGGTAGTTATGGGCTGGTGCTTGTGCACATCAACCTCTGACAATTTTGATCCTCCTGGGGGGACCCATGTTCTTCTGGTCCTCTCGCGGCCCCTCTACATCACTGCCTTATTGCTACTGCTTGCAGCCTGGGAGCAAGCCTACAGCGGCGTCCGTCAAAGCCTGGCCCACCTGGGAGCCTTGGCCCTGCCCCGTAGGTAAGGCTATTTTGAGGTCAGGAGGAGATTCGTCTATTAGGTAGGAGAATACAAAGGCCCAAGTGTTGTATTGCCTCATTTCTTCACCGCTCGGATAAGAGATGCTGCTATTAAAGGGCCACGATGAATGGGATTCCATGAGAGGACGGCAGGTTACGAGGTTCATGGTCTGCGAGGATGCTGATAAGAGACGAAATTCACTTGTCCAAGAGGGTCACAGAAGACGAAGGTAGCATTAGTGCTGAGCCTTCTGCCATGAGGGTGCCTCTGCTGCTCCCGTTTTCCATTTGTTGACTCAGGGATGAAAATGTGACCCTCAGAGACAAAGTGAAATGATGCAAAGTGATAGTCGTCTCGGAGGGATCAGTCTGGGTCACTCTCTTTAGATTTATGGAGGATTAGACACACGGAGGCACCTCCTTACACCATGGCTGAGGCCCAGGAAAGAGAGGGCGTCAACACAACATAACACCCTGCACTGCCACTCATCCCCTCCCCTGTAAGACCCTCTCTCACAAGGAACTCTCAAGATGATGCAAGTTAATTGCCCTGGGGCAGGATAACCCTCAAGAGGAAGGGATTCTGCAGCTGAGGTTGACCTTCCATAGCCCTTCCATACTTGTTATGTTGCCTGATACTCACTACGCTCTGTGATGAAGGGGAGCTGGCCTGGTTTTTCAACCCGGAATGGCAAGGAAAATGCCATTTCGTCTCTGACTGTGCAGGTGTAAGGATGTGATTCTGGGCTTCCCTGGTGGCGCAGTGGTTGAGAGTCCGCCTGCCGATGCAGGGGACGCGGGTTCGTGCCCCGGTTCGGGAAGATCCCACGTGCCGCGGAGCGGCTGGGCCCATGAGCCATGGCCGCGGAGCCTGTGCTCCGCAACGGGAGAGGCCACGGCAGTGAGAGGCCCGCGTACCACAAAAAAAAAAAAAAAAAGGATGTGATTCTGAGCTGCCAGTGGCTGTGTACTTGGCTATGGTTTCTGCCAGCCCAGGTTAATGAAGCTGACCAGGTAGAGAGAAACGGAAATAAGAGGTGGATGGGGAGAAACCAGATGAGCCCTAGTCCCTGCTTTTAGCCAGCTTCACCATAAGCCTTCCTGCTACTCAGCCCTGAGGGTCAAGAAATTGCCTTGGATGTTTTGCTCACGCTGGTGTGAATTAGGTTCCTGTCACTTACAACCTAGAGAGTCACAGATAACCATATTGGTTTAAGTAACTCCATTTAACCCAAGACGAAGTTGAAGCCAGCAGAGATCAAGTAACTTGTCCTCCGTGGCTGAGCTGGTCAGTGGCAGAGCTAAGCCAGAATCCAGTTGATTTAACTACATCGATGCTCAAAGCAGTCTTCAACTCAGGAACAGTTTGGGAACCTCTGCTCTGAGTCAAGAACGGTTCAATGTGAAGGACCAATCAGATTAGTTTCCCTTCAGGATGTTTGAACAAGAGTCCGGAGAGAAAGTGAAAAGGAAGGCAGAGTTGCAAGCTAATCTAGTGATATTTGCTTTACCAGCCCTTTAGAGTTAGTATTCCACACCCAGACAGCTGTATTTTAGATACCCAAGTTCACTGCACAGTTGTAAACAGGATCAGTGGGTTTATATTCAGACTCTAACTTACGAGCTCTATGACCTTGGGTAATTCCCCTCACTTTCCCTGGTTTCCTATGTGTTACAATAATACTTCCGCATATGACTAATAAATGAGCCAGTATATATGGAGGACATCTATCCCCTGGAAAGCACCCCACAGATCTTGTAGCCACAAGCATCACAATGTTATCATTATGCTATGAATGTTTGTCACGCTGAAACCATGGCCAACAGCTGGTGTCTATGGAGCCCTTAATCCTTTGATTCACTGTCTCCTTCTGTCCACTCCCAACTGTCAACATCCAAACCGGAAGATAAAGGGGTTGACCTGAAAAAGAAATCTGAGGCACTGCTGGAAGCAAAGGTTTTGGGTGGAGGCCCAAGGAATTTGGGGAATTCCCTTTTTCCCATAGTGGGAAACCGGAGGCAAGGGTGTCCCCTGGTGGGCAGTTTAAGTGCTGCAGTCAGAGGCGGAGGGTTACTCCACTGGTGCTGTTGTCTCCAACACAAATGTTCTTGGGTTACATGTCATATTTTATGTAATGTGTTGATTACATACAGGACTGATTCTGGATGCAGATGTCCCTCACAGCGAGCAGGGCCCCATGGGAATATCTGTGATCTTTTCCATCCCAAGCATCTGAATGGGCTCCTCAGGACAGACCTTTTCCCTCCAATGACTCTCTCTGCGGTTGGGATGGAAATGTCGGGATCAGAAAGAAGCACAGCCAGTCAGAGAGCATGTGTTGGAGACTCCATCACTAGCAAATATAGTTGTAGGTTTAGGTATTTAAATAACAGTAAGAAGCAGCAGCCTGTAATGTGTATGAAACGGCAGCCGAACATAATGGAAAGTAAATGAACTTTGGAGGCTCAATTTTTACCTCTATCTTTAGTGATGGTGATTTTTGGATAAGTTTCTTAAACACTCCCAGCCTCAGTTTCCTAATTTGGGAGCTTGTTGGATTCCTTGGACCATAGACTTTAGAGAGTGATTATGGCAACTACGTGATATAATGCCAAACACTGAACACTTAGCTTGGGCTTAATAAGCATTTGTTATTTTTCTCTGCACACTGACTAGGCACATCTTCAAACCAGTCTCCCACGGATCCTCCAGTGCTTCCACGCAACCACCCCATTATTCAGATATTCAAGGAGCACTCCTTACTTGCCTGCGTTGCCATGTCTCGGCAAGAAAGTGGAAGGAGGGAGAGGTCAAAGGAAAACTGACAAGTGTTGACGAGATGGAGCAACTGGAACTTTTAAACACTCCTAGTGGAAACGTAAGTTCATACAACTACTCTGGATAAGCAGTAGCATCTCCCAAACCTGGCCACATGCATACCTCATGACCCAGAATTTCCACATCTAGCACATACTCGGCAGAAATGTGCTCATGTATTCACAAAAAGACATGCACAAGAACGTTCATGACAGCACTAATTATAATAACCCCAAACCCCCAAATAATAAGCCCAAATGCCCATCCACAGTAGAACAGATAAATCCATTGTGGTGTAATCATTCCGTGGAAAACTCAACCAGCAATAGCCATGAACAAACTGCAACTACCCACAACAACATGAAGGCATCTCATAGACATAATCTTGAGTGAAGGAAACCAGACAAAACAATATACACCATGTGATTCCATTTCAGGAAAAGTCAAAAACAGGCAAAATTAGTCAATGGTGTTTGAACTCAAGCTAGTAGTTTCCTTTGGGGTAAGTGACAGTAAGGGGGTGCATAAAAGAGCTTTGGGGGACGTTAATGTTTTGTTTCATGATCTCGGTGCTGATTATATGGGAAATTCACTTTGCGAACTAGGCGTATGTGTAGTATTCCTGCACTTCTCCCCGATATATGTTATATTTCAATATGTCTGGTTAAAGAATGTGGTCTGTGTTTTGAAAGTGTCTTCATCAAGGAGTAGACAAGATTTCTTAAAAAATCCTATAGCAGCATGAGAAATGGCCTGGAGAGGAGAGAGTGGAGGCAGGGAGACCAGTTAGAAGGCAATTGCACATGATGAAGTGAGAGATGATGACTTGAGCTTAGATAGTAGTGGTGGAAACACAAAATAGGCAGGTAGCAGGGAGGAGAGAGTGAAATAGGACAATGGAGCGTCATCCTGGGTCACAAGAGAGGGAATATGGAAAGTGGAGCAGGTTTGGCAGGAGGAAGGTGGAGAGAGGTGGGTTTGGTTTTCGATTGAGGTGTCTGAGAAACATTTAAATGGAGATGTCCAGGGAACACTGGGCAGTTTGGAGCTGGAATTTGGGATGGAGGGTGGAGGTGTAGCTGTAGGTGTGGAATTTGGGAGTTACTTGCATAGACATGGTAGTTAAGCCTTTGGAGTAGATGATACCAGCTGGGGAGAGGGCGGACGAGTTGAACGCCATGACCATGGACATGTCCAGACTATTGCCTTCAATGTTGCCTCTGAGAGTCCTTGGCTTCCATGCATTTTATGATCCGTAGTCCTCTCCACATCCCTCTGTGTAGATTCCCCATCCTTCCCCTCCAGGTATCCAAATTTATTCATCCTTCTGAGGGGCTTGTCTCAAGCTCCTTCTCTTTTTTTTTTTTTTTTTTTTTTTTTTTG
>NW_006786458.1:539322-545681 GCF_000442215.2 Lipotes vexillifer
GGACGCGCAGGCTCAGCAGCCATGGCTCACGGGCCCAGCCGCTCCGTGGCATGTGGGATCTTCCCGGACCGGGGCACAAACCCGTGTCCCCTGCATCTGCAGGTGGACTCTCAACCACTGCGCCACCAGGGAAGACCAAGCTCCTTCTCTTTGATTGTCCCTTCCTAGACTACCTTGGTTTGATTTCACTTCTCCTCTAAACATTTACTGTATTTGTATCAGCCAAACTTCTAATTACCTGCTTGTGTCCTCTATGAGTTAAGATATGCATTCAGCTGCTATAACAAAAGTCAAAATTACAGTGACTTAAGACAAATGTTTCTTTTTCTCTCATATATTAGATGGAGTGTAAGCAGACCCAAGCTGATAAGGTGATTTCATAGTGCTGGGGACCTAGGCTTCTTCCATCTTGTTGCTCTGTCAAAATCTAAGATAGCTGCTGCTGCTCCCAACATTTCATCTGTATTCCAGTCAAGAGCGGGAAAAGAAAGGAAGTGGAGGGAAGATGCCTTCTGTTTAAAGCTATGTCCCGGAAATTGCACACATCACTTCTACTTATATCCCTTTAGCCAGAACTTAGTTACTTGGCCACCCTTAGCTTCAAAGGACTCTGGGAAATATACCTTTAGCTGGAAGGTTGTGTGCTTAACGCTGGAGTTCTATTATTAAAGAAGAAAGTGGAAGGGACTTCCCTGGTGGCGCAGTGGTTAAGCATCCGCCTGCCAATGGAGGGGACATGGGCTCATTTCATAGTCCGGGAAGATCCCACATGCCGTGGGGCAACTAAGCCTGTGCGCCACAACTACTGAGCATGCGCTCTAGAGCCTGCGCTCTAGAGCCCGCCAGCCACACACAGCTGCTGAGCCCACGTGCCGCAACTACTGAGCCCGCGCACCTAGAGCCGGTGCTCCGCAACAAGAGAAGCCACCGCAATGAGGAGCCCGCGCATCGCAGTGAAGAGTAGCCCCCGCTCGTCGGAACTAGAGAAAGCCCGCGCACAGCAGCGAAGACCCAATGCAGCCAAAAATAAATAAATTAATTTTTTAAAAAAAGAATCTTTAAGAAAAAAAAAAAAAGAAGAAGAAAGGGAGAAACAGATATTGGACGATATCCAGAAGCCTCTGCAGTATGTTAAATGAACTGAAGGATTTGTATGCTTATGATGCACCTTTTCTAGTTTTTCCTATAGATATTTGGCTGTATAGGTACTTGTCTTAACCACAGTTTTATAATCTTGAAGATAAGGACTCTGTCCTATGCATCCTTGAGTCCTTCTGATCTTATGTATATTTTTAAAAAAGGATCCTAGTTTTATGTTCCCCCACAGTGTTCAACCTAATGTTCCTTAATACTTGCTAATTAAAGTTAAGTTGACCTACAGGAGAATGGCTAGAAGAATAAAACAGGGATTCTTGTCACCGTAGTCATAACTCCTGGCTGACAGAAATTCTTAGGGCTTAGATGACCCCTGCCAGGAGCCAGATCCCTATCCACATATAGGAGGACTTTCTTCCAGAGGGTTCTGAATACCAAGGAGCCAGGTCAGGGCCCAGGTCTTCAATGCAGATTTTGTGAGGCCATGCAGGAAAGCCAGAGAGCAACCATTCACTCATTTGTTCAATCAACAAACAGTATTGAGCCCCTTCTCCATGACAGGCGCAAGGTGTGTTGGAAACACATCGGGGTCTGAGACAGACATGAGGCTGATTGTTTAGATGGTACAACAGACATGGAGAGTAAATGCACTGTGATGGGGAGGAATAAGATGCTCCAGGAGCAGGTCCTTGGAGACCTGACCCACAGGGAAGGTCCAGGGGAGGCACCAGAGGACCCAGAGAAGGACAGGAATCAGGAACCATCAAAAGAAAAGTTCACCTTTGGCTCACTGACGTCGTAACTTCGGATTCCAATTTCCCAGGCTCTAGGGTTTCAGGCAATTAAGCTGGGCTGGTGGCAGGAGGAAGCAGGAGCCATTGAAGCATGGATGGGAAGGAAGCAGGTATGACTGAGACCAGCTTATGAGGACAGCGCTATAGGGACTAAGCCAGAAAGCACTCTGAGGTCTGTGGCCTGGCTGCTGGCATATCTGCTTTTCCTACAGTGGAATCTGGACTGTGTCACTAAGACCACATCCTTCTCTCAGGTTGAGGGTAGGGGGACTTACCGGAGTCTAAACAGAGCAAAAGGAAGGCAGAGGGACTTCCCACGAAGCTCTCTCCCCGGGTGGGGGGAGGTGGAACCGAGGAGAAACAGCTCAGCGCTGAATTCTCTCCAGTTCAGGAGCTGGCCGCTGAAAGCATGAATCAACGTCTCTGGGGGCCACAAAGTCAGAGGAAAGTGTAGACAAAAATGGGCAGGGTGGGGGGTGCAAAAGCCAGAGCACTGAAATACTCTGTTTGCTCATAAGTGCCTGAAAATGCAGTTATATCTCTCCCGCCACCTCCACCCTCTCTGGCCTCTTGCTTCCTATTTATCCCCTCTGGATGCTTTCCAAAACGCTCCCATCCCTCATGCACTTTTCCCTCAGGAAATGAAGAAAACAGTATCACTTAACAGTCACCTGATTTGTGTAAGGACTTGAACTCTTTGTTGAGTATTCACTGGAAGTAACCCAGGACTAGGGGGCAGAGGGTCTGGGGTCTAGTCCCAGTTCTGTCACTAACTTACAGCATGGCTGTCATCTTTCTAGCCCTTGGACTCTTCCTCTGCAAATGGGAACAGTAATATGCTCTGCCTCAGATGGAGGTGGTGAGTACACAATGAAATCATACAAAAGTCAAAAGGCTGTTGTTCTATAAATAGAAATCTGTCAGAGGATGGATCCTTGCTCTGCAACGCAGAACAGCTCCTAGAAGCCGGGACCAGCTCCAGCTAGAGAATACAGCAGCCGCAGACGTACCTGTGAGAAAGGTACCACTAGCAGTGTTCTGTGTTATGGCACCCAGCTGGCCGCATTTGCGGTAAATACATACATCGAGGTACACGCATTCAGTGGGATACCATGTAACAATGGGGATGAGCAAACAAGCTCCACCCAACCTCATGGATAAATCTCACAACCATAAAGTTGAAAAAAAGAAGCAAGTCACTAAACAATGCGTGCAGTATGACTCTATTTATGCAACATCTATAATCAGACAAAATTCAGCCACACTGTTGAAGGAGGTGTCCATATGGGTAAATCCACAAAGAGAAACCTATGAATTATTATCACAGAAGTCAGAATAGCTGGTATCTCCTTTGCGGAAGGAGGGAAGGGGAGAAGGGCTGCTGGGGAGCTGGCACTCCCTGTTTCTTGCCTTGAGAGGGGTTACATCTGTGTTCACTTTACAGTTATTAAATTGTGCCGGTTGTTAAACATCTATGTTTTAGGTAGTCTTCTGGATACATAATCTATCCTAGAATTAAAAAATAATAAAGGCATCTGGAATCAACAGGGAGCCACCCCAAATTAGAATAATAGCCTCAGAGATGTACTTCCTCAATTTTATAAATAAAGAGACTGAAGCCCAGAGAGGTTACAAGTCTTGCTGAAGGTCACATAGTGTGTCACTAGTGGAACTGGCCTAGAATGAAGGCCAACAACTCCTAACTCGGATCCTCCACCACCTTCCAGCTCTCCGAAGAGGCCTCTTTGTGGAATGGTGCAGGTTGGGGGCACCGCTGTTATGCCTGGGAGTTCCCTCGTTTTGTGAATAAGGGAAAAAGGCAAGTCATTGGGCTGATATAATGAAGAGCTGGTATAAACCCTGAAGACTGTAAACACTTTCCAAATGGAATTTTAAAACCATGTCCCTTCAACGATCTATCTTGATAATGACAAAATTACGAAAAATAAATACCAGAAATCTCTGGCCACCCTGAGATCTATGGTTTGACTCGTGCTCCATCTAATTTGCAGATAGTATCGGAGGAAGCTGGCTTGACGGGGTGGGGGAGGACAGAGGAAGGGGAGCCAGGAAGTCTGCAATTTTATTGACTTATCCACCTGGCCTAGGTGAGACCCTAGCCCTGGGACAGTCAGGAAAGGAACCTCTGCTATCTCTCTTGAGAGCTTTTTTGTTTTGTTTAGAGGTCAATTACTTCCCATTTGGGAAACTTGTGAACATTAAGAGGTGACTGGAGTGACGGGACTGAACGAGGCAGATAAGAGGCTGATTGCTTACAGAGCGGCTCCCTGGTGAAAGCCCTGCCTTGGATAAGCTGTGGTTGGTAAGACACACAAAAAGGGACAGCTTTCAGTGCGAAGGAGAGATTACAGGACGGAAGATGGGCAGCTGGGGGTGGGCTTGATGATCTGGGAGAGGGATGTGTTTTAAAGTGATCCTGACAGGATCACTTAAAGTGGGGAGTTGGGAGAAGAGAGTTTTCCTTTACTCTCCTTTCCTTTTGGAAAGAAATCTCCTTGGTGTCCTGGGAATCTCAAACTTTCACATGCTCATTTGAAGAAAAAGCCACATGGGTTGCACACGGACAAGGTTTTGCTGTAGGTTTTGCTTGTTCGTTTAGGTCGGCAAATATGGATGCTACAGCATTCTGGACAGCAAAACAGAAACTGTCCCAGGTCAATGGAACATCTTGGGTATACGTGAAAGCAACACTCACTCCTGCCTTCCAAAGCCCCTCAGCCAATTGACTGCAGTTTACAAAGTCCCAGAAGCTAGCCTTGAGCTGTATCTCAAACTACTAGAAAATATGACTCTAGCTTTGGCATGTGCCCAGTTACTCTTCTTACCTTTCCTAAGTCCTAGACCTTGTCCGGACCCTCTCCCAGTAAGTAGTGTCATTCCCACCCTAATCACCAGGCTTAATCCACCTCCTCTAAGCATCCCAGCTCACACTGGCTTTTCCTTCTTTTTAGAGAGCTTATTGTGTGTCTGACTTCACATGCAGCATATACCACCTTGTATTTTCAGATACCTTTCTGTTAGTCTCTGGTACCCATTTAGATAAGAAATTCCTTCAGGGTGCCAGCCAAATCTTATTTTCTCTTGTGTCCCATGTTCAGTGATGACTGAGATATTGATGACTGAACTAAGCCCCTGTCCCCTTCACACCCAGGCTGACCACAGTCATTGCTATCCCTCCTGGGCTTTTCCATGTGGCAAAAAGCATGGAGGGAGCTCAGGAGACAAGGCCTATTCATAACACCACTGCTGTACACCTGAAACTAACACAGTATTGTAAATCAACTATACTCCAAAAAGAAAAAGAAAGAAAGAAAAGAACAACACGTGTCTGGTAACCACTCCTTGGGTTGCAAGAGGGTGGGAGGGTGAAGAGAATAGCACTTATTAATTTTCTACTCTGCGCCAAGTATCAATACTTTGCTAGATCCATACAATGATGACCTACATTTCTAGGTAAGAACTTTGCCCAAAGGAGAACAAAAGATTTTTAAAAATTAACCTATAGTAGTTTAGAATCTGATCTCGGGAAAATTTAATACAACTCACTGAACAACTGAGGGCCAGACAGATGGTTAGGCAGTGTCAGCATTAAACTTAAACTCAACTGTCATGAATCTAAAGCCAGTGTCCACAGGTAATTTTTCCTCTTGTAAGGAATACCCACCCCCCGGCAAAGTGAAAGAAGTATGATATCACCGTGTGACAATTTTCTCATGATGGAGATTTTAACTGTAATCTCTATTTTTTTTGTTTTAGTCTTAGCTTAATTGACCAAGGAATATTTATTGAGATTTCTTAATTTAAAATATACAGACATTTCTTAATTTAAAATATACATTTTTATCCCAGGGATGCAAGACTAACTATAATTGAAAAACACTGCAGGGTGTTTCTAAATACACTTTTATTAACAGATATTTATGGAGAAGTAAAAGAGAAAAGGGATGAAACCAAAAAGGAGAGAAAATATAAGGAAATGGTAGTAAGGAGAAATGTGAATACTTACCATTGTTTTTAACTTAAACTTTAAGAGATGTAAGCTGTCAATTGTCAGGCATCGTTTACATAGGACCAAGCAGTCCCTGTTTCCCACGTTGGCAAAAAACAGCCAGGGCAGATGCAGAAATGAGAAAATGCAGGGCCAGTACAATTTAATTAAAATTAGAATTTATTAAATAATAGAATTGAACTTTTGACAAGTTAGTGGTCCAGGGGATGAAGAAGCAGAGTTTTTCATTGTCTAAAAAATGATACCCTGGGGCTTCCCTGGTGGCGCAGTGGTTGAGAGTCTGCCTGCAGATGCAGGGGACACGGGTTCGTGCCCCGGTCCGGGAAGATCCCACATGCCGCGGAGCGGCTGGGCCCGTGAGCCACGGCCGCTGAGCCTGCGCGTCCGGAGCCTGTGCTCCGCAACGGGAGAGGCCACAATAGTGAGAGGCCCGCGTACCG
>NW_006786458.1:545747-566401 GCF_000442215.2 Lipotes vexillifer
TGTCCCTACAATTCAGGCTTCCTGCCCATCCTGTTAGGACTTAGGGACAAGTGGGAGCCTCCTTTTCTGATGTGGAGTTTAGAAACCTACTACCTTCTGAAAGAAAACCTACTGGGGCTGGTAGGGAAGGACATGGAGAGAGGTAACCTCTCCAGAGCTGAATCCAAGTTTTGTCTCTCTAGGGAATTCTCTGTGTACTGAAGACTTAGAACTTCTGAGTTTCATTTTTACTTTAATTTGAAGTTGTTTAGCAGAAACCGAGAGGTGGATAGATTCTAATGGCCTACACACAAGGCAAACACACACTAATATATTTAGTCTATTTACTCAAGAGGCTGAGCTGTATACAGGAGATAAAATGCACTTACAGTGGGGCTTCCCTAGTGGCGCAGTGGTTGGGAGTCCGCCTGCCGATGCAGGGGACGCGGGTTCGTGCCCCGGTCCGGGAAGATCCCACATGCCGCGGAGTGGCTGGGCCCGTGAGCCATGGCTGCTGAGCCTGCGGGTCCGGAGCCTGTGCTCCGCAAAGGGAGAGGCCGCAAAGTAAGAGTCCCGCGTACCGAAAAAAAAAGAAAAATGCACTTACAGTGAGGGAAGAACTAGAGTGTGATGGATATCTTCTGGAGAACAATTGTGCCTCCAGAAAAAAGCGCTCCACTGGATACTGAGTCCCAGGGAGTGCAGCCCGTGGAAGGGGTGGGGGGCGCAGATTAACCCCTGCAGGAGGACCTATTTCACACAAGTCTTCCTGAACTCCTGGTCCTCCTCTTCCAGGCTCTTCATCCCCCTCCCCTGGCTCATCTCTTTTTCTCCTTCTTTCCCCACCTGTTGCCTTTAATCGGGGGATCGAGGCCCTCCAGAGCACCCCCATCACCTCCCCATTCCCTGGGGCTGCTGCACACAAATTAAGGAGCCTCTCAGCCCCTGTATTTGAGGCCTGAAAAGTCATCTGCCTCAGAACTACTACTCTGACGCCCGAAACTGCCAGCCACCCTTGGCTTTCCTCCCTCCCAGTGCTGCTTCGTGGGCGGCTGGCGGAGGCCCCGCGTTGCGTCTCTCGGGAGAAGAACGCCCCCAGGGCCTTCAGCTGGTTGGCTAGTCGAAGGCAATTCCTAGTCCCAGGGATCGCTCGGGAGAGAAGTGCCATCGGGTGGCCTATTTCCTCCATGGCGGCGCTCCCTCCTCCCGGCCGCGGAAGGTTAGCGGAGAGGCGGGACCGAGCATCTGTTCAGGGTGGCGCATCCGAGCCAAGACGCCTCACCAGGCCCTGACACCCTGAAGCGCGGCGGGCAGATGGCCCTGCGGGTTGGCGCTCGGTCCCCCCGCGCTGAAGCCAGAGCTGGCCTGGGGTACGGGGGGCGCGGGACCCGGGGGCGCGCCGGCGTAGCCGCCGCCGTAGGGAGCGCTGTAGGCAGCGCCCGCGTAGCCGCCAAAACAGGAATAGGGCGCCGCGGCCGCGCCATAGGGGCCGGGGAAGGCGGGCGTGCGGGGGCCCAGGCAGGGCTTGCCATCCCGCACCAGCACGGGCACCGCCACCCGGCGCGGCGCTAGAGGGTGGCCCGCCAGTTCCAGAGACTTGTCCTGGCGCTGTCTCTTGCACTTATAGCGCCGGTTCTGGAACCAGATCTTGACCTGCGTCGACGTGAGCTGCAACGCGCTGGCCAGGTGCTCGCGTTCCGGCGCCGACAGGTACCGCTGCTGCTTGAAGCGCCGCTCCAGAGCCAGCACCTGCGCCTGCGAGAAGAGCACGCGCGGCTTCCGCCGGGGCCGCCCTTTGGGATGCTCCGAGCCATCCCCGCGCGCGCCGCCGCCGCCGCTGTCACCCACGTCGGGCTCCTGCACTCGGGTCCCGTCGCAGGGGGGCGAGGCTGCGCTGAGGCCGGACTCTAAAAGCACAGGAAGGAACACCGTCAGCTCCAGCCTAAGGCTCACCCGAGAGATTCTTACACTGTTTTCAAGGGACTCCCCTCCCCTCCCAGTAGCCTTCACTTCGGTTCCCCGTCTCTCCCTTCTGCTGACCCCTCACCCCGTCCCAAAGCTTGTTACTTTCCCCCAAGCTCTGTCGCTTTTGCAGCTGCTGGAACATAATGCAAATTGTGACACTCAGTGGTACCCAGTGTACAGTCGTTTCCCCAAAGATAGACTCTTGATCCAGAGTCTAAGCTTCATTCTCTTCTCAGAATGTCTGTATCTGGGCTGTTCTCTGTGATTGCAATTCTAAAGTGTGGGCGAGTTTGGGGAAACTTTTGCTGCGAGCCTATTAGATAGAGACTGACTTTAGATTGCTCTTGGTGGGGAAAGAGAGAGACAGAGGCAGAGAGAGAGAGAACCAAAACTAGGTGACATGCTTGCCCGGAGGCTCCCATCTGCCTGGCTATCCGTTGTGGCCCGGCACGCACCGCAGGGTACTTGGTTTCTGGCCCAGGCGCCAGGGTCTCCAGTGCCTCCCACCTTCACCTCATCTTTGCTCACATCCTTGTCTCTTTGGTCATCAGATGCTCCACTGGCACCAGGAACCCTTCCCATCTTTCTTGGACGCGATGCTCTGTAATCCAAATTAACAACATAAAATAAAACAAAAAATATTTTCTGGCTGCTGATTCTTGGCTCGGAAACTGAGGTTCTCTTTGTGGGATATGTAAAGTTGAGACCCACATTTGGCTTTTTAAAAAGCGTCCTCTTTCTCCTGTGGGGTCTCCCAGGAGAGCGGGTGGTGTTGGCTTCTCCCGGACTTCCACTTCGGATTGGGCAGCGCCCTCGAAGAAAACCCCTGGGCGACTGTGCTCGGGACCCTCCAAGACGCAGACTTTCCTTCCCTTCTTCCCACATCTCCTGATTAGGCAAAGCTCTGCTTTTTATCCAAGGGTAGGTAGGAAGGAAATGCTGAGTTTTCGTGGAAATTCACGCCAGGAGAAAACCGGGAACGTGAAAGGATGCATGCTCTTGGCAAGGCGGAGCAGGAAGCCCCTAATTAGAGCCGGTATTGCTTGGGATCCGACTCCAAATCCACAACTGCGCTGGCGCAGCCTCCTGGGGCAAGGGGCTGTTTGGTATTTCAGATTGAGGAAATAAAACCTTCCTTCAGAGAAGCCTGTGCTCAGACAAACTTAGGACATCTCTCCCCGCAAAGAGGAAAGATATTGGCGAGGGTGTGTTTTCTTAGCAAATCAAAAAGTAACAGCTGGCCTTCAGTGACTCTGTGGAACAAGCAGGACCCCATTTGGGAGTCGCTGACCACGCAGACCAAGGGGCTGCAGGCCACTCCGTGCCTTCCCGGTCACAGTTCGGAGCCCCTCTCACCCTGCGTCCCTAAAAACAAGTTGAGGACGGAGGAGCACACAGAATCCCCCAGGGAAGATCTTTTCCACGCGAGATCAGTGGCTGCCGTGGCCCCTGGGCTTAGTTCCTGGAGCTGGGCGCCGGCCCCTTCTCGGTGACAACCGCAGCCACAGAACAGCGAGCTGCCCCGGGCGCGCCAGCGGAGGAGGAAAGCCCTGCGGCTGTCTTCAGCTGCCAGGTGACAGCAATGGTCAGAGGAGCGTGACCCCTTTTTCGGCAAAGCCGAAGTGAACGGCGAGCTGTCTGAGCAGAGCTGGGAGAGATTAAGGATTAGGGTTCGCTGCAGAAAATTCACAGGTTTCTTTGGGAACACAGCAAAGTGTACTGTTCTCCAGGCTCCTGGAGCAGGTGTATTCACCAGCCTGCAAGTCGACGAATAACTTTGAACCAGCATCTTAATTTTCTTCATGTGGTTAGTTTGAGGCTCGAATGGAGTGTCCGTCGCACAGCCTGGCCGAGGAGGCCTGACCTGCGAGGCGCCTCTCGGGAGCCCCCAGACCGGCATGGAGGATGCGGACCAAGACGCAGAGGTTTGGAAAGAGGAGGAGTAGCCTTTTCATCCCCCTGAATGTCGAGCCTCTCCTGCCAAAACTTCCCGGCTGGCAAGATCCAGCCCATCACAACCCCCCCCACCCCCGTCCACCTCTTCCCTTCCTGCCGCTGGACGCAGATGCCTTGGCCTCTCCGCCAGCACACAAGGTTGAGCCTCCGGAGACCAGGCGCTGAGACTCCGCTGGAGTCGTTCATCTCCCAGAACAGCTAAAGCGCGAGCTGCCCTTACCGCGCTCCAGGCAGAGGAACGACCATACTGGCCAGGCCACTCGGCAAGCCCCAAGAAAAGGCTGGGCTGGGATTGACCCCAGAGCCTACGGAGTTTCCACTCCCAAAGGGCCCGGCTGCTTTGATGGCTACACTTTCGGCAAATGGTTTAGGGTGTAGAGGGTGGGAGATGGCTGGCAAAGCTGGTGGTGATGGAGCACAGCTAAGATACTGTAGAGGGCTTTGCTGTAAGAAAGAGAAGCTGGAGTTTCTGGGAACTGTGGCTGTGGGTTGGGGCGGGGTGGGGGGGGAAGTGTCTGTGGGAATCAGAGGACTGGCTGTGGAAATAGTGAACCCCCAAGATTCAGGACCTCATTTTCGTTAGGATGTCTGGAGGAGATGTTAGAGGGGGCTGAGAGTCCTGTCTTTCGGACTCTTCATGTGAAGGAAAACGGGGATAGCCCTCGGAGCCGGGAAGACCAGGAGATGCGTGTCCCCCCACGAGCCGATTGGTAATAATCCACCCCACCTCTTGGTCTCCCTGTAGGAGCCAAGACCCGAGGGCGTACTCACGTGGCTCGCCCACCGGTTCAGCGTCCATCTCTGTGACTGTCTCACAGGGACCTTCAGGAGGCTCCGACCCTTCCTGCCTTCTGTCGCCGTCGCCGCTACCGGTGCTGGGAACCTCCGACCCTCGCTGTTCTGGGACCGGTAGCAGGTACTGAGAGCTTTCCGGGCTCCTCCGTGCACCCCGGAGTTGCAAGGCCTCCGGGCCGATCTGCTCACGCTCCAGCCTCAGGATGTCACTGACCGAAAAGGGAGTGGAGGTGACAGGGTTCAGTAACATCCTGAAGGAGGAGGGGGCGGGGCTGGGGCGTCCCGGGTCCTCGGCCCCCACAGAGCGCAGCGCGCTGAGCTTTCCGTTTTGTCGCTGCAGACTCCGCAGACCCAAGGCCTACGATAGACACCCAGCGTCCGGTACTGCACCTTCCTCTGGGCCATCCCTGCCAGCCGATTGACCGGGCCGGGTGACGAAACCGCGGACCCCCATTGGTTCCCGCAGAACCCACGTGTTAACTCAGCATCTCCCCAAGCCCCAGTCCTTTCTTCTCTCGCCCTTCTAATTCCTCTCCAACCCCCAGCCACCTTCCGAAAGGTTTGGGTTCTCGAAAGCCAGGAAAACTGGAGAGAGCCTGCGCACGTCTCGTATCTCGGTGAATACAGTACAAACGGGAGCTTCCCAGGCCAACCCTGGGTCCCTCGGGACTCTCCTAGAGGGAGTGCGGGGATGGGGGTGGAACCCTTGCTCTGCAACCCTAGTTGGTCCCTCCGGCCTAGCCTTAGCTCAACTATCCAACGCCTGTCAGAGGAAAACTCAGGTGGAGACCGCTGGGCACCCGCGGGACTGGAGTTGCACGCGTGGGTATAAGTGCGCGCACAGCAAGGGCCAGGAGGCTGAGAGCTCCTTCCAGGGAGCAGAGGCTGGACCGCAGAGGAGCGAGTCTGGACCCTCCACGGCCTAGACTGAGGTGGAAATGTCTCACTGAGAGCCAAGTCCGCATGTAGGGAGCCGAGATCCGCCACTTCCCAGGAGGGACATCTCAGCCCTGGAGCGAAGAAAGGACTTGGGAGCTATATTGGGGGAGCCCCTGACCTCTTTATAGGCTCCGTGAGTGGGTAAGGAGGAGAAAGGTAATAGTCCCCGCCGGGGTGTAGGGGCCAGACAGGTACTCACCTTGCCCTTCACGACCCCAGGGTCCTTCTTTTCCTCCCCCTTTATCCTCCCTAAAGTTGATTGTCTTGAGCGTGTGTGCATGTGTGTACGAACGCGGCGCCCCACGAAGGGGTGGGAAGTTTTGACGAGCATCAAATCTTCAGGAAAGCTCCTTGGGCACAGCCGGACCGAGTTAAGGGAGGCAGTGTGTGCAGTGGTTATACAGGTGGAATCCACAGGTCCAGCCCTCGCTCTGGAACATATCAACTATGGGCTTTGAGCAAAGTATTTACCCACCCAATCTTAAGTAAAAAAAAAAAAAAAATGGAGATAAGAATAAGCCCATTACAGGATGATTGTGAGAATTAAGAGATAACATGTATGAAAATATCAGCGATTGTTACTACTCATGCTACATGGTTCAGTCAAACATGATTCCGCGTCAGCAGTCATAGCACAGAATCTAAGAAGTTAAAAAAATTTTTTTAAATCCAAATGAGATCTCATTAGAATTCTTCTTGGAATTTCAGATGCAATGTTTCTTAAATAAACCTTCTTAGGAGAATTCAATATTATAAGAACTAACTGGGCATTATTATTTCCTGAAACCCAGATAAACTGTACACATCTCCTCAGGCTAGTGGGCACAAAATTTCTCGGAAAAATTCATGCAAATTTTTGGCAAATTTGATGGTTCAGCCAAGAAATAATTTCTTATACATCGTATCATTTAATCTTTACATCGAAGACATACCCTGAATGTTTCCAGCTTTCCTTATCTTTTCTTAGTGAAGAGTCGAAGTCAGAGAGGTTAAGCGACTCCAGGGGTGGCCCAGCTTGTCAATGGCAAGGTGCACCAGGACTCCTGTTTTGCCAAAACAGAACCCCTCCCTCCTCCCCCCACACCAAAGAGACATCTCTTTGCCCTCAGAGACATTGAAATCGTTCAATGACTCATACATTTATTTAAATTTTGTTATTTTTTTCTGATTATAAAAGTCATGCACACTTTGGAAAAAATTAGGAAAAGTTGAAAAGAAAAACAAGATCCATCCGGAGATGATATTTTAGCTCACTTCCTTCTTTATATATTTTTGCATGTATGAGCTCATAGGGGATATGCGAGCTTGTATATTTTAAATTTACATCATGAGCATGTCTAGCTTCTCTAAAGAGTTTTTACAGATATATTTTTAAATGGCAATATAATAGTCCATGTTATGGATGAACCATAATAGACTGTTTATACTTTTACATTATAGCTTTTTTTTTTTTCTGTCGCTGTGAACAAGGCTTCAGAGAACATCTTCGCGCCTTCATCCTTGTCAACATTTTGGATTATTTCCTCAGCGTAAGTATGTAGAATAAACAAGGAATCAAATATTTTAACACTTCTAAAACACATTCCACGGGGCCTCCCTGATGGTGCAGTGGTTGGGAGTCCGCTTGCCGATGCAGGGGACACGGGTTCGTGCCCCGGTCTGGGAGGATCCCACGTGTGGAGCGGCTGGGCCTGTGAGCCATGGCCGCTGAGCCTGCACGTCCGGAGCCTGTGCTCCGCAATGGGAGAGGCCACAGCAGTGAGAGGTCTGCATACCACAAAAACAAAACAAAACAAAACAAAACAAAAAAACACATTCCACGACTTCCTAGAAAAACAGTATTATGGTATCCTCCTCCCTCCAGAGGTGCAAGCGATTTTCTGGTTAGGCGTGTATTTACAACCAGCCGGGCACCCAAAACACGGCGAGTTTAGAACCTTTCCATTCAGAGCACGCCGGGTAGGCGCTCTTCCCACTCCTCTCTGGGAGCCGGCAGAGTCCTTGCCTTCCAAGCTCAGCTGGGAGGGGAACCCGATTAAAAATTTAAGTCACAAACCTTCCAGCACGTTATTCTAGAGTAGAATTCTCTCGGCGGACTGCCGCGCTCTAGGAAGTCGTAGAAAAAAGGGCACCTTGGAAGAAGTTGACATCAGTTGCCCTGAGTTCAAATCCTTCTCTCAGATCCGCAGCCTTGCCTTTCTTCCCTGGTTTGCTGCCAGGATCAAATGAGATTTTGGACGTGGACAGGACTGCTAACCCCTCTCAAGCGGTGCAAACACGAATCTTCGTTACCGAAAGAACGCAGGCTCCCCGGGCAAACCTGGAGAGCCAGGCCCACATCACCCTCGCCCACCGAGGCCGGGAGAGCAGCGGGCCGGGAACCTGCACCTCGGCGCTCGGGTCTCAGCTCCCGGCGCTTTCCGCTCGCCCGGGCCTCGCACCCCCGCAGTCTCCTGCCGCGGTTCGGGACCCCGGGCGTTGGGACATCGCGGTAAATGAGCCGGGCCTCCGCGTCCCACTTTTTCCTCCCACTCCAGCGCCAGGGCGCATTGCGCTGTGCGCCCTGGGGACTGGAACCGCTGCGCTGATCTCGCCTCTTCCGGGGCAATGGATTGCAGACGCGTTAGGGACAGCCCCGCGGCGGGAGGATGGTGCGAGCTCTCGGCAGCTAGCTGGAGCGCGGGCGTCGGGGAGGGGAGAGGAGTAATCTGGCCTGGTGGCGTGAGCAGAAAGGCCAGGAGTCCTGGGACTCTCAGGCGCATCCCCGGACCCGGCGCAGCCCGGACAAGGAGGTGCGGTGTGTGTGTCCCTTGGGCATGAGTGGAGAAGTCATCATCTCTGTTCTTAAGATGCAACAGGCTGTGCGGGGCAGATGGTGGGGCGGACGGTGTGTGAGCTGAGCGGATCTGCTTTACTCCACCTGGCTCACAACATAAAACGCTCAAACAATGCTAGGTCCACAAATGTGTTTTGAGCGCCTACCGTGGGCTAGTTCCGCCCAAACTCTGAACATACTGGCGAAATGAGGGGCCTCAGAGCTTTAATTTTATCCCTTTCTTTTAAAAAAAATTTAAATTAATTTTTATTGAAGTATAATTGCTTTACAATGTTGTGTTCGTTTCTACCGTACAGCAAAGTGAATCAGCTATACGTATACATATATCCACTCTTTTTTGGATTTCCTTCCCATTTAAGTCACCACAGAGCACTGAGTAGAGTTCCCTGAGCTATACAGTGCGTTCTCATTAGTTATCTATCTTATACATAGTATCAATAGTGTATATATGTCAATCCCAATCTCCCAATTCATCTCCTCCCCCCCCCCCAATTTTACCCCATTCTTGCACAGGAGACAGACTCAAATCATTCCCATGATACCTGGCACAATCATATGGAATTTGTGCGCAATATTGAAACTCTTCTCATCCACGGTTAACAAGTGTCCTTTTCTCCCCTATTTCAGACTTCGCCAAAACGAAGGGATTCCTTCTTTAAAATGCGATACGCGGGCTTCCCTGGTGGCGCAGTGCTTGAGAGTCCGCCTGCCGATGCAGGAGACGCGGGTTCGTGCCCCGTTTCGGGAAGATCCCACATGCCGCGGAGCGGCTGGGCCCGTGAGCCATGGCCACTGAGCCTGCGCGTCCGGAGCCTGTGCTCCGCAAATGGGAGAGGCCACAACAGTGAGAGGCCCGCATAACGCAAGGAAAAAAAAAAAAAAAAAAAAAAAAATGCGATACGCAACAGGCAACTTCCAGTAAAGTCTGGCTCTGGGGCCTGTGCGCTTGCAGGAAATCAACTGTCTCCAAGGTCTTTGACGAGAGCTCAGGATCCCCATTAGATTGGACTCAGGCTCTGGGTCTGTTGTCACAGCTGTATCCCCAGGGCCTAGGCTAGCAACCAGCACATAGTAGCTCTCCAATCAACATTTGTTGGATAAAGGAATCTGCCTTGTTTGCCTGGAGATAGTCCTTCAGATACCCCGGGGACTGGTTCAGTGGAGTCTGGCCCTCCAGGAGTGGGGAGACTGACTTGCCACGGCTTCTTTTGCTGGGATTCTTTTAAAGATATTATAATAGCTTGTTTATATTTTGAGTATGTGAAACATTAACATAATTCTAAAAGTCAAAATTATGCAAAAAGAAGTGGCCACACGCCTTTATCCTTTCTATTTCCATTCCTCTTTCTTTCCTGGTTCCTATACACTCTCAATCTCATGGTTTTTTTCCTCTCTCTCTCTCTGTATGTTTTGCACAAATGAAAAGGTACATATATATATTTCCTATTTTTCTGTCTTCCTTAGCTGACAAGGTAGCATAATATGGGGACTCTTTCTTGTGGTTATAAAGCAGTGGCATTTATTAAGATTTTTGTGCTGGCATTATTGCTTCTGATTGCCACCTGTGGATGGCTCTGCTTTATAACACAGGATGTCACAGCTGCAACAACGATGTCTATGCATTTTCTATCAATACCTACATCTCCTTGGCTCAAAATAAGCTAATCCATGTGTACTGTATACTCAGGATACTGAGAATCTCCCACTATTCATGACTGCATAGATCTCTGTAGCCTTATTTTCACAGAATGCCTAATTGCAGTTTTAAAGTAAATCCTTTCAAAACAACTCATTGAGTTTTCTCTTTTTTTTTTCTTTAAAATGATGGTATCTTTTGAACGATGGTTTCTCATGTTTTCTTTTAGCTTAATTAACTCTATTTTACAGCTAAAGAACAAGATGATACCAAACTACACAGCTACCGGAAGAAAATCAGACTCCAGGTTTTCTCACTACTGATGCTCATTTTCTTTCCACCATATTCCTGTGTTACAAACACAAAGACATCACCCTTTACCTCTGCTGTCCCACTTTACTTCCCTCAAGAGTAGAAAGGAAGATTTAAGAAAAAAACTGGGAACAATCTGGCAAAAAGAACTGGACTATTTTATACATCGTTTTCTTTTTGATTTTTAAATCCATATTTACATCGCAACTCATGGATTCTCAAAATAACTCTGTGAGGTGTGTAAAGCAGTTATTATTTCTGATTTACAAAGAAAGAAACTAGTTTTCTAGTTTACAAAGAAAGATCAAGAAACCTGTTTTGAGTCACAGGTCTCCTCATTTTCAGGATGGAGCTCTTTCTTTCAGAGCACACAGACTAAGATGAATGCAGTTGCTTAGTTATCATCTTTTCTTATGTTTCTTCCTAGTTCTTTGCTCAGTACTTCTTAGAACACTTGTTTCTAAGGAAAATTCACTACACATTTTAAAATTTCACTGACACTATTACTCCAATATTTTCCAAATTATTCCAGTCAACTCAGCAGAATTTTCCTAGTGCCCATTACATATGGGGAAGGTAATCACATAATCTATCATCTAAAGCAGGACTCTTAAAAAAGAAAGGAAGCACTCACTGGACGGGATGTCAGGCATAAACCACAGCTGTTCCAGGGAAACTAGGACATATGGTCACCCTATATATATATGGTACTTTGCAAATACTCAGGACACAGGGATAAATAGCACATATTCCAGAATCCTCCAGGAGTATCCAGTTCAGTAAGAGAGAAGACAAGTGAACTTTTATTATGGGATGATGGGATGTCATCAGCACACCTTTATCTGGTACACTGGCATTAATGTGTCTAATTTCACCTGCTTGATGAGCGAAAACATTTTTATTTATAATGATATTTTCATCATCAACATCTATGAGGTAGATCTGATTACCATATTTAACAGAGTGGTTGATCACTAGTGCAAGATTTTTTAGGCTGCCACAGGCAGGCCCACCTACAGTCACATGCCTAAGGCCCCCCTGCTAGCACAGGACCGTCCTGTGAATAAGGGCTGCTCCCAGTACCCATTCCTTCTAATAGCTGCTCTCTCACAATTTGCTTTTTTCACTTAACAATATATCATATTGATTCAAAGAGCCCTTCCTTATTCTTTTTTACAGTTACTTAGTACATCATTGTGTGAATGTACCATAGTTTATCCAACCACTTGCCATTGAACAAATATTTAGGTTTTCCCTGTATTTTGCAATTACAAACAGTGTTGTAATGAGTGACATTGTTGCTCTGTGGTTTTGTACTAGTAGAGGTATATCTTCAGGGCATATTCCTAGAAGTGAGATTGTGGTTCAGAAGCAAATGCAAGTATCATTCATGCTGGCTTGCCAAGTTCCCCTCCAGAATGGTTGTACGGGCTTGCATTCCACCAGCAATGTACGAAAGTGGCTGCCTCCTCTGTAGCATCCTGGTCAAAAGAATGTATTATACCTTTTAATTTTTACCAACCTGATGGGTGAGAAATGGTATCTCAGTGTTGTTCTAATTTTCATTTCTCTAATTATTAGTGAGATGGAACATCTTTTTATGGGATATAGACAGATGTGTATGTGTGTATGCATATAAATATATAATATATGTACAAATTATAAAAACACATAAATATATAGACATAAATACACATACATTTAAGTTGTATCTTTCCCCCATTTTCTACCAATTTTTAAGAATTTTCTCTCATATATATATATATATATATATATATATATATATATATGTATGTATGTATGTATGGTGATTTTGGCTATATGTGCTATATGTTACAAATACTCTCTCCTGTTTGTCAGTTGTCTTTGAACTCCTTTCATAGTGCATTCTGTCATGCATTTTAAAATGTAGCCACATGTATTCATCTATTCTTTCACTGTCTCTAGATTTGAGTCGTCGTGAGAAAAACTTTTCCTGCACCCAGGTTAATCACCCATATTTTCTTCTAGTATTTGTATAGTTTTGTTGTTTACTTTTAAATTTATTTGGAGTGCATTCCAGTGTATGGTGTCAATTGAAGATCTAATATTATCTTTTCCCAAATGGCTATTTTGGGACCATTTAACGATTTGCCTGAGGTGACTTTCAGAGGCGCTCTCTTCGAACCCCTGAAAAATCCGTGCAAAAATCTCAGGGTTAGAGGAGGAATATGGGTGGAGTGAAGATAGGAACGGGGTAAGAGATTTATGAATTGTGTACAAACATCCAGCTTTTCAATTTCTCCCCGTCGTCTCTCCACAGCCTCATTTTGGCGGCGGACACAGTTCAGTCTTGCTGCCAGACCGCGGGGGCTGGACCACCTCCAGTCTGGCGCTCGGGTGCGGCGCTCGTGGGACCCTGAGCCTCCTCTCGAGCGCCGGCCACACCTTCAGAGCATTAAAGGCTGTCATCGGTGGCCCGGGGAACGCCAGGGCTCCTCTGTGAGGGGCTAGCCCTGTTCCGGGAGGCGCGGGCGGGAATTCGGGAGCCACAGGCGGGGGCCAGGCCCGGGGGCTGCTGGAGACTCTTATCTGCGCCGAGCTCCCAGCTCCATTTCAATTAACATTCCAGCGCCCGGCCGCCCCGCCGCCTGATAGCGCCGGCCGCCAAGCCTCGGGAGCGAGTCCCCACCCCTGGAAAAATAAACTCGGCCCCAGCGGCTGTGTGTGTGTGTGTGTGTGTGTGTGTGTGTGTGTGTGTAGGACCTGCAGAGAACCAGATCAAATAAACAGCGCTGCCAGAGCTAGCAGTGCCGAGGCTTCGCTGCTGTGCCGTGGGGTGGCGAGTCTCGGTCGCGGTCGCCGTGGGCTCGGGTCCGGGTAACTTGATACCCGGTAGCCGAGGAGCAGCATTTGTGCCCCAGACGTGCGCCCGGCTGCAGCGGTCCCTCCACACTTCGAGACCGCAGCTGCTTTTTTAATAAACTGGCAGTCGGCGGCCTTGCTGAGACTTCCTGATACCCCCAAAGCCTGTGAAATGATCAAGTGCATTGCTGCGTCCCAGAGCCTGTGAAAGGAATTTCACACAGACTGCCTGACCTTGGGGGGTCAGGCAGATCCTTTCCCGGCCATTTTAGTATCTGGTGTCTTGCTCAGCTTGGGCATCCATGATGTCATTGATGTCCCTTTGAGATAAGTAGGACAGATGTCATCATCTCAATCCCAGGGGTGGGGTGTTGAGGAACAGAGGTCCAGTAATTGTTTATAGCAATTTGCCTCCTGAGGGGGCAATGACAGATCTGGCACGCAGAGCTTTGGGGTCTGCAGCTCCAAGTGGCACCTTCCTTGAGAGGTCACCACCAACTTGCAAGTTGCTATAAATGATATTCTACTATCATTATTGTTATACCCTGCAAACGTAAAAGATGTCAACACCTCAGCACACAGGGCCACCTCTTAACTGAGTGTATGCATATGGGGTGTCCTAAGTGGAAAACATTCTAAATGGAATCTTTCTACCAAAAATTCACCCTAACAAGACATCAAAAACTTCTTTATTTCTTTAATATCATTGCAAGTTGTTCAATTATTTTTCCAGGCAATTTAAGCACATCCTTTAGGAAAACTAGAAACCTACTAAGATGTGGTGGGTGAGGATTACACTAGAAGGAAATAATTGTGAAGTGAACTTGTAGTTAAATACCATCCAACCCAGATTGCCTGCCTGAAGGTAAATATGAATGGGGTACCACATCGTCATTCAGAATGTTTAGCCTCTATTCAGAATCATTGAGTCCTAAGGCATTCATAATGTTCTTATGTTCCCCTGAGAAAATAACCTTGTCTGCAGCCCTCTGGGGAGCCACCCATTCCTGGTGGGTGCCTTACGTATAAGGAATATAATTTGTAATGTAATCTCGGTTTTCCATGTTTGTTTATCCTGGATGGATACTAAAGAAAGTGGAAACTCTTCTGAGATCTCTCCCCCAGGAACTTGTGGATACTCCCCTCAAAACTCAGGGAGAAGGGCACATGGGCCCCTGTGCTGGGGGAGAGCCCAGGGCCTGGGGAGCTGTGGGAACAGGTCCATTACCCTTTCTCCAGTGGGCACTCTCCATATGTAAGTGGCAGCTAAGGGACAGCCTCCTGGACAAAGACAGAGCACACAGGCACAGCCAGCTTGTTGATATTTGGTGCCACGTAGATAAATTAGCCCGATAACCAAGTGCGATTTCCCTTTCTACCCCTTCCCCAGACAGTCTGACGCTGAGTAGATGCATTAGAGAGTAGTATGGCTCATTTAAAAGCTGACCTAGGGAAGGTCTGGTGTTTTGAGCAGTACCACTTTGCACAGGAGAATACGCCCAGAAAGCTCTCCCCGTGCCAGAAAGCCCTTCATCCAGCTCCCTTAGGCAGGGCTCCTTCTGACCTCTGCTGTCGTTTGGGTTCCCTCCAGGGCCTGGATGCTGTAGGCTGCCCTGCTTGCTTGGAGCAGGGTTGGAGTGGATCTGTAGCCACAGAGTCCTGGGCTTGCTTGGGGTAGAGTGGAGGTTGTGTGGGAAACAGCTGTACCCCAAGAGAAGGTGGTGATACATTCTTCTTTCTCAAGTCCTGATAATTTGGAGAGACTGGAGAACAGGGGATTATAAAAAAGAGATATAAAGTGTTTGACTCTGATCCATCAGGAAGACTGTTAAATATCTAAATCTTCAAAGTTTTACTTTGCATTTCCTTTTGACCTCTCTGGGGGTCCTTGAACAGAGACACGACGGGCGTGGCAAAATTGTGCCTGTTATAAGACACAGGTTTGATATTTGTCAAACCACATTAATGCAGAGAATGAAGTGCCAGTCCAAGGAATAATTATTTGCTGTCTAATTCCCAGGAGGGTCCCTCCGTCCAAAGCTAATACTTGAGCATTAATTTACCAAACTCTGTGCATTATTTTTATCAACCCCCTCCCTCATTTTTACAGACAGGCCCAGAGAACCTGAATAATGTGGCTGAGGGCACATCCTTAGCAGCAAAGGAGCAGGGCTTCTGCTCAGCCTGAGAGAGCCAGACTCCTGTTTGGAACCACCAGGCATGATTAGGTATCTACAGGGTGTTCGCCTCTGACATTTATCCTTTTATCCAGTGCTTCCTTGCCAAGTAGCCTTTAATAAATAGAGATGGTTTAATTAAAAAATGCATTAAAATTCTCAGCATTACTTTTTCACCTTGAGCGAAGGGGTGGGCTGAATATTATAACAGCCAATACTCTGTGCTTAGCAGGCACTGTAGTTTACACGGAGTTTTCTGATGTATTCATACAATTTATTACCCACCACTTGTCCCCTTCTTCCAGATGCCTTCATGGCTTCTTCAGGTCTTCGCTCAGGTCATCTCAGGTCACCTTGATTCCTGCCCTCAGTGAGATAATATTTGGGGAGGGGTGGAGAAAATACACACAAATATAGCACGTAAGTAAATTGTATGGCATGTTAGAAGGTGATATAGGATATAGCGAAAATAGATGTGAAGAAAGCAAATAGGTAACACGATCAGAAGTGTGCTTGTGTGTGTGCCCATGCATAGGTGGGCAATTGCGATTTTAAGGGGGATTAGAATAGGCCTCTTTGAGATGATGACATTTGAGCAAGGACCCAAGGGAGGTGAGGGAGTGAGTCACGTGGATCTGGAGAGAGTGTGAACAGCTAGTGCAAAGGCCCTACGATGGGATCACACTTGGTATGTTTGAAATCAGTGTCTTGAGAGTAGATGGAGTGGAGTGAGGGAGGGTGGGAAGGACAGGAGTAACAGGAGATGAGGTCAGAGAGGTAAGGGGCCTTGGTGGGCTAGTGAAGGACTTCGGCTTTTACTTTTGAGGGAAACTGAGAACTTTGGAAGGTTTTGAGTAGAGGAGCAATATAATGTAACTTGACTTTGCAGAGGACCTCCCTGGTTTCTGTGTTCAGAATAGGTTGCAGCAGAGCAGAGATGGAAGGGGGGGAGACTCGTTAGGAGGTAACTGCAGTAATCTAGACAACGGATGATGATAATGGACCCAGGGTGGAAGCAAAGGAGGAAGTGAAAAGTGGTCAGACTCTGAGCATATTCTGAAGGCTGAGCAAACAGGATTTCCAGACAATTGGATGTGGAGTGTGAGACACAGTCAGGAGTCAAGGATGACTCTAAGGTTTTTGGCTTGGCCAAATGGAAAGGCGGAGTTGCCGTCAGCTGAAAAGGGAAGGACTACAGGCAGAGGATGTTTTGGGAAGGAGACCAGGAGTTCAGTTACAAAATTTGAGATGTCTAGGAGACCTCCAGTAAGCAGTTGGAGTCAGGAGTCTAGGAGACCGGCCTAGGCTGAGAATATATATTTGAGAGTTGTTGGCATATATATGCCATTTAAAGCCACAATCCTGGATGAGATAACCAAGAGCATGAGTGTGAATAGAGAAGAAAAGAAGTCCAAAACCAAATTCTCATGCAGCCCCAAAGTTAAGATTTTTAGTACAGGAAACATTCACACGCCAACTGGTCTGAATGCTGCAAAAAAGTCAATGTCGTTAAAAAAAAAGTGCTAGGTTGTTCTACATAAAAGGTAAAAGAGACTTTACCACCAAACACATTTTGAGAACTTGGGTTGAATGCTGGATAAAAAAGAAGCTACAAAAAAACATTTTGGGAGCAAATGAAGAAATTTAAATTAAAAAACAAATTCCAAGTTTTATTGAGAGATAATTGACATACAGCACTGTGTAAGTTTAAGATATACAGCATAATGATTTGACTTGCATATATTGTAATAAGTTCAGTTAACATCCATCATATAGATACTCCCCCCAAAATAAAAAATGTTTATTACCTTGTGATAAGAACACAAGATTTACTCACTTAACTTTCAAATATACCATATGGCAGTGTTAACTACTGTCATAACTATTGTCAGTGTTGTACATTACATCCCTAGTACTTATTTATCTTGTAAGTGGAAGTTTGTACTTTCTGACTGCCTTCGTCCAATTCTCCCGCCCCCAACTCTAGTAACTTTTCCTATGAGTTTATTTATTTATTATTTATTTATTTATTTATTATTTTGTTTTCGCTTCCACATATAGGTAAGATCATACAGTATCTGTCTCTTTCTGTCTGACTTATTTCACTTAGCATAATACCCTTTAGGTCCATCCATGTTGTCTCGAATGGTAGGATTTCCATCCCTTTTATGGCCGAGTAATATTCCGTTGTATATACATACCAAGTCTTCTTTATCCATTCATCTGTCTATGGACACTTAGGTTGTTTCCTTGTCTTAGCTACTCTGAATAATGCTGCTATTAACATGGGGCTGCAGATATCTCTTCAGCATGGTGTTTTTGTCTAATTCAGATATATTCCCAGAAGTAGAATTTCTAGATCATATGCTTAGGTCCTTTTTTAATTTTTTGAGGATCCTCCATACTGTCTTCCACAGTGGCTGCACCAATTTACATTCCTATCAACAGTGCAGAGGGATCCGGCTTCTCTATACCCTCGCCAGCATTTATCACTTTTTGATGATGGCCATTCTAACAGGTGTGAGGTGATATCTCATGGGGGTGTTTTTTTTTTCTTTTCCATTACGGTTTATTACAGGATATTGAATGTAGTTCCCTGTGCTACACAGTAAGACCTTGTTGTTTATCTATCCTATATATACTAGTGTGCCTCTGCTAATCCCAAACTCCCACTCCATCCCTCCCCACACCACCTCTCCCTTGGCAACCACAAGTCTGTTCTCTATGTCTGTGAGTCTGTTTCTCTTTTGTAGATAAGTTCATTTGTGTTATATTTTAGATTCCACATATAAGTGATATGATATGGTATCTGTCTTTCTCAGAAATTTGAATTTGAATAGGTATTAGATGATATCATGGGATTAATGTTAATTCTCCTAGCTGTGATCATAGTAGCATGGTTTTGTTGGAAGTGTTTCCGATGAAGAGTCATGATGTATGAATTTTCAAATGGTCCAGTAAAAGAGGTATGGAGGGAGAACAAATGTGGCAAAATGGTAATAGCTGGTGAATGGTTAGTTGAATAGAAGGCCACGTGGTTATTTATTGTAAAGATCTTTCAATTTTTCTGTAAGTTTGAATTTTTTCAAAATAAAAAAGTCAGAGAATAAAAAATTGGAGGAAGAGAAGGAACCATGTAGGAGACTTCGGAGAGGAGCAGAAGAACCAGAGGGTAATAACCTGGAAACCAAGTGAAGGAAGTAGGTAAGAAGGGAACATTAATTGTGTAAAGTACTCTTCAAAGGTCAAGTAGGATGGCAGAAATGATTCTTGGATATAAAAATGTTATCAATGGTGACCTTGGCAGGGCAATTGGGTACAGTGGTGGGGTGAAAACCACCCTGCTGGCTAAGCCCAAAGGATGGGCCTGCTGACTCAGAGACTGGGCTTCCAGAAGCCAGGAGTGTGTGTGTGTGTGTGTGTGTGTGTGTGTGTGTGTGTGTGATCGCAGGGACCAGTTGTGGTGAGTGAACTGGGCTGCCACACTCAGGGCAGGAGGGCAACAGGGAAGAGTCCTGGGAGGGAACCACGGGGGCGAGGAGTCCCCGCTCTCCAGTTTAGGAGCACTGATTGGCGTTTTCCTCTGGAAGAGCGAAGTGCCCATCAAACAGCCTATGAGTACAGTAAATACTGGCGTCGGCTTTTATTGCACAGGGAGTAGATTTATGCGGATGGAGAAGGGTGAACCGGGAAAACAAAATAACTAGAATAAGAACTGTACTTATTTTATTTTTCTTGTGGGGGGAGTTCAAATTCATGTGTATTTAATAACAAAGACAATAATACTTGCCATTAACTAGCTTCTTGTGTACCAGACACTAGAAGTACATTTACTTTATTCCTTCAGTTTGAGCGCTTTCAGGGAGCACTGATCAAATACGGGTTAAGAATGATAACATTGTATTGATATTTGGATAATTAGGATTAGAAAAACAAATTCCTATCTTTTTGAAACAGTGAGCAAAGGGTTGTTTTGCTTTGTTTTTTGTTTTTGTTTGTTTGTTTGTTTTTAATCTGCTGCTTAAATTACCCCAGTAGTTGCCTCAACTCAGTTTTCTAGGGATGAAGCCCTTGCCCTCGTGTTGGTGATATAAGACCAGCCTAGATGAGGGATCCATCCTCACCCCACGTCACAGCAGTTTTGGAAACCTCTTGACTCTCTTGCTCTCTCCTTCCTTTCTTCAAAAGTAACCAGATTCCTAAAGTAGCATACACGTGGAAAATAAAGAAAAACACAAATAAAATGAAAATTTTCTAATCCTATGACTCAGAGAAAACTTTTTGATATTATCCATTTATATATATATATATGCATAATTACTTCCTTTTGAAGAGATAGGAACTGGATATGCTGTTTTCTTAACTGCTTTTTTTTTCTTAACATTGTATCATGAAAAATGTTTCATGTCATCAAACATTCTTCTATAACGTGATTTTGAGTAACTGTATAATATTTTTATCTAGGGATACATAGGACTTTTTAAAATAAATTTATTTATTTATTGTTTTTGGCTGCATTGGGTTTTCGTGCCGCGCATGGGCTTTTCTCTGATTGTGGAGAGCGAGGGCTACTCTTTGTTGCGGTGTGCAAGCTTCTCATTGCGGTGGCTTCTCTTGTTGTGGAGCACGGGCTCTAGGCGCGTGGGCTTCAGTAGTTGGGGCATGTGGGCTCAGTAGATGTGGCTCGCGGGCTCTAGAGCACAGGCTTAGTAGTTGTGGTGCAATGGTTTAGCTGCTCCGTGGCATGTGGCATCTTCCCGGACCAGGGCTCGAACCCGTGTCCCCTGCATTGGCAGGCGGATTCTTAGCCACTGTGCCACCAGGGAAGCCCCGATACATAGAACTTTTAAAGCTAGGTTTCTTTGTAGGATATTGAAGTTTCTTCCAAAATTTCCCTTTAAGTACTATTGCTATAAACATTCCCGTAATAAATATCTTCCGTGCCTCCCAGATTGTTTCCTTGGTATAAAGTGTGTTGAGGGGAGATGAGGAGAGAAGGCATTAGTTCTTCCAGAAAGGTGGCACGTAGTGGCAGAATCTGCTAGAAAAATGGAAACCAGTCGGAGATTCTCCTGTAGATGCCTCTTAGCTTTGTCTGCGCCCTACCGCACCCAGGAACTAGAGGGCGGGCGGGGGCTTGTCCCAAGGAGTCTGATGCTGGGCAGGCGCCTCGCAGGACCGTTCACAAGGGGGCTCCTTCTCTGTAGGGGCTCTT
>NW_006786458.1:566434-572852 GCF_000442215.2 Lipotes vexillifer
GCAGGAAGTGATGGTGGAGGGTGGCTTCCTGGTTCCCAAAGAGTTCAAGGAATGGCTGCTGGAAGCTGGAGGTTGGAGCAGCTCTCACTTCAGGGACGGTCCTGTGCAGCCTGCAGCTGGGGCGGCCACCGCCCTTCATGCCCCATGGAGGTGGGAGTTGTGGGGTTTCCCGACCTTTTGCAAATTGTCCTGGGCACCAGGGGGCCAAAAGGGAGCTTGTTCCTCTGGCTCATCTGGCATTGAGAACAGGATTCGGCCTGGTTACACAGAGGCAGTTCGCAAAATGAATTGTCCTCGGCCACCTGTGCTTTCCACACTCTGGGCTCTCTGGAGCCCAGAAAAATCCAATGTATACGGCAGCCACAACCGAAATCCTGAGGATATTTTTCTTGTGTCGCCTAAGAACATCTGGCAGGTAGAGTTTTAAAGCTCAAACCTCGCTGGAATTCCTAAATATGAAAAGCAAAATATTAAAACTTAAAAAAATGACATAGGGCTTCCCTGGTGGCGCGGTGGTTGAGAGTCCGCCTGCCGATGCAGGGGACACGGGGGAGAAAATATTTGCAAATGAATCAACTGACAAAGGATTAATCTCTAAAATTTACAGGCAGCTCATGCAGCTCAATAACAAAAAAATAAACAACCCAATCCAAAAATGGGCAGAAGACCTAAATAGACATTTCTCCAAAGAAGATATACAGACTGCCAACAAACACATGAAAGAATGCTCAACATCATTAATCATTAGAGAAATGCAAATCAAAACTACAATGAGATATCATCTCACACCAGTCAGAATGGCCATCATCAAAAAATCTAGAAACAATAAATGCTGGAGAGGGTGTGGAGAAAAGGGAACACTCTTGCACTGCTGGTGGGAATGCGAATTGGTACAGCCACTGTGGAGAACAGTATGGAGGTTCCTTTAAAAACTACAAATAGAACTACCATATGACCCAGCAATCCCACTACTGAGCATATACCCTGAGAAAACCATAATTCAAAAAGAGTCGTGTACCAAAATGTTCATTGCAGCTCTATTTACAACAGCCCGGAGATGGAAACAACCTAAGTGTCCATCGTCGGATGAATGGATAAAGAAGATGTGGCACATACATACAATGGAATATTACTCAGCCATAAAAAGAAACGAAATTGAGCTATTTGTAATGAGGTGGATAGACCTAGAGTCTGTCATACAGAGTGAAGTAAGTCATTAAGAGAGAGACAAATACTGTATGCTAACACATATATATGGAATTTAAGAAAAAAAATGTCATGAGGAACCTAGGGGTAAGACAGGAATAAAGACACAGACCTACTAGAGAATGGACTTGAGGATATGGGGAGGGGGAAGGGTAAGCTGTGACAAAGCGAGAGAGTGGCATGGACATATATACACTACCAAACGTGAAATAGATAGCTAGTGGGAAGCAGCCGCATAGCACAGGGAGATCAGCTCGGTGCTTTGTGACCACCTAGAGGGGTGGGATAGGGAGGGTGGGAGGGAGGGAGACGCAAGAGGGAAGAGATATGGGAACATATGTGTATGTATAACTGATTCACTTTGTTATAAAGCAGAAACTAACACACCATTGTAAAGCAATTATACTCCAATAAAGATGTAAAAAAAAAAAAAGCCAACTGTAATCTATTGCCAAGGCCAGCCAGAGTGGGAGATTCTTACAGTACATCATGGTAAAGAGCTGAAATACAGAACAAACTCTGCCAAATCAATAATAAGGATAGGAAAATGAACACATGACTTTCCTTTCACAAAGAAGAAATCAAAATGGCCAATAAGCATAAGAAAAGGTGCTCATCCTCAACAGGCTGGATTGGCTGAAATTTAAAAGTCCAGTGACATTAGGTGTGGGCTGCGATGTGGAGCAAGGGGAATGTCTATACATGGCTAGCAGGAGTGGAAATTGGAAATCTGTATATGACTATATCTAACAAAGCTGGAGGCCCAACTACTCTGTGACCATGATTCCACTTGTACAAATAAAATCTGCTGAAGTGTTTGCACATATGCAAACAGACCGTATGTACTTCATATCCATAGCAGCATTATTTGTAATAGCTCCAAAGTGGAAACAATCCAAATGTCCACTAATAGTAAAACAAATTGTGTTAGAGCCATAGAATGGAACGATATAGAAGAACATATAGGGAATGCTATAAGTATGGAATAATAAGTATGGAATACTAAACAACAATGAAAATAAATGAACCACAGATACAATAACAACAGCAATGAATCTTAAGAACATAATTTTTTTGTTTTTTTTTTTTGCAGTATGCAGGCCTCTCACTGCTGTGGCCTCTCTCGTTGCAGGGCGCAGGCTCCGGACGCGCAGGCTCAGCGGCCATGGCTCACGGGCCCAGCCCCTCCACGGCATGTGGGATCTTCCCGGACCGGGGCACGATCCTGTGTCCCCTGCATCGGCAGGCGGACTCTCAACCACTGCACCACCAGGGAAGCCCAAGGACATAATATTGAGCCAAAGAGGCCAGATACAACAGAACACATACCAGATGATTTCAGTTGTACAAAGTTTTAAAAACAGGCAAAATTAAATTTACTATATATCATTTAGAGATGCATCCTTACGTAATACAAATACAGGTTACTTCTAGGAGAGAGGGAGAGATTCAGAAATGGCTGGTCAGAGTTTCTGAGAGAGAGTCTTCACCTGGGTGGCTGTTATCCTAGTGTTTGTTTTAGAACAATTCATTAGCTTTGGCACTTTATTTTGTTTTCAGAGACATCAATGGTTTAATGGAAGGAGGAACTTACACGTCTGAAGCTAGGTCCTGGAGCAACACCCCACCACGTGCAGTAGATGGCAGCAGGACACGGTGCCAGTCTTCACTCCTGGGGGGGTGCTTGGGGGGCGGGGGGAAGGGAAGATGGCCAGTTATATGGGGGGGAGATTGATGTCAGGGGGGTTCATTAGTTACCAGGGAAACCAGTAGAGGGGCACACCCCTCACCACCCCTTTGATAAGAACAATCACTAGCTGGGGCGGAGGCAAGTACGCAGGAAGGTCAGTCCCGTGAGTAGGGTGTAGGCGAAGCAGGCACCGGTCGGGCAGTGGATAGACAGAGAACAAGAGAGCAGCCATCTTGAGTGGCCTGACTGTACACGCCCCTACTGACCCTGCACGACCCTTACAGTCTTGGTGCACTCCTCTTCCGTGATATCCCTCGGGTCAGGTATGTAGGGGGCACTGCAACCAGATACCACAAATACAATACAGACGGCAGCAGCCAAAGAGGATCAAAGAAGGGTAGGATACCTAGTATGCTCAGAAGAGTCATTTGCCAGGATGTGGGCCAATCTGGGAGCCAAGCACTTACTGGGTCAATGGAAAGGGAGTCAATAACAGCAATGTCATGTCCAGCTCTAAGGAAGGTAAGGCCACCCCTGGTTTTCATAAACCCAGAGCCACCCCCATGGGAAGAGGGAAGGTCAAGCTTTAAAAGAAACGTTCTGGTAGCCTAGCCAGAGGTCAGCAGTCACAGTATAGATCCGTCATCCCCTGCTATGTTGAGTGCCATTAGGGGTGGACCCATTAGGTCTTTCCAAACAAAAACCAGTTAATGCCACTAGTTGGCTTTGTGTGCCCAGAGGCAGCCTATTGCGCTCCACACAGCATAGCCCAGGGGGGCTCATGGGCAGTCAGCTGTACATACACGTTTACCAACGGGGGTCCTTCTGATGTACTGGCAGGTGGGACAGGAAGATGGTGAGAGTCTTTCCCCCCCATTGTCAGTAGTCCCTACACAGTCACAGTAGCCAGATCAATTTTTCACAGAAGTCCAGAGGAGGACAACAGCAGCAATGAGACCCAGCGATTAGACTCATTTCGCAGTGAGGCCAGTGTCGCTGTTCAGCCCTCAGACGGATTTCCTCACTCAGACTAGGGATGAAATGCAACACAGCTAACAGGCACAACACAGCGGAGATCATGACAATTAAGCAAAATACAAGCAGTGACCACATTCTGAGATAATACCACCCCCGCCTGTGGTTTTTGTCCTAGTCTGCAATATAGTTCAGAAAACTCAACTTTTTTTTTTTTTTGGTATGCGGGCCTCTCACTGTTGTGGCCTCTCCCGTTGTGGAGCACAGGCTCCGGATGCGCAGGCCCAGCGGCCATGGCTCACTGGCCCAGCCGCTCCGCGGCATTTGGGATCTTCCCGGACCGGGGCACGAACCCATGACCCCCGCATCGGCAGGCGGACTCTCAACCACTGCGCCACCAGGGAAGCCCCAGAAAACTCAACTTTTGAATGATACCAAAACGTGTCTAAAGTCACGTATACAATGGCCACCTAGTTTTGTCTTGGATGTCTGAACCACAGCCAGTCCATTTTGACTTTCAAATCCATTCCCTTCCTCAATGGCCAAAGCAGATGTACAACATATGTCTGAAAGACTACAAAACAGGCTGCTCTGGTCAGTAAACTTGAAGTTAAGCCAAAACGACTTCACTATACCTCGATACGTGCAGATTTTTCCATCATTTCCCCTTTCGATTGCAAATCTTTCAATAGAAAGCATTGATGATCAAAATATCCATCCCTCGATGCTGGGGTGCTGGCTTCTACCCCAGGTTTAGATCGTGTCCCTCGATGCTAGGCCGCCTTTATATTCACCTAGACATTCACACTGAGGGAAAACTAATCAGATCTCATGAACAGGCTCAGAGGTATGTTAATGGGGAAACACTTTATAGGCCATACGTTTTATCACTTATACCCAATTGTCAGACAAGCATTGTACATGTACTTTTAGTAGCAGACTTAAAGCACGCAGTGCCACCCTTCCTGAGTAATTATACTCTGTGACAATTTCACTAGATAATTTTCTTTCCATCCAGGACATCAGGGCAAAAGCATGGCTAACACAATAACTTTCATAAATACAGACTTCAGTTAACAGAACTAGAATTTAATATCTACTAAAACATAGTCTTCTTTCTTCTTGAAATTACCCTCGTCACCAAACAGAGCCAAATCAAAACTAATTTGTTTGCAAAAAACAGTGTGGTCAGTTGACCACCTGGGCTCCTCCAAACTGGCTGTGGTAGAATTCCTCAGAAGGAGTGTCAGACTGAATTCCCAAAAGGCCTCTGGAGGCCGGGAGAGCCATGCAAAAGGCCTGCCATCAGAGTCTGCCTTGGTGGATTTTTCTCTTCTGGAAGTCCCCAATATATTGAGATTCCTGCACATGCCAGGAGAGGGTCTTTTCCATTCTCCTGATAAGGCTGATCAGAACCCAAGAGTTCCCAGTTTCTGGAGGGACCAGACAGAGAGAAAAGAAAAAAGTCTCAACTCTACACACAGGTTTGTTTACCTAAGTGCTGTTTAAGTCATAACTAACTTGAGGGGAAGGGCTTCTCTCTACTTGGAAAACATAGATATAAACCAGTAGCATTCCAGACAAAACTATAAAAATTATAACTATATTCACCAGTTCACTCTGTAACCAGTTCTTTTGTTATTTTTTTCTGAAGCCATCAGGTTTTCCATTAGGATTCTTCAATTTCTTACCATGTTCAGCAGTATAATCTGAAATTTATCAGAGACCTGTTACTGTCAAAAGATCCTTCCTATGAATCTTCTTGAAGGTGAAACACTTTTGCAAAAGTATCAGAGTACAACAGTAACTGTCTATAAATGACAAAACACTTAAAAAGTCACGGTAAACACCTGATCACAATGTAATTGATAAAGAAACTCGGTTACAAGAATTATGACTGATTATAACCTTAACCCCTGAAAACCTTAATCTCTGGCAAACACCAAGAAGCAAGTAATTGTGCATTTTCTGACTAGAATACTTATCCTTTAGTCTTCCTCTCCTAAGAAGGCAAGGGTAGGTAAACTTAGACCCACCCAGCAATGAATGTTCCAATATTTTATCCTATTTGAAATGACCCAGATAGTCAATGAATTCTCTTCATTTAACTTAGTTTAGTTTCAAGTTACCAAAATCTGGAGAGACTATTTTAGATAGACATTCCCAAAACATAATTATTTCATTAGAGTTTACCTGAAAGCTCTTTTTCCTCCTTGACTCTTAGTGATCACATAAGTTAAAGTTCCAGAGAGCCCAGGTAGATCATCTACATCTCAAAGGCACAAGAGAAATACCAATTCCTTCTGGAGAGCTAGTTTAACCAATTACAAAAGTCTCCCTTTGATACAACAGCACAGCCATTAGAAGCCATTGTCCTCCAGATCTATTGGCAGCCCCCGTTCAGCAAGGACGGCCACCCCGAGATCACCTCCGCAACTGTCCATTCCCTGTCCTGCATTTCCTCGCACCTTGGCGCTCACGGGAGTTTCCTCCGTCTCCTGGCTGCTCCCCCAATTGTTGCGCTGCACCCCACAAGCCTATGTGATT
>NW_006786458.1:572871-577132 GCF_000442215.2 Lipotes vexillifer
GGAAGAGCGAGCCCGGAGTCAGCAACAGAGACATCAGTGGTTTAATACACATCTGAGGCAAGGTCCCGCAGAGACACCCCACCGTGTACGGCACGCAGCGGGCAGGACGTGGTGGCAGTCTTCCCTGGCGGGGTGGGGCGGGGAAGGGGCTTGGCGCTTACGCTTTATGCATGTTTTGTACGGGTGGCCCGGGTCTCGGCCTTAGACCTGCGGAGGGTGCCAGCCGCGCGGTGGCGAAGCTCCGGCGACACCGCAAACAAGGACCCAGTCCTTCCTTGGGTGATACTGGAAACAAACTGAGGGCTGGCTTTGAAATCTTGGCCACCTCGCTGGTGTTTCTTCGAAGGGAGAAACGTGGAGCCCGCGTTGCCATTTGGATCCACTTACCGTGGGACCCACTGTCCCCAGCGGGGTTGCGCCTCCCCCATCCGCCGTCCCGCTGCACCTCCCGAAGCGTCGTGGCGGGCGGGGGAATTGTTCTCCTCTGACTTAGGGCCGTCCTTGTCACTGCAACGGCCTCCTGGGGTGGCCCCTACCCCGGCCGTAACCCGACACCGCGAGCTGCTGACGACGCGCGGCGCAGGCAGCTCAGACCGGGCCGTTTGGGTGTCACCTCTCGGAGGGGAGACTTAGAGCCATAAAACCACCGGGTGCCCTATGCTGTCCAGATTCAAGGAGAGAGGCTGGCGTTTATGGCGCGCCCTCGCGGGGCACTTAGCCGCGTTTGCCAAGCTCACTTGTCCCCGATCCTGTTCCCTTTTCCTGCCCGTATCGGATGTCCCTTGGTACTGTAATTTACTTAATAGTTTGTTAATTGGACCCACTTTTAGAAAACGTAAATATTTATTTTAACCCGAGTCTAGATCATAGCATTCACTAAAGCACAGGTTTGGAGACATTATATATATATATATGCCAATACACATTGCATTGTAACCATAAATTGAAACAAATGTCCATCTTTCACACCATCTGCGATTTGGACAACACGCTCTAGAAGAGACTGCTTTATTCTACTTTAACGCCCCTCCCAAAATGAAAACCAGCCCCGCTTTATAAATGAGATATATAGGAGGTACCTTTTCTTGGGATAGAACCGCACACCTGCCCCACATGGGCTGCACCTGCTCCTCTGCCCCGTGACTCCGAGGCTGGAGAAGGTCTACATCCGCATCCTAGTCTAGGGGCCCTGACCGTGCATCAACCGCTCCACCAGCCTGGGAAGAGATAGGAGATGCAGGAGACCACCTACTTGCCATTTGCTCGGACACAAAAGACTGTATCCAGTGTTTTGTAGACACATTTAGGGAGCAGTTCCTTGCCTGTTTACCGTCTTGCCTCTTGTTCTAAGGTGGTGTCTCACTCCCACCCCAGGGCAAGCCTGGTGCCATTCACAAGCGTCCCCACCCTCCCTTGTGTCGCTCAGAGCCGCCCTGCTGGGGTAGACCCTTGCCCAGCCTCACTTGCCCAGAGTCTCTGTTTAATCGTGCCGCGAGATGCCCCTTCCAAAAAAAACGCAACAAGCCAATTTGATGGCATTGGTTGGCTGGCTCAACCTGCCTCTCAGACTCTGATGTTCGCTGGATGTGGGGCAGTTCTGACTCCAGACCATGTCTTACCCCAAAGGGTTGAGGGTCTGTCCCAGCGCTTCTCAGACTTTAAGGTGCTTATGAAGTAACTGGGACTTTGTGGAAATGCAGGTCTGGTTCAGCCGCGTGGGGTGGGGCCTGATGCATTTCCCACAAGCTCCCAGGGGATACTGATGCAGCTGGTCCTCAGACCACAATCTGAGTAGCAAGGATGCAAGGGACTCAGACTTTTGGTCTAGCAAGAGAGGCAGAAAATGTGGGGGCAGTTGCTCTTCCCCAGAACCCACGCTTTGCATTACCTTACTTTTGCCTGAGGCAGGCCCTTTGCTTATGAATTGATTAAAAAGACAATGAGGTATGTGATGAAGGGTAGAGTCTTGGAGACCAAGCCATAGTTTGGCTTATGCCATTTACTGCAGGAACTTGGCTGTCACACAACTTCTTTGAACTTCTGTTTCCTCATCTGTACATGTGCATAGTAACTTGTATCACTGGGTTTATTCGAGGATCATTGGGGGTAAAAAATCCCCACCTGAATGTACTTTTTTAAAAAGCTAAAACACTGACCACATGTAAAGAATTAATATTTTATTCTCCACAGATTTGCAGTAATTTCCCCAAAGGTAGATTGACGTTGTTAAACACAAATAAAAAGGATATTGAATATATATGCATGCACACAGCTATTTTATTCTAAAGCAAAAGCTACACTCTTCTCTCTGAAATGATTTAAGAATCATGGCTCATTTTTATAAGTTATCAAGATTCTTAAGGAAAGGCATAGAAAGAAAAATGACAGTTGGTAAGGGCATTGCTAGCTGTATCTCTCACACCAACCTTAAGAGAGTATATACATTGGAGATGCACTCTCCAGATCTAGGCATGGGAAGGCATTCTAGATCATACAGACTGTACTTGGTGCTTTATTAGAAACTCCATAGGCTCATTTTTGGAAGTGACAATCTTTTTATTCATTGGGTTTTTCCCTGTAGTAACATGCAGCTCAGAACAAAGACGAGCATCAGGTTTTAATGTTGTATAGCAAAGTAGTTGGCAAGAACTTGGAAACTATACTCAACATTTTGTAATAACCTATAAGGAAAAAGAATCTGAGAAATATATATGTATAATTGAGTCACTGTGCTGTACACCTGAAACTAACACAATGTAGTAAATCAACTATACTGCAATTTAAAAAAATAAGAGAGCAAGTTCATCAGTCAATTAAAAAAAAAGGAATTGGAAGAGGGGGCCCAAATTCTAGTCTTAACTCAGCCATTAACTGTAGTTGTTAATTGCTGCTTATTACACATCTCTTTTTCTGAAAATGGGGCTTGTTTGTATATTAATGGTTGCTTCACTTCTCTTAAGCAAGGGTTACCAACTGTCAGTCCTTCAGAGATGGTGTGTTTGACCCACACTTTGTTTGATAGCTTTACTTCTTTTAAAAAGAGAACTTTTAGGGATTCCCTGTGGCGCAGGGGTTGAGAATCCGCCTGCCGATGCAGGGTACACGGGTTCGTGCCCCGGTCCGGTAAGATCCCACATGTCACGGAGCGGCTGGGCCCGTGAGCCGTGGCCACTGAGCCTGCGCGTCCAGAGCCTGTGCTCCACAACGGGAGAGGCCACAGCAGTGAGAGGCCCACGTACCGCAAAAAAAAAAAAAAAGAGAGAACTTTTATGTTCAGAAAGATTGAGCAGAAAACACAGAGTTCCTATATTAACTCCCCCCCTCCAACAGTGTCCTCTATTATTAATATCTTGCGTTAATGTGATACATTGGTTATAATTTATGAGTCAACATTGATATATTATTATTAACTAAAGTCCATAGTTTGCATTAGCGTTCACTCTTTGTGTTGAATATTCTATAGGTTTTGACAAGTGTATAATGACATGTAACCACCATTACATTGTCATACAGAGCAGTTTCACTGCCCTAAAAATCCCATGCTTCACCTATTCACCCCTCCTTTCCCCTGAATCCCTGGCAACCACTCATTTGTTTACTGTCTCCATAGCTTTGCCTTTCACAGAATGTCATATAGTTGGAATCATATAAGAAGGATGTAGACTTTTCAGATTAGCTTCTTTCACAGTGATATGCATTTAAGGTTCTTCCATGTCTTTTTGTGACTTGATCACTCATTTTTTTTGTTTGTTTGTTTGTTTGTTTGTTGTGGTACGCGGGCCTCTCAGTGCTGCGGCCTCTCCCGTTGCGGAGCACAGGCTCCGGACGTGCAGGCTCAGCGGCCATGGCTCACGGGCCCAGCCGCTCCGTGACATGTGGGATCTTACCGGACCGGGGCACGAACCCGTGTCCCCTGCATCGGCAGGCGGACTCTCAACCACTGCGCCACCAGGGAAGCCCGCACTCACTTGTTTTTATTGCTGAATATTATTTTATTGTGTGGATGCATCACAGTTTGTTTATCCATTCACCTATTGAAGTTCATCTTGGCTGCTTCTAGTTTTTGGCAATTCAGAAATTCCACTTTGGGTATTTATCTGCAGAAAACAAAAGCGCCAACTTGAAAAGATAGATGCACCTCCATATTCACTGTAGCATTATTTACAATAGCCAAGATGTGGAAGCAACCTAAGTGTCCATTGATGGATGAATGGATAAAGATATATACATTATATATATATATATATATATATATATATAT
>NW_006786458.1:579467-607201 GCF_000442215.2 Lipotes vexillifer
ATATATATGTATATATATAATTCATCCACCAAACAAAATGAAGTCTTGCCATTTGCAATAATGTGGATGGACCTTGAGAGCTTTTTACTAAATAAAGTAAGTCAGACAGAGAAAGACAAATACTCTCTCTTATATGTGGAATCTTAAAATAACAAACAAAAACCCCTCCAAATCCCCAAACTCATAGATACAGAGAACAGATTGATGGTTGCTGTACACAGGGGTGGGGGTTGGGAGAAGTCAGTGAACTTTTCCTTTTTCTTTTTTTTTACTTTAAATACATTGCTTTGATTAAAAAAATAAAAACAGAAAAAAAATCATTGCCTAACCCACACTGTATTTTAAAATGTTTGGATTTGAGCCAATAATTTTTTAAAAATGGAAACATTAAAAAACAAATCTGACACTGGAAAAATATAAATTAAATTGAAAGATATTTTATAAAATAAAAAGGTTTGTTCTGCTGACTGTGGTTGTATAACAAATAACCCCAAGACTTACTGGTGTAAAACAATCATTTATTATATCCATGGCTTCTATGGGCCAGGAATTCAGAAAGGGCACACAAGGGATGGTTTGTTTCTATTCTGTGATGTCTGGGTCTCAGCTAGAAGACTCCAGACTCAAGGGTTGGAAATATCTGAAGCCTCATTCACTTTCCTGTCTGGTGGTTGATGCTGGCTGTCGGCTGAGACCTTGGCTGGGGCTGTTGGCAGAAACACCTGTATGTGGTCTTTCCACGTGGCTTGCTTGGCTCCCTCATAGCATGGTGGCTGGGTTCTGAGGGCAAGGAAAGAGACAGAGACAGAGACAGAGAGAGAGAGAGAGAGAGAGAGAGAGAGAGAGAGAGAGCAGGCAAACACCATATCCTTTTTCTGACCTAGCCTCAGAATTACATAGCATCACTTCTGCCATACTCTACTGGTCAGGGCAGTAGCAATCCCACTCAGGGTCACATGGAGGGGAAACAGACTACCTCTTAATGGAGAGTAGTAAGAAGGTTCTGGAAGCACACGTGGGACTAGAAATACTGTGATCGCTTTTGGAAAATGCAATGCACTGCAGACACATAATCTTCAAAATTGTCAAGGTCAAGAGAGTCACAGAAAGACTGAATGTTCTAGAGTAAAGGAGGCCAAAGAGACATGAAAACTGAATACAAAACATGATCTAGAATTTTCTTTTGCTATAAAGGGCATTATTGGGAAAGTTAATAAAATCTGAATAAGATAACAATGCTAATTTCCTGGTTTTGATAATTTCACGGTACTTATACAAAAGAATGTATGTAGGAAATATACACTCAAGTATTTAGGTAGAAAGGGGCATCATGTCTTCAACTTCTCAGTTTAGAAAGGGCACTTATCAACTACCTATCTATATCTATCTATCTATCTATCTATCTATACATATCTATCATCTATCTATCTATATCTATCTATTGATCTAATCTATCTCTATCTATCTCTATCTATCCCTACCTATCTATCTCTATGTATCTATACCTATCTATCTATCTATATCTATTTATCTATCCGTCTATCTATATCTATCTATACCTATCTATCTCTATCTATCTATCTATCTATAGCTATCTATCTATAGCTATCTATCTCTATCTATCTATCTATATCAATCTATCTACATACACACACACACACACACACACACACACACACAGAGAAAAGAATGTTTGAGGAATCTTGGTGAAGACTGGTGAAGGGTTCATGGGAATTTTTGTGCTCTTCCTTGAAAATTTTCTGTAAGTTTAAATTATGTCACAGTAAAACTTTTTTAAGATGCAAAAAGGTGAAAAAAGTCCCAAATCTCAATTTTTGGTATTTCTTAAAAATTGGAAGAACTGGCAACATTAGACAAGCATTTCTACATGACAAAAATGGAGCTGAAGAACGGCAATCTTTTAAAGAATTGGCTTTACATGTTTATTAAAATTATTTTTTATTAATCTGAAAGTTTGAGAGATACATTCACATGGCTCAAAAATTTTTTAAACATATACAAAGGTATAGAGTGAAAAAAATTGCTCCCATTCTCCACCTCCCCTCTACCTGTTTCCATCACTTTCCTCAATATGTGACCACTTTATTGATTTCTGGGGGGAATTCTTTCTTTCTAAGGTCCTCTATGCAAGCATAAACAACTTTATGGAGGTCTCATCCACCCTCCTTTACACAAGAGAAAGCCTTTTCTATGCATAGCCACACCCTTCAGCAGGGCATTCATTCCCAACTTTGCCCCGCCCCTCCCCTGCCTTTAGCTCATGCCCTGATTGCTTCATCCCTTATACGGTTTCAGACTTCACAGGAGCTGACTTCAGGTTTTGCAAGCTCTGCCTTATAGGCTTGTTGTAAAGATTACTTGGGAAAATGTATGTGAAAGTAAATTTCTACCAACGCACACAATATAGATCACATCCATATGTACTTTTCTTTGTATGGATCATCGAGATATTTGAAAAAAAGCAAAATCTGCTACATACTAGCAGCAGGGCAATGGTGACCCTTGATAGGCAGTAAAGAGAAGCATTTTTCTCAACATGACTATAGTGACGTCACTCTTCCTTGAAGCCTCTCCATGGGTCCCTGTTGTCTTTTAGAACAAGTTAACCTCTGGTCCAGCCGCTCCTTTCCTGTCTTCCCTTTCCCTGCTTTCTCAGTTTCCCCTGCAGCCAGCCTGGTCTTCCAGGCAGAAGGACCAGCTGGGGCTTCAAGAGACCTCCACCCTCTTTTGCCTCAAAGCCACTGGGTAGGTCCCTCCTCCATGCTAGAATGCAAGTTCAGAAAGAGAGATGAAAAAATGTGATGGGCATTTACCTCTTAGCTTAATAGCCCAGTTTCAAAAACAAACCCCCAAATAAACAAAATATCTACATTTGTTCAGTAATTTGTAAGATTGAATGGGTCCAGCACTTGTCCATCCAAAAAACATTTCCTGATGGTCATGTGTGGGTAGACAGTTTCCAATGATAGGAAAGAGCACGAGCTTCATGTCAGAGCCTGAGCCCTGATCTCAGCTGGATATGACTCTTTGAGACTCAGTTTCCCCTTCCACAGAGGAAGACTTTAGCTGAGCTCTAAGACCCTTCTTTACCCCAAAGATCTAAGACATTGCCACATCTCAAGGAAGAGACACAGTGGAATGATGTTGAGTTTAAACGAAAGTGTACTTTCAAATGAACCTAGTCCCACATAGGGATGCAAGTGAGGATTTTATCATGTATTTCTGAAACCAGTTTCTTTTCATAAGAAACTCATTTGATAATTCTGGATATAGTAATTAAAAAAAAATTAAATGCACTGGTGATCTGTGAAGAAAGTATAGAATTCTCAGAGGTAAACAAAACGAAACAAAACAAATTGAAACAAACATAATAACGCAAACAAGTAAAAGCAGGAACCCAGAGAGGTAATTAGAACACTGAAGACAGCTTTTACCCAGACGTCATGGTTAAATATTTGTGAACTTGAGTTTTTATGGCACTAGGAACAGGAGGAGATTAAGCCTAAGGCCTATCCAGAGAGAATCCAATAGAGACCTTCTACCCAGAGCTGGGATCCCCAGCAGTGACACTCTCTTTGCAAGAATGAGTTAGGAAAAAGCCATACTCTGGAGGACACGGCAAGTTTATTTGCCTACAAGGGCAGAGAGTAAAAAACGTGTTACCAGAAAACTCAAGCTTATAACTGCCTCAGACAGGTTTGCAGCACAAATTCACATTATCTGGATGGTCTGAACATTAAGCTGATATTTTAGTTAAAATTGCTTATAGATTGTAGTGTCTTCAGGGTCTTGATGGAAGGAAATGCAGATGTCCACTGGAAGAACCCACCTTCAAGACTCAGAATCCGTAGAGGTAAAATTCCAAGGTATATAAAACCACAGGCAAAAATCAACACACACACACACACACAGTACCATAAGGTAGAGCCAGTGGAAACAACAGACAGCAAACTTAGGTCCACAAAAATGTCAGATATTGAAACTCACCAATAAGAAAGCAAACAACATGATTTAAAAATGGGCTAAGCACCTGAACAGACATTTCACCAAAGAAAACACACAGGTGGCAGATAAGCTTATGAAAAAGTATGAACAGTTCTTTTTCCTATAAGTCTGAACACTTATTCCTTATATCACTAGGGAATTGAATTGCAAATTAAAACAACAATGAGATATCACTTCACAACTTTTTGAATGGCCAAAATCCAAACCAGTGACAACACCCAATTCTGGCAAGGATGTGGAGCAATAGGAACTCGCATTTATTGTTGGTGAGAATGCAAAATGGTATCATCATTTTGGAAGACACCTTGGCATTCTCTTACAAAACTAAACACACTCTTACCATATGATCCAGCAATTGCATGCCTTGGTATTTACTCAGAGGAGTTGAAAACTTATGTCCACAGAAAAACCTGCACACAGATGGTTTACAGCAGCCTTATTCATAATTGCCAAAACTTAGAAGCAACCAAGATGTCCTTCAGTAGGTGAATGGATAAATAAAATGTGGTACATCCAGACAGTGGAATGTTATTCAGCACTAAAAAGAAATGAGCTATCAAGACATACAAAGGCATGGGGGACCTCCTAGAGAAATGGAAATAAAAATAAAAATAAACAAATGGGAGCTAATGAAAGTTAAAAGCTTTTGCACAGCAAAGGAAACCATAAACAAGACGAAAAGACAACACTCAGAATGGAAGAAAATATTTGCAGACAAAGCAACTGACAAAGGAATAACCTCCAAAATATACAAGCAGCTCATGCAGCTCAATATCAAATAAACAAACAACCCAATCCAAAAATGGGCAGAAGACCTAAATACACATTTCTCCAAAGAAGATATACAGATGGCCAACAAACACATGAAGGGGTGCTCAACATCATTAATCATTAGAGAAATGCAAATCAAAACTACAATGAGGTATCATCTCACACTGGTCAGAATGGACATCATCAAAAAATCTAGAAACAATAAATGCTGGAGAGGGTGTGGAGGAAAGGGAACCCTCTTGCACTGTTGGTGGGAATGGAAATTGCTACAACCACTATGGAGAACAGTATGGAGGTTCCTTATAAAACTAAAAATAGAACTACCATATGACCCAGCAATCCCACTATTAGGCATATACCCTGAGAAAACCATAATTCAAAGAGTCATGTACCACAATGTTCATTGTAGCACTATTTACAATAGCCAGGACATGGAAGCAACCTAAGTGTCCACTGACAGATGAATGGAAAAAGAAGATGTGGCACATATATACAATGGAATATTACTCATCCATAACAAGAAACGAAATTGAGTTATTTGTAGTGAGGTGGATGGACCTAGAGTCTGTCATACAGAGTGAAGTAGGTCAGAAAGAGAAAAACAAATAGCGTATGCTAACACATATATATGGAATCTAAAAAAAAAAAAAAAGATTTGAAGAACCTAGGGGCAGGACAGGAATAAAGACACAGATGTAGAGAATAGACTTGAGGACACAGGGAGGGGGAAGGGTAAGCTGGGATGAAGTGAGAGAGTGGCATGCACATATATATACTACCAAATGTAAAATAGATAACTAGTGGGAAGCAGCTGCATCCACAGGGAGATGAGCTCGGTGCTTTGTGACCACCTAGAGGGATGGGATAGGGAGGGTGGGAGAGAGACGCGAGAGGGAGGGGATATGGGGATATATGTATACATATAGCTGATTCACTTTGTTATACAACAGAAACTAACACAACATTGTAAAGCAATTATACTCCAATAAAGATGTTAAAAAAATAAATTATAAAAAATAAAAGACATGGGGGAATCTTAAATGTATATTACCAAGTGAAAGAAGCCAATCTGAAAAGGTTGCATTCTGTGTGATTCCAACTAAATGACATTCTACAAAAGACAAAACTGTGGAGACAGTGAAAGGAAAGTAAAAGACAGCAAAAGTGGTTGCCAGAATTTAAAGGGGAGGGAAGGATGAATTGGTGGAGCACAGAGGATTTTTAGGGCAGTGGAACTATTCTGTATAATACTATAATGGCAGATACATGCCATTATATGTTGTCCAAACCCGTAGTATGTCCAACACATCAGAGTGAACGCTGATGTAAGTTATGGCCTTGGGGTGATAATAATGGGTAATATTGGATTAAGGACCCACCCTGCTCTAGTATGACCTCATTTTAACTTAACTAAGTACATCTGCAATGACCCTATTTAAGTAAGATCACATTCTGAGGTACTGAGGGTTAGGACTTTAACATATCTTTTTTGGGGGGACACAAAATAGCCCACAACAGGTAGCTTCTAAAGTAATAGAGATAGTAGGAGGGAAAAAACTAAAATGAGAAAAAAAGTCCTTAATTACAAGAGAAGGCAAAAAAGGAGAGAATGGAAGCCAGAAAAAAAGGGGGCAGGAAAATTTTTTTTAAAATATGGAATAAGATCATAGAAATAAATTCAAATATATCCACAATTACAATAAATGTAATGAACGGACTAAATTCTGCAGTTAAAGGATGGCTTTCAGACTACATATATATGTTTCTCCCACAAGAGATAATTTTAAAACATATGCACAGAAGTCCTTGAAATTAAAAGGATGATAGAAGATAAAGCAGCCACATACTAATTCAAAGCTACTAATTACTATAAAGAAGATAGACTTTGATAGATTAAATTTCCCAGGGAGAAGCAATATTCTAGGCTTGTATGTATCTAATAATATAGTTTTAAAACTTATATGTTTTAAATTATCATATCCATAAGGGATATATGTTGGGAGTGAAAAGTTTCTCTTAGTAACTGATTTCTTTAAATAAACATGTACCAAAGTTTTTATTCAACTCATTAATTATTAAGGAACCAGTAAAAAGTTACAACTGATTCAAAGGGCAATTCAAAGTAACACACACACACACACACACACACACACACACACACACACACACACACACAGCTAAGGAATACGGAAATAAATTTAAAATAGATGCAAAATGGGTCAATAATCAATTGCATTCAACGAGACCTAACTAATTTGTATTTGTATGGACAAAATATTTTGTATTGTTATCAAATTTCTTTATCTTTTGGAGTTGTAAAATGGCTCAAAGACAATGAAAAGCAAAGATAACCTGGAAAGATGCCAGAGACATGACACTTGGTGATCTTTTTTTCTCACATTTAAAAAAATTTCATAATTGTTCATGGCAATATTCCCCCTTGTGATTATAATAATCTCAAAGAAAGGTTATTCTTAATAACAAAATAAGGCTGTTCTCATTAGATTTGACTTGATCATTTAAATAAGGGCTGCCAGTTAATTCCTCATGTAGTTTGCTTTCAAATTTGGAGCCATAGAGTATTTTTTAAAATTTTTTGGCTGCTTGGCACAGCATGTGGGATCTCAGTTCCCCAACCAGGGATTGAACCCGTGCTCCCTGCAGTGGAAGCCTGGAGTCCTAGCCACTGGATGGCCAGGGAATGCCCAGGAGCCACAGAGTACTGAACTAAGTCCACAGTTGTATTTCTCTATCACTGTTATTACTAGTGTAGTCTCAGCCAACCATATTATTTATAATATATAAATAATAACTTATAAACTCATATGTTAAGAAATAAATCAAAATAAAATTAGAAAATATTTACAACTGAACTATCATAAATATACTACATATCAGACTTTGTAGGACATAGAAGAAAATATATAGCCCTAAATGTTTATAACAGAAAAGAAAAAAGGCTAAAAATAAATGAGCTAAACATGCATCTTAAGAAATTAGAAAAAGGACAGAGGAGAATTCACCAGAAAATAGGAAAGAAGAAACAGAAAAGCAGAACTTAATGAAATAAAACCCCAAACATACAAAAGATAATTTCAGCAAAACCAAAATGTTATATGGAAAGATTAATACAATTGAAAAACCTCTGGCAAGACTGAGTAAAAAAAAAAGGCACAAAAGAACAGAATTAGGAACAAAAAATGGGAACATAATGACTTATGCTGCAGAGATTAAGATAATAAGAAGATTCATAAATTTGGAAACAGATAAAATGGTTGAATTCCTAGAAGAATACAGTTATATCCAAACTGAGTCAAGATTAAAGGGAAAATTTATGACACAAAAGGTGTCAATTTTTATGTGTCAAAATTTATGACACCAATGTGTTCAGTTGACAAAAGAAAAAAAATAGACATATCGGGCCGCATGAAAATGGAAAACTTTTGTTCCAGAAAAAAATTTTGCTTGTTCCGGTGCATATAGAGAACTCCTAAAACTCAACAACAAGAAACCAAAAAATCTGATTAAAATTGGGCTAAGGGCTAAGGGCTACTTGAATAGACATTTCTCCAAAGAAGATATACAAATAGCCAATACACACGTGAAAAGATGCTGAATATCACTAGTCGTTAGGGAAATCAAAATCAAAATCAAAATCACGATGAGATGTCAACTCACATCCATTAGGATAGCTACTCTCAATAAAGAGAATAACAAGAGCTGTGAGTATGTGGAGACCTTGGAACACCTGTGCACTCTTAGTAGGAATGTAAAATGGTACAGCCTGATTTGGAAAACTGTATGGTGGTTCCTCAAAAAATTGAATGTAGAATTGCCATATGATCCCGCAATTCTACTTGTCGCTATACAACCAAAAGAACTGAAAGCAAGATCTCAAAGAGTTATTTGTACACCTGTGTTCATAGCAGCATTATTCACAATAGTCAAAAGGTGGAAACTCAAATGTTCATCAATGGATAAAAGGAGAAGCAAAATGTAGTATATCCATACAATGCAATATTATTCAGCCTTGAAAAGGACGGAAATTCTGACATGCCATAACTTGGATGAACCCTGAAGACTTGGTGCTGCATGAAATAAGCTGGTCACGAAAGGACAAATATTGTATGATTCATCTGAGGTAACAGGATAGTTAGAATCATAGAAACAGAAATTATAATGGTGGTTTCCAGGGGCTGGGGCAGGGGGAATTGGGAGTTATTGTTTAAAGGGGACTGAGTTTCAGTTTTGCAAGATGAAAAGAGTTCTGGAGATGGATGGTGGGGACAATTGCATAACATATATGCACTTAAAACCACTGAACTGTACACTTAAAAATGGTTAGGATGGCAATTTCTTTTTTCTTTTTTCTTTTTTTTTTGCGGTACGCGGGCCTCTCACTGTTGTGGCCTCTCCCGTTGTGGAGCACAGGCTCCGGATGCGCAGGCCCAGCGGCCATGGCTCATGGGCCCAGTCGCTCCGCGACATATGGAATCTTTTTGGACCGGGGCACAAACCCGTGTCCGCTGCATCGGCAGGCGGACTCTCAACCATTGCACCACCAGGGAAGCCCAAAGCTGCATTTTAAATGTGGGCATTTTAGCCTCAGCTTTATGCTCTTAACCAGGATACCATCTTCGATTAGGTGTTAACAAAAATTTCCCTCCAAGAGAACAGCAGTCCCAAATGACTACCTCTGAGTTCTTCCCAATATTCAAGGAATCAGTGATTCCAATTCCACAGAAATGATTCCAAATCATCCAAAGAAAGTTAACCCTGAATAATCCCCCATTTACCCAAAGGATGCAAGCTTGGTTTAACTTTAGAATAATAGCAAATGTAATTTATCATTGAATGGATCATTTCAACAAATTCAAAAGTACTTTTGATCATAATTCAACGTTCATAATAAAAACCTTAGAAAACCTGGAATAGAAGGAAACTTTCATAACCTGATAAAGTGTATTCACAAAAAACTGTATAAGGGTAACGGACAAAACACAGAAAGCTTTCCCTGTGATCTAGAGAGTAAGATAGAACGGTCACTACTTTTGCATACAGCCTGGTGCTGGGGGCCCCAACCAGTGCAGGAATGTGAAGAGAAGGCGTATGAAATACATGGACTGGAAAGGAGGAAACAAAATCGTCATTATTCACAGATGATGTGATTGTGTGCATAAAAAAGTCCAGATAAACATACAGGTCAGTTATTGGAATTGTTAAGAGTTAAGCAATGTTTCTGGGTATAAAGTCAACGTAACAAAATAAATTACATTTCTATTTACCAGCAACAAACAGAAATTGAATAAAAATAAACCGTGGATAATGAGATCAAGAAATGAAGTGTCAAAACCTAGGAATAAGTCTTTCAAAATATGTGGAAAACCTCTACTGGTGAAAACTATAAATGGTGATGAGAGGTGTTAGGGAAGCCCAGAGCCTTTGGTGCATGTGGTAACCTCTGCCTCTGTATATGCAGGAACTGGGTTTCCTCCCACCTTTGAACTTCCTCAAGCTGCAGACTCTCCTCTCCTTCCTCGGGGGAAAGGGGGTTCCCAGCTGCCTCAGGCCCCATCATCACTCTGTGGTCCCCCGGGGCAGGCAATTCTGTGGTGGTGGTCAGCAGTGTCAACCCAGAGTCATACCCCCAAAGTTTTTCTTAGGGTGTTCATGCTAGTCAGTGAAGATCTTGCTTAATAAGAATGCCTTGGTTCAGACGGCTGACAGGTGCCAGGCCCAGCTGGCTGAGAGTTTCCTACAATGGCCCAAGCTTCATGGGAAGTCCAGCAAATCATCTTTAAGCATCAGAACATCTGCTTTCTCCAGAAGGACGAGAGAACCCAGGTCTAACTAAAAACTATGGAAAATCTCCCCTATATTGTTTCAACATTCCAGAATCCTTGAATTTCCAAAAAGTGTCATTGCTTGCAACTCCACACCTTTTCAATCAGTATTTAATCTTAAAGGACCTCAAGATTTTACCTTTTAAAAATTGAGGGATGGGGACTTCCCTGGTGGTCCCTGCGGGTGAGACGTTGGGCTCCCAGTGCAGGGGGCCCGGGGTTCGATCCCTGGTCTGGGAACTAGATCCTGTATGCCACAGCTAAGAGTCTGCATGCTGCAGCTAGGAAGTCCGCATGCTGCAACTAAAGATCCCGGGTGCCGCAACTAAGACCCGACGCAGCCAAAATAAGTAAGTAAATAATAAATAAATAAATAAATATATTCTTTTTAAAAAATGGAGGGATGTCACAGAGTTCAAATTCTTCTGGAAAGACTGTGAGCTGGCCTGTAGATGATGTTCTTCAAGTCCACAGACAGAGCTCTGGACCACTCACTGAGAACTAACTGGGGGAACACAAACCTCAGACTTACCTGGAAAGGAGCAGAACAGTTGGTCACAACTTCCATCATCCCAGAAAAATATCCACTCTACTGAGCACCAAGATTAACCCTAAAATACCAGAAATTTTATCGTTATTATTTTTAAAGAGAAATCAGTGTACTTGTTAAAAAAAAATCTAACTCACATAGTGAAAATTATTGTGATGGGTAATGATCATAGTGTCTTGGTTACTGTATGGAGTGGGTGAATCACAAGCGCCTATATGCTCTGGGAAGGATTTTTTTTCTTCCCCGCCCCCTCTTCCTTACCCCTCTCCTCTCCTAACCTCTCCCCTCCCCTCCCTGTCCCCCCAAACCCTACAAATCTATCAGGTTTCACATAGATGTTTCTTCCCTGTCACCTTTCAGGCTTCAGCAGACCCCAAGCTGCTGTGTGATGTGCCCTGGGGCTGTTTACTAAGAATATGTCTAAACCGCGATTTTGCCATCTGGTACCTTAGTCTTATTTTAATGAGGAGAGCCGTGTTGCTTTCAGCAAGAGCATAGGTGTTTTGGAAAACTGAGTGGGAATGGGTTATCTTACCTTCAGATGAATTCATTTTGGATCACGAAAATCCAGGCATGGTGGATTACTGCTCATAAAATACCTTCTATCTGCGGCACATCATGTATTCTGACATCTTGCCATCCAGACAGACTCTTTTTTTGAGCAGGTTGTTGTGGGACCGCTTAAAAACATTGTCAGCGGGCTTCCCTTGTGGCACAGTGATTGGGAGTCCGCCTGCCGATGCAGGGGACAGGGATTCGTGCCCCGGGAAGATCCCACATGCCGCAGAGCGGCTGGGCCCGTGAGCCATGGCGGCTGAGCCTGTGCATCCGGAACCTGTGCTCCGCAACGGGAGAGGCCACAACAGTGAGAGACCCGCGTACCGCAAAAAAAAAAAAAAAAAAAAATCAGCAGGGACCCTGGCTACCCCTGTAGGTCTTTGGTTGCCTGGGAGATATCTTGCTTCCCGAGATTCAGTCAGGCAAGCCACACCGGTTTTTCCCTTCATCCTGGTTTGACCTTAATTTAGGCAGGTCATTCAGCATAATTGTCACTCAGATCCAGACGTGAATAACCATTCTGTAATCAGGGCAGTCACGCTGTTGAGTTGAATCACTTTGGTCTCGCCCCAGACAAGCTTGCTCCCTGCCCCAGAGAGACCAGGTTAGCCCCTGCTTCCCATTGCTAGTTCAGCTGTTGAGTTTTGGTTTTAATCTATTATTTTTGTTTCTTTTTTTTTTAACATCTTTATTGGAGTATAATTGCTTTACAAGGGTGTGTTAGTTTCTGCTTTATAACAAAGTGAATCAGTTATACATACACATATGTTCCCATATCTCTTCCCTCTTGCGTCTCCCTCCCTCCCACCCTACCTAACCCACCCCTCCAGGCGGTCACAGAGCACCGAGCTGATCTCCCTGTGCTATGCGGCTGCTTCCCACTAGCTATCTATTTCACGTTTGGTAGTGTATATATGTCCATGCCTCTCTCTTGCTTTGTCACAGCTTACCCTTCCCCCTCTCCATATCCTCAAGTCCATTCTCTAGTAGGTCTGTGTCTTTATTTCCATGTTTGTTCTCTACATCTGTGTCTCTATTTCTGCTTCTCAAACAGGTTCATCTGTATCATTTTTTTACATTTCACATATATGCATTAATATACTATATTTATTTTTTTCTTTCTGACTTACTTCACTCTGTGTGACAGTCTCTAGGTCCATCCATGTCTCCTAAAATGACTCAGTTTCGTTCCTCTTTATGTCTTGGTAATATTCCATTATACATATGTACCACATCTTCTTTATCCATTCCTCTGCTGATGGACATTTAGGTTGGTTCCATGTCCTGGCCATTGTAAATAGTGCTGTAATGAATATTGGGGTGCAACTTTGTTTTTGAGATACGGTTTTCTCAGGGTATATGCCCACTAGTGAGATTGCTGGGTCATATGGTAGTTCTATTTGTAGTTTTTTAAGGAACCTCCATACTGTTCTCCACAGTGGCTGTATCAATTTACATTTCCACCAACAGTGCAAGAGGGTTCCCTGTTCTCCACACCCTCTCCAGCATTTATTGTTTCTAGATTTTTTGATGATGGCCATTCTGACTGGTGTGAGATGATATCTCATTGTAGTTTTGATTTGCATTTCTCTAATGATTAATGATGTTGAGCATTCTTTCATGTGTTTGTTGGCAGTCTGTATATCTTCTTTGGAGAAATGTCTATTTAGGTCTTCTGCCCATTTTTGGATTGGGTTGTTTATTTTTTTGGTATTGAGCTGCATGAGCTGCCTGTAAATTTTAGAGATTAATCCTTTGTCAGTTGATTCATTTGCAAATATTTTCTCCCATTCTGAGGGCTGTCTTTTGGTCTTGTTTATGGTTTCCTTTGCTGTGCAAAAGCTTTGAAGTTTCATTAGGTCCCATTTGTTTATTTTTGTTTTTATCTCCATTACTCTAGGAGATGGGTCAAGAAGGATCTTGCTGTGATTTATGTCATAGAGTGTTCTGCCTATGTTTTCCTCTAAGAGTTTGATAGTTTCTGGCCTTACATTTAGGTCTTTAATCCATTTTGAGCTTATTTTTGTGTATGGTGTTAGGGAGTGATCTAATCTCATACTTTTACATGTACCTATCCAATTTTCCCAGCACCACTTATTGAAGAGGCTGTCCTTTCTCCACTGTATATTCCTGCCACCTTTATCAAAGATAAGGTGACCATATGTGCATGGGTTTATCTCTGGGCTTTCTATCCTATTCCATTGATCTATCTTTCTGTTTTTGTGCCAGTACCATACTGTCTTGATTACTGTAGCTTTGTAGTATAGTCTGAAGTCAGGCAGCCTGATTCCTCCAGCTCCATTTTTTGTTCTCAAGATTGCTTTGGCTATTCGGGGTCTTTTGTGTTTCCATACAAATTGTGAAATTTTTTGTTCTAGTTCTGTGAAAAATGCCAGTGGTAGTTTGATAGGGATTGCATTGAATCTATAGATTGCTTTGGGAAGTAGAGTCATTTTCACAATGTTGATTCTTCCAATCCAAGAACATGGTATATCTCTCCATCTGTTTGTATCATCTTTAATTTCTTTCATCAGTGTCTTATAATTTTCTGCATACAGGTCTTTTGTCTCCTTAGGTAGGTTTATTCCTAGATATTTTATTCTTTTTGTTGCAATGGTAAATGGGAGTGTTTTCTTGATTTCACTTTCAGATTTTTCATCATTAGTATATAGGAATGCCAGAGATTTCTGTGCATTAATTTTGTATCCTGCTACTTTACCAAATTCATTGATTAGCTCTAGTAGTTTTCTGGTAGCATCTTTAGGATTCTCTATGTATAGTATCATGTCATCTGCAAACAGTGACAGCTTTACTTCTTCTTTTCCGATTTGGATTCCTTTTATTTCCTTTTCTTCTCTGATTGCTGTGGCTAAAACTTCCAAAACTATGTTGAATAAGAGTGGTGAGAGTGGGCAACCTTGTCTTGTTCCTGACCTTAGTGGAAATGCTTTCAGTTTTTCGCCATTGAGGATGATGTTGGCTGTGGGCTTGTCATATACGGCCTTTATTATATTGAGGAAAGTTCCCTCTACACCTACTTTCTGCAGGGTTTTTATCATAAATGGGTGTTGAATTTTGTCAAAAGCTTTCTCTGCATCTATTGAGATGATCATATGGTTTTTCTCCTTCAATTTGTTAATATGGTTAATCACATTGATAGATTTGCGTATATTGAAGAATCCTTGCATTCCTGGAATAAACCCCACTTGATCATGGTGTATGATCCTTTTAATGTGCTGTTGGATTCTGTTTGCTAGTATTTTGTTGAGGATTTTTGCATCTATGTTCATCAGTGATATTGGCCTGTAGTTTTCTTTCTTTGTGACATCCTTGTCTGGTTTTGGTATCAAGGTGATGGTGGCCTCGTAGAATGAGTTTGGGAGTGTTCCTCCCTCTGCTATATTTTGGAAGAGTTTGAGAAGAATAGGTGTTAGCTCTTCTCTAAATGTTTGATAGAATTCGCCTGTGAAGCCATCTGGTCCTGGGCTTTTGTTTGTTGGAAGATTTTTAATCACAGTTTCAATTTCAGTGTTTGTGATTGGTCTGTTCATATTTTCTATTTCTTCCTGATTCAGTCTTGGCAGTTTGTGCATTTCTAAGAATTTGTCCATTTCTTCCAGATTGTCCATTTTATTGGCATAGAGTTGCTTGTAGTAATCCCTCATGATTTTTTGTATTTCTGCAGTGTCAGTTGTTACTTCTCCTTTTTCATTTCTGATTCTATTGATTTGAGTCTTCTCCCTTTTTTTCTTGATGAGTCTGGCTAATGGTTTATCAATTTTGTTTATCTTCTCAAAGAACCAGCTTTTAGTTTTATTGATCTTTGCTATTGTTTCCTTCATTTCTTTTATTTCTGATCTGATTTTTAGGATTTCTTTCCTTGTGCTAACTTTGGTTTTTTGTTGTTGTTGTTCTTCTTTCTCTAATTGCTTTAGGTGCAAAGTTAGGTTGTTTATTCGAGATGTTTCCTGTTTCTTAAGGTAGGATTGTATTGCTATAAACTTCCCTCTTAGAACTGCTTTTGCTGAATCCCATAGATTTTGGGTCGTCGTGTCTCCATTGTCATTTGTTTCTAGGTATTTTTTGATTTCCTCTTTGATTTCTTCAGTGATCACTTCGTTATTAAGCAGTGTATTGTTTAGCCTCCATGTGTTTGTAGTTTTTACAGATCTTTTCCTGTAATTGATATCTAGTCTCACAGCATTGTGGTCAGAAAAGAGACTTGATACAATTTCAATTTTCTTAAATTTACCAAGGCTCGATTTGTGACCCAAGATATGGTCTATCCTGGAGAACTATTCCATGAGCACTAGAGAAAAATGTGTATTCTGTTGTTTTTGGATGGAATGTCCTATAAATATCAATTAAGTCCATCTTGTTTAATGTATCATTTAAAGCTTGTGTTTCCTTATTTAATTTCATTTTGGATGATCTGTCCATTGGTGAAAGTGGGGTGTTAAAGTCCCCTACTACGAATGTGTTACTGTCGATTTCCCCTTTTATGGCTGTTAGTATTTGCCTTATGTATTGTGGTGCTCCTGTGTTGGGTGCATAAATATTTACAATTGTTATATCTTCTTGGATCGATCCCTTGATCATTATGTAGTGTCCTTCTTTGTCTCTGCTATGAGTCCTTATTTTAAAGTCTATTTTGTCTGATATGAGAATTGCTACTCTAGCTTTCTTTTGGTTTCCATTTGCATGAAATATCTTTTTCCATCCCCTTACTTTCAGTCTGTATGTGTCTCTAGGTCTGAAGTGGGTCTCTTGTAGACAGCATATATATGGGTCTTGTTTTTGTATCCATTCAGCCAATCTGTGTCTTTTGGTGGGAGCATTTAGTCCATTTACATTTAAGGTAATTATCGATATGTATGTTCCTATTCCCATTTTCTAAATTGTTTTGGGTTCGTTATTATAGGACTTTTCCTTCTCTTGTGTTTTTGTCTAGAGAAGTTCCTTTAGCATTTGTTGTAAAGCTGGTTTGGTGGTGCTGAACTCTCTCAGCTTTTGCTTGTCTGTAAAGGTTTTAATTTCTCCATCAAATCTGAATGAGATCCTTGCTGGGTAGAGTAATCTTGGTTGCAGGTTTTTCTCCTTCATCACTTTCAGTATGTCCTGCCACTCCCTTCTGGCTTGTAGAGTTTCTGCTGAGAGATCAGCTGTTAACCTTATGGGGATTCCCTTGTGTGTTATTTGTTGTTTTTCCCTTGCTGCTTTTAATATGTTTTCTTTGTATTTAATTTTTGACAGTTTGATTAATATGTGTCTTGGCGTATTTCTCCTTGGATCTATCCTGTATGGGACTCTGTGCTTCCTGGACTTGATTAACTATCTCCTTTCCCATATTAGGGAAGTTTTCAACTATAATTTCTTCAAATAGTTTCTCAGTCTGTTTCTTTTTCTCTTCTTCTGGAACCCCTATAATTTGAATGTTGGTGTGTTTAATGTTGTCCCATCCCAGAGGTCTCTGAGACTGTCCTCAGTTCTTTTCATTCTTTTTTCTTTATTCTGCTCTGCAGTAGTTATTTCCACTATTTTATCTTCCAGGTCACTTATCCGTTCTTCTGCCTCATTTATTCTGCTATTGATCCCATCTAGAGTATTTTTCATTTCATTTATTGTGTTGTTCATCATTGTCTGTTTCATCTTTATTTCTTCTAGGTCCTTGTTAACTGCTTCTTGCATTTTGTCCATTCTATTTCCAAGATTTTGGATCATCTTTACTATCATTATTCTGAACTCTTTTTCAGGTAGACTGCCTATTTCCTCTTCATTTGTTAGGTCTGGTGGGTTTTTATCTTGCTCCTTCATCTGCTGTGTGTTTTTCTGTCTTCTCATTTTGCTTATCTTACTGTGATTGGGTTCACCTTTTTGCAGGCTGCAAGTTCGTAGCTCCCGTTGTTTTTGATGTCTGTCTCCAGTGGCTAAGGTTGGTTCAGTGGGTTGTGTAGGCTTCCTGGTGGAGGGGACTAGTGGCTGTGTTGTGGTGTATGAGGCTAGATCTTGTCTCTCTAGTGGGCAGGTCCACGTCTGGTGGTGTGTTTTGGGGTGTCTGTGGACTTATTATGATTTTAGGCAGCCTCTCTGCTAGTGGGTGGGGTTGTGTTCCTGTTTTGCTATATGGTTGGCATAGGTTGTCCAGCACTGTAGCTTGCTGGTCGTTGAGTGAAGCTGGGTGCTGGTGTTGAGATGGAGATCTCTGGGAGATTTTCGCCGTTTGATATTATGTGGGGCTGGGAGGTCTCTTCTTGACGAGTGTTCTGAAGTTGGCTCTCCCACCTCAGAGGCAGAGTCCTGACTCCTGGCTGGAGCAGCAAGAGCCTTTCATCCACTCGGCTCAGAATAAAAGGGAGAGAAAGTAGAGAGAATTAGTATAAGTAGGAGGAAATAGGAAAGAAAGAAAGAAAGAAAGAAAGAGAGGAGGGAAGGAAGGAAGGAGGGAAGGAAGAAAGAAAGAAAGAAGAAAAGAAAGGAAGAAGGCAAGAAGGAAAGAAAGGAGGGAGGGAGGGAGGAGGGAAGGAAGGAAGGAATGAGGGAAGGAAGGAAAAAATACAGAAAGAAAGAAGATACAGTAAAATAAAATAAAGTATAATAAAGTTATTGAATTAAAAAAATAATTATTTAGAGGAAAAAAAAAAGGGAAGGATAGAACCTTAGGACAAATGGTGGAAGCAAAGTTATAGAGACAAAATCTTACATAGAAGCATACACATATACCCTCACAAAAAGAGGTAAAGTGGAAAAAATCATAAAACTTGCTCTCCAAGTCCACCTCCTCAATTTGGGACGATTCGTTGTCTCAAAAAGGGAAGGAAGGAAGGAAAGATAGAAAGAAGGTAAAGTATAACAGAGTTCTTTAAATTAAAATTAATTATTAAGAAAAAAATTAAAAAAAAAAAACCTGGACGGATAGAACCCTAGGACAAATGGTGGAAGCAAAGCTATACAGACAAAATCTCACACAGAAGCATACACATACACACTCACAAAAAGAGGAAAAGGGGGAAAAAAATCATAAATCTTGCTCTCAGAGTCCACCTCCTTAATTTGGGATGATTCGTTGTCTATTCATGTATTCCACAGATGCAGGGTACATCAAGTTGATTGTGGAGCTTTAATCCGCTGTTTCTGAGGCTGCTGGGAGAGATTTCCCTTTTTCTTCTTTGTTCTCACAGCTCACAGGGGCTCAGCTTGGCCCCGCCTCTGCGTGTAGGTCGCCGGAGGGCGTCTGTTCTTTGCTCAGACAGGACGGGGTTAAAGGAGCCGCTGATTCGGGAGCTCTGGCGCACTCAGGCCGAGGGGGAGGGAGGGGCACGGAGGGCGGGGCGAGCCTTCGGCGGCAGAGGCCAGCGTGACGTTGCATCAGCCTGAGGCGCGCCGTGGGTTCTCCTGGGTAAGTTGTCCCTGGATCACGGGACGCTGGCAGTGGCGGGCTGCATAGCCTCCCAGGAGCGGTGGCGTGGATAGTGAGCTGTGCTCGCACACAGGCTTCTTGGTGGCGGCAGCAGCAGCCTTAGCGTCTCATGCCCGTCTCTGGGGTCCGCGCTGATAGCTGCGGCTTGCGCCCGTCTCTGGAGCTCCTTTAAGCAGCGCTCTTAATCCCCTCTCCTCGCGCACCAGGAAACAAAGAGGGAAGAAAAAGTCTCTTGCCTCTTCGGCAGGCCTAGGCTTTTCCCCGGACTCACTCCCGGCTAGCCATGGCGCACTAACCCCCTGCAGGCTGTGTTCACGCCGCCAACCCCAGTCCTCTCCCGGTGCTCCGACCGAAGCCCGAGCCTCAACTCCACGCCCCGCCCGCCCCGGCCGGTGAGCAGACAAGCCTCTCGGGCTGGTGAGTGCCGGTCGGCCCCGATCCTCTGTGCGGGAATCTCCCCGCTCTGCCCTCCGCGCCCCTGTTGCTGCGCTCTCCCCCGCGGCCCCGAAGCTCCCCGCTCCGCCTCCCGCAGTCTCCGCCCGCGAAGGGGCTTCTAGCGTGTAGAAAACTTTCCTCCTTCACAGCCCCCTCCCGCTGGTGCGGGTCCCGTCCCTATCCTTTTGTTTCTGTTTATTCGGTTTTCTTTTGCCCTACCCAGGTACGTGGGGGGTTTCTTGCCTTTTGGGAGGTCTGAGGTCTTCTGCCAGCGTTCAGTAGGTGTTCTGTAGGAGTTGTTCCACGTGTAGATGTATTTCTGGTGTATCTGTGGGGAGGAAGATGATCTCCGCGTCTTACTCTTCTGCCATCTTCCGGGAAGCCCTATTTTTGTTTCTTGTTGCAGTTGCAGACATATATTCCTAGTTGACCAGATAGTCTTATCTTTTATAAATTTGTATGTAAGAGGAATAGTTACAATTAGATTTCTATAGCAAGATGATGTCAAAAGTGACTAAGCTATAATCTAAATTTCCTCTTCTTGTATCTTCCCCTTGTATGCTGTATTTTTAATTTTATTCTTTTGTAATGAAATGGCACAGCAGGGCAGGAATTCGGATTTCAGCGAGCAAGTGAAACCATGTCAGAGCTGTGAGGTTGAACATGAGTTAAGCAGTGCTTGCAAGAACTTCCCTGGTGGCACAGTGATTAAGAGTCCGCCTGCCAATGCAGGGGACACGGGTTCGATCCCTGGTCCAGGAAGATCCCACATGCCACGGAGCAACTAAGCCCGTGCGCCACAACTTCTGAGCCTGTGCTCTAGAGCCCATGAGCCACAACTACTGAGCCCACGTACCACAACTACTGAAGCCTGCGCACCTAGAGTGCGTGCTCCACAACAAGAGAAGCCACCTCAATGAGAAGCCCACGTACCACAGCGAAGAGTAGCCCCTGCTCGCCACAGCTAGAGAAAGCCTGTGTGCAGCAACGAAGACCCAACACAGCCAAAAATAGAAAAAAGGAAATAAATAAATTTATGAAAAATAAATAAATAAATAAGTGCTTGCAGCTGAGGTAGCTGAATAGTAGGGAGAAGGGTTGTGATTTTCTCCAGGAAAACCTCAAATCCAGATCTTCAGGAAGAAATAAAGCCAGCTTCTGCTGCCTGCGAGGCTTCCTGTCACCTACCACTCTGCCTTTGATTTCTGGCAAAATCTAGTATCCCCTTATACTTCCACCTAACTTTTAATCTGCTCATGTGTAAACCAGTATCTCTTAAACACTTCTTCATGCTTTTTCCCCACCTTTCCAAATCGCACACCCATGCTTTTTTGTTGTTGTTGTTGTTGTTGTTTTTTGGTTTTTGCGGTACGCGGGCCTCTCACTGTTGTGGCCTCTCCCATTGCGGAGCACAGGCTCCGGACGCGCAGGCTCAATGGCCATGGCTCACGGGCCCAGCCGCTCCGCGGCATGTAGGATCCTCCCGGACCGGAGCACGAACCCGTGTCCCCTGCATCGGCAGGTGGACTGTCAACCACTGCGCCACCCGGGAAGCCCCATGCTTTGTTTTTGTTCTAAGATGCCTGCCATCAGTGCTGGGAGTTCAGGAGACACGGAGAGTTTTGAAGTCTCAGTGTCGTGAATCTACCCTCCCCACCTTCTGGGGTGTAAATTGAGCTGTGGTCCTGGACCTGCCGTTTCTCTGTCTCTCACCTGCTTGACCTTGATGTAGTAACATCACATTCGAAGCCTCCTTGGGAGAAAACCTCCCAAAGTGCTCTTTAAACGGTCCCCCCATTGAAACTCACATCTAGTTTTTTGTCTCGAATTGGAACCTCACGAGAGCCTAGGACCTGGGTCTGATTTGGCAATAACTCAGCTTCCATGTGTGTGTGAGAAGCAGGTGCAATTGAAGTAAGTGACCTCTTTTTGCCCAATTAGAACAGAAGGGCTTGCAGGAACCCACAAAGGCTCGGCCCTGGCAAGCACGATGAAATGTTTGTCTTGCAATTTTTAACAGAAATAATTCTGAGTCACTGTGGCACAAGGGTCTGTGTATTTGGTTTCCTGATTTTGTATATAAAGAGTGTGAGTAGAAGAGAATATTTATAATTTAAAAACATTATTGGTAACACAGAAAAAAAGCAACACAGCACATGGTGAAATAGATGTGTAGTATAGTTTAAACAATATTCTTTTGTACTCATGGAATGTTTTAGTGACCATGAGAAAATTTCTGTCTCAGAAATGCTCATAATTGGGAAAATAATTAAACCAATTTTATAACAACAACCAGAAAATCATGATAAATTTAAAAAATGGCTTCTGGTCATTTGGTATAATTTTTTATGCTTAGCATTATTGAAATTTATTTTTAAATTATTCAGTATTTGATAAAACAGGAAACCAAAGAAAGGTGTGAAAAATAAAGGAAAATGAATATATCCTTTGACTTAACAATCTTACATCTGTATTCTACAGAAGGAATACCATGATTATATAAACATTTATCCTCCAGGATGATAATTAGAGTGGTATTTGTAATTGAAATACTAAAAAAGCCTAGATATTCATTAATAGACATTTTGGTGATCATACTATGGGGTGGTACATAGTCACTTAAAAAATGACTGGATTTGGAAGAAAGATGTGTGTGATATTTTTTAGGTGAAAATGTGAGTTGTAGACCAGAAAAATTACAAGATTCCACATTTGGAAAAGAAGTGTGTGTGTGTGTGTGTGTGTGTGTGTGTGTGTGTGTGTGTGTATAAATTCACAGTGGAGTGTTTAAATTTAGGAACGAGTTAGGAAGGACAAACGGAATGTTAACAGTTACTAACTTTGGGAGGTGGACTGCATAGATGGAGTGTCCTTTATATAATTCAAACGACAAATGATGGGATTATAGGTAATTTTTGGTGCCTTTTAAATTATATACATTTTAAAAAATATATATCCTGAAACAATGTCCTTAGGCAGGATGAAAACCTCAAGGCCAGAGGAAGATACATGGGGAAACTTTGAGCCAACACTGCCCTCTGCTGGGAAAGTTGTGTCATGCACCGGCTTGGTTTGCTCCGGGTCCCAGAAGCTGAGGGTCAGAAACTTTAGAAAAGAGCAAGGAAGGTCGCTAAGAGTTAACCCAGTCGAGCGACCTTCAGGCCTGGTCTGCATGTCAGAATTACTAGGGCTGCACCCACGGAGAAGCGAATGGAACATGTTTACTACTGGGGCCAGGAATTTGTCCCGCGGTTGGTGCTGTTCGTCGGATGTGGGTTCTTGTCTCCATCCTTCCTTGTAGCTTTGCAAACTGAACTGGTCGAGGAATTTAGTTGTGCTGGATTACACAGGAGGTTTTAGCAGAGCCAGAACTAGAACCCAGATCCCTTGATTCCTAGCCCAGAAAATTCTTTTAAATTCCCCCTCCCCCAATCCTTTCCTGTTGACTTTTGTGCCCTGAATCCACATTTTGCCAGCAATGACCTTGCCCGTATCCTGTGGTCTTTCCTCTTACAGGTGTCACCTGGGAGTTTCCTGGACTTCCTCCTCTAGCTTACCTCTTTGGCGGGTGCTGGAGATTCTATACCAATAAATTAGGAATCCAGCCCCTTTTAACCTAATTTTCATGGGAAAGCACCCAAACACAGGCCCCAGAATTAGAAGGCTTGGCTGGAATCAGGCTTCACCATTCATCAGCGATGAGACCTTGGGCAGGATAGAACAAATATTTAAGCTTCAGTTTCATCATCTTTAAAGTGGCAGCAAATAATAGTACTTTCCCTCCTAGGGCTGTTAAGGGATCAGATGAGTTAATCTATGTACAGCATCTAGCCTGGCGCCTGATATATTTGCTCTTCTTTTTCTAAAGCAATACAGCAATGCAGAGGGTGGTTAGAAAGTATAATGACCCTTGAATCCTGACGAAGAAAGGTGGCAATGGCATAAATGGACCCCATTCATTTCAGAGAACCTCTACCAAGTGTCCATTTAATTCTGACAAAATCTCCCTTCAGATAGAGGGAAAATGTATGGAAATAAAGGCACTACAAACGTTAGAAAATAAAATTGTTTCCTACTTTCAAAGTTAAACTTTTTTTTTTGTAAAAAGTAAAAAAAGTCTTTCTGTTTTCCCAGCATCTTCACGTGAGAAAGTAGACACCTCACAAATGAGCAGTTTATGAGAAAACTACTTTATGCACAGTATATTTCTAAACTAACAAAGTGACTTCAGATCCTTGATGAGCATTAAAATATCAAAAGTATTCAAATACTTAAGAAAGAAAAACAAAGCTGGAGGCATCATGCTCCCTGATTTTAAACAATATTATAAGAACTTCGTCATCAAAACGGTATGGTATTGGCATAAAAACAGACACATAGATCAATGGAACATAATAGAGAGCCCAGAAATAAACCCATGTATATATGGTCAATTAACTTACAACAAAAGAGCCAAGAATATACAATGGGGAAAGGACAGACTCTTCAATAAATGGTATTGGGAAAACTGGACGGCCACATTCAAAAGAATGAAACTGCACCGCTATCTTAGCACCACGTACAAAAAAAACCTCAAAATGAACTGAAGACTTGGATGCAAGACCCGAAACCATAAAATTCTTAGAAGAAAACACAGGCAGTAAGCTCCTTGACATCAATCTTGGCAATGACTTTTTTGGATCTGACTCTAAAAGCAAAGGCAACAAAAGCAAAAATAAACAAGTGGGACTACATCAAACTAAAAAGCTTCTGCACAGCTAAGGGAACCTTCACAAAATGAAAAGGCAACCTACTAAATGGGAGAAGATATTTGTACATCATATATCTGATAAGTGTTAATATCCAAAATATTTAAAGAACTCATACAGCTCAATAGCAAACAAAAACAATCTGATTAAAACATGGAAAGATGATCTGACCTTAAGCCAATAAGAAACATCCCTAACTGATAGTCCTACTTATTTTTCAGAAGCCTTTTTTCAGGGAGTTATTTAGTATTCTCCCATGTAAGCATGTCACATTAATTCATTTAGCAATTAAAAAGGTATTCAAATACCTCCCCAAACCGCTTTTTGACATGACCTCATCATTACCGGATATTTTTGTATCTATAAGCAGGGCACTTTTGGAAACGCCAGGTATGGGAGTGGGATTTATTCTGTTGGGGCAGGAGGAATGGGGTATTGGATATTGGACATATCCAGGATAGGGGAACCCGGAGTGAGGTGGTGAGGTGTTTGAATGTATAGGGGGCGCCAGGGATTCAGAGCACGGAGGCTGCCCAGGACTGGAAGAGGTAAGAGCGAGCAGAAAACAGGTGTGTCAGGGCCAGGCAGGGGCTCCTTGGAGAACAGCTGCATACATCAGTGGTTTCTCAACTCTGCTGCATGTTAGAACCACGGCGGTGGCTGAAAAATGTCCCCAGAGATAGATATTAGGTCCTAATCCCTGGAGGCATGTGAATGTTACCTTATTTGGAAAAAAGGTCTTTGCAGATGTGATTAAATTAAGGATCTTGAGATGAGGAGGTAATCTTGCATTATGCAGGTGGGCCCTAAATGTCATTATGAGTACCCTTATTAGAGAGCAGTGGATAGACACGCACAGTGGAGAAGGGGATGTGAAGGAGTAGGCAGAGGATGGAGTGATGCGGCCACACATCAAGGGATGCTGGCAGCTGCCAGTAGCCGGAAGAGGCAAGGGACTGATTCTTCCCCGGAGCCTCTGGAAGGAGCACGGGCCTGCTGTCACCTTGATTCTAGCCCAGTGATACTGATTTCTGACTTCTGGTCTCCAAAACTGGGGGAGAATAAATTTCTATTAAGTTACTCCATTTGTGGTGATTTGTTTGTTACAGCAGCTCCAGGAAACTAATAAAACCACTCAGGGGGATTCTAAGCATTCCAATGGCTAGAGTGCACCTCAGGCCAATCAAATAAGGATGCCTAGGAGTTGGAGCCAAGCATCAGGGTTTATTAAAGATCCCCAGGTGATGTCATGTTCACAGATCCCTTCCTCTTATTTCAAAATCTGCCCCATTTGCCTTTCTTGGAGTTAGATAGTCCGGCAATTAGGGATTTGCTCCTTGGCGTTTCTTGATCTGCTGCCTCAGCCATTTTCTAGCTGTACCTGGGGCAGAACTTGCTCTTGTTAAATCCTGATTTCAGATGATAATCCAGACACTTTCTTAGTTCAGACTAGTTAGCTCCAAAGGGAGGGTGGGGATAGAGTGGGTACCCTCAAATTTTGAAAAAGAGGCCTCATTGTGTTAGCTTACCAAGTAATTTGAGTTATCTTTGACTTCAGTGAACTATTGGATTCTAAACTTAAAATAACAGCACGTTGTGGTTGGTCCTTGAGAAATTTTCAGAGAAAGTGAAATGAGTCTTATGGTGCATCAGCCTCCCTTCCTTTTAGGGATCCCTGTGTTAGGGAACTAGTGCCCTCCCCTATCTTCCCGATGCAGCTCACAGGTTCTTTCCACTCACAGCCTTCCCTATTGGTGAATCACTGCACCTTAAAGAGTTTAGTAGTTCTGTGTCCCCTAGCTCTGAGCCAAGGGGAATGGCACCCCCTCTAATAAGACACAACCTGGAACCTCTAGGGTTTGTACAGGAAGGAGAAGGTCCTGGTGAGGGATTGCTGACTGAGCAATCTCAGCTCTGCTCCTTCACTTCTGTCATCTTAGGGTTGAACCTCCAGCCTCAAGAATTTGTTTCCCAACCTGTAACTCTCTTATCTCATAGCTAGGATAACCCGGGACTGTAAAGAAACAGTGAATTTTACTCTCCAGAGAGCAAAAGGAATTAAGCAGAGTATTACCCTCTATAAACGATGCAGCTTGGGCTTCCCTGGTGGCACAGTGGTTGAGAATCCGCCTGCCAATGCAGGGGACACGGGTTCGTGCACCGGTCCGGGAAGATCCCACGTGCAGCGGAGCGGCTGGGCCCGTGAGCCATGGCCGCTGAGCCTGCGCGTCTGGAGCCTGTGCTCTGCAACAGGAGAGGCCGCGATAGTGAGAGGCCCGCGCACCGCGATGAAGAGTGGCCCCCGCTCGCCACAACTAGAGAAAGCCCTCGCACAGAAACGAAGACTCAACACAGCCAAAAATAAACTAATAAACTCCTACCCCCAACATCTTCTTAAAAAAAAAAAAAAGATGCAGCTTGCAAAGTAGATCTCACCAAAACTTGCCTACCGTCTGGAGCTTCTGGGCCCTGTCCTGCTCCCTTGGGAGTTGTGGAGGGAAAAGAGGACCCTTCTAAAAAATTCTCCCTTTTCACTTTAGCATCTTCTTTTCACCTTTTGTGACAGACTCATTTCCTAGGTTAGGGGCAGGAAGCCTTGTTTCTAGTACAGGTCGGACAGGATTCTGATTGTCTAACACAGGATACTCATCAGAGCCTTTGAGTGACTAAAATCACACATATGCAGGGATATGGGAAGCTGGGGAAGCACACATCTATCCTTCACATCTATCCTCTGATCCCTTGGTGGCAGATACTGACTTACTGCGATCTCTTTTAGAAAGCATTTTTACTTTTTAATACACTTTAAATGCTTTAGTATGGAGGAGTGAGTCAGGCCTAGGGCAGCAGTGCATGCTTGTGTGCCTTCCTGCGTGTACGTGTGTTCCTGTGTATTTGTGGGAGAGTGAAGTGTCCCTCCGATGGCACAGAACTCAGCGGTGTCGAACGTGCTTAGTGACATGGGTGCTCTGGGTGCTCAAATACATGTTGATTGACTGAGAATCCAATGTTCCTCCTGCGCTGGGATGCCGGTGTAGGTTTGGGAATTGGGGAGGAAGGGAGAGTGTTGTCTCTGCTTGCTGCAAGGTCCATGGACAGGAAACAGGTGGCTTTGAGAAGCTCGAGCCTGACGATGCTTTTAATCTCCTTAGGCTTTCAGAAGTGTAGGCTGCTATCATTTTTATTTTTTTTTTGCGGTACGCGGGCCTCTCACTGTTGTGGCCTCTCCCGTTGCGGAGCACAGGCTCCGGAGGCGCAGGCTCAGCGGCCATGGCTCACGGGCCCAGCCGCTCCGCGGCGTGTGGGATCTTCCCGGACCGGGGCACGAACCCGTGTCCCCTGCATCGGCAGGCGGACTCTCAACCACTGCGCCACCAGGGAAGCCC
>NW_006786458.1:607270-615932 GCF_000442215.2 Lipotes vexillifer
CATTCCTGCAGGGTCCTCTCTCGTGAGAGAGAGCGTCCTCTCTCACTGCCGGCTCAGCTCAGCACCAGTTCCCAGGCCAATTTAACTTGAGATAGGAGCCCTCTAAACTGCCCTTCTGTAGCAGTTCTTGTATGCCCGCCCCCCACACACAGACACACACATTATAGTGGGGACATGGTATCCAGTCACCCTCTTTGCTGCTATAGCCACAGACCTCTGCCTTATTTCCCACTGGGATATATGATATATGAACTTTGCCTTATAGCAGGGCTCTTTTTCAAAGTTCCAGAGCCTGAGCCTTTGCTATGCGCTCAAAATATTTTTTGTCATTTGTCCCTTGGCTCATTCTGTATTTACAAAGTGTCTGCTCACTTAGTAAATACCCAGTGTCCATGCTGGGCCTGGTGCTTGGTACCTGCACAAGGAGTTCCTGCTCGGACTCCCTGGCAGTGTCTGTCCCATCCTTCTCATCTGTCTGGGAGGTGGAGTCCTGTGATTCCCACCTGCACCTCCCCGCTGCGTGCTGATATGTCTGGACCTCAGAGTCCTGATCACCCCAAGGCTCAGGCTGGTGGGAAGGAACATCTTGTTACTTTTCCCTTGAACTGTGGTGGGAGAGGCCTGCTTGAGCCTCCAGGGCAGCCCATTCTGGTACCAAGAACAGCCTTTTCCAATCCTGTCCAGCCCCAGGGGGAATATTGAGAGCCGACTGTGGCCTGTGTCACACCGTCTGCCTCATCCTGTGCTCATTAGCCAAGTCCTGAAATGTCCGGGTAAAGCATAGCAGCCGGTAGGGTGAGGTGCAGTGTGAGCATGGGTATAACGTGTGCATAATGGTGCCATTGTTGGCAAAGAAGGACCTCTAGGAGGAGAAAATTAAACTCTCAGCTGGAGAAAGAAGCCTCCCAAAGTCAAATGAATCAGTTCCTTAAAAAGGAATTAAATTGTGCCATTTTCAGAGACGGGGATGGACCTAGAGCCTGTCATACAGAGTGAAGTCAGAAGGAGAAAAACCAATATCGTATATTAACGCAGATATGTGGAATCTAGAAAATTGGTACAGTTGAACTTATTTGCAAAGCAGAAATAGAGACACAGGTGTAGAGAACAAACGTATGGACAGCAAGGGGGGTGGGGATGGGTGGGATGAACTGGGCGATTGGGATTGACATATATACACTATTGATACTATGTATAAAATAGATAACTAATGAGAACCTACTGTATAGCACAGGGAACTCTACTCAGTGCTCTGTGGTGACCTAAATGGGAAGGAAATCCATAAAAGAGGGGATACATGTGTACGTGTGGCTGATACATTTTGCTGTACAACAGAAACTAACATAACATTGTAAAGCAATTATACTCCAAAAAAAAAAAAAAGAATGTCTTGAGCTTAAAAGGTAGAGAGGGAGGCAGATTAGCATGGGGTGGGCAGAGGGTGGGCAGGGGACGGCCAGCTAACCTTAGGGAACAAAGAACTGGGTGGAGAGTCCTGGGTCCTACATATCTTTCTGCCATTAAGCCCATTGTGTGTCCAGGGTCTATTAACCATGTGTTTTGCTGCTTTGATATTTGAAGCCTTGCTCAACCCCAAGGGACTGCCCCTCCCAGGCTTGGCCAGTTCCTAGGTACAGTAAAGGACTCACCTGAGAGCGTGCCTTTCATATGCCAACCAACCAATCCAGAGCCTGTTCCTAAATCGCCTCCTTTATTGGGCTCTTGCATCTGGACCACTATCTCTTTTTGCCCTAATCACAGCAGGGACAGCTAGAGACAGCCCTTATGCCCCAGAGCTCGTTGAAACGGTTCAACTAGCCAGTCCTACACCTGCTTGCCCTGCCCTGCCCGCTCTTTCCTGGGAAAACACAATAAAGGCACTTGCCTGCAATTCCCCTCATTCCCTCTGCCTCTTGACTGACACTGGTGCTTCCTGTGTGCCCCCCGCCCCCATGGCACGGTGTGCCCCCTCCTCTAGGGTATGATGAGTAACAAACTGTCTTTTCAATGGCCATAGCCTCCTGGTCTGTTGGCCTCACACAATAATAATAACACTTCAAAGGTACAAGGAAGTCTGAGCTTCAGTTTTCTATGTTTATTGGCTGCGCCACGTGTCTTGCAGGATCTTAGTTCCCCGACCAGGGATTGAACCTGCGCCCTCGGCAGTGAAAGCATGGAGCCCTAACCACTGGACCACCAGGGAATTCCTCTGAGCTTCAGTTTTCTGATCATGAAAATGAGAGACTGGATTCAATGGACTTTTTTGGAGTCTCCTTTTAATGACCCAGATAGGCTTGTTTGCTTCCCCCCCAACTCCCTCAGAACCAGTAACCTTGGGCGTCCTCCCCTCTCCCGGTCACTCAGGGGGCGGAAAATGCTGCCCAGCTTCCTGATCACTGCTGTGGGCATCCTTCCTAGCAATCCAAATGAAAGAACTCTGCCTCTTCAAGGTGGGGATTGGAATTCTGAATAAAAGTCAGATAATGCTAATGCGGACATCCTTTTGAAGTGAAAAGGTTCAAAAGAAAACGCTGGATTCAACCGCTTCAGTGTGGAACTGTTTATTACCCAGATTTAAAATCTCCGTTGATTTAAGACTTGGCAACATGGATCTTCAATTTTTTTGCTTTTCCAGAATCACAAATGTGCCCTTAGAGGCACGGTTGTCCCATTTCTCCCTCTCCCGCCAGCCCCCAAGCAGGGGCCCCTTGCACAGTGTCTTTCCTTTTCTTTGATTGTGTTAAGAACACTTAACATAAGCTCTCCCCTCTTAACAAACGTTTAAGTGTACAATCCAGTCCGGTTAATATAGGCGCAATGTTGTACGGCAGATGTCTAGAGCTTATCCGTCCTGCATAACTGAAACTTCATGCTCGTTGAAGGACACTTCCTTATCCGCCTCCCGCACCCCGAGCCTCTAACAACCACCATTTTACTCTCTGATTCTAGGAGTCTGACTATTATAGATGCCTCATATATATGGAATCATGCAGGATTTGTCCTACTGTCTGCTGTGTCTTAGAGGCAATTTTTTGGACTCGGGGGTTGCTCCAACTTGTCACATGGATGTCTTGACCTGGGCACAGGGCTTCAGGTGTAGCTGCCCAGCACAGGTCATGAGGGTTCACACACATCTTAGATCCAGGCCCCTAGTTGATGTGGCCCCAGGCAGAGAACACTCCTGGCTCTGTATTTGTAAGAAGAGTAGTTTTACTGTCTAAGTCCCCTAGGTGGTGCTACTTGTCAAGTGTGAGTGTTTCTTTTCTTTTTTCCTTTTTTTCTTTCTTTTGAAACTGCTGGCATCTCCCTGTGGCTCCCAGGCCGAAGCTAGTGTCCCTTGCCTTAGTGGAAAGTTACTGCTGTCCAACCTGGTGGGTGATGTCAGAGATGATTTCTACTGGAAATAATCCTCACCTCTGGGTATTTCAAAATGATTTAGGGTATGAGTGTGTTGTATGACTTGTTTACGTGTGTGCGCCTCGCTCTCATTCCTGGTCACATGACTGTATCATCAGAAACACTGTGTGCGCGGAAGCAGGTTGATCTTTACAGTGATCTGTCTGGGGAGGGAGGATGGAGAGAAGGGAGATGTCAGAATTCATCCCTTCATCCCTTTCTCTCCCTGATTCAACTTTTCGTTAGATAAGAAAAATATCCAGAGACCCTGATCCATCACAAGCTTTCAAATGTCTCCCTTATCTGCTCTCCATCCTTCCTGAAATGCCACCGGGTCATATCCATTTTTTTTGCATTATCAGGAGTCTTTCTAACAAGTATATATCCATTCACACCCATAGCTGCCTGAGATCACTCTGATTTGGGAGTCAGAATTTTAACAATGGAGATAAAAGGATGCTCTAGGAATGTAGGGAGACTTTTTGTGATGTGAGGGCTGAAATGGGGGAAGACCAGGGGCATCATGAGGGGTGGGTGAAGACCTGGGGAGATGCCAGACAGTTGAAGGAAGCACTAAGATGGGAAGTGGGGAGAAATGAAGGTACATTTTGCCAGGTAATGTTGAGGACTGCTGGCCTCCTATAAGAATGGGGCTCTTTTGATCCAACATGGAGGCCCTGGGAGCAATCTCTTAGCAGAGGAGATGCTCACTATACTTTGCTAGGGTCCCTGATACACGTCTGTGTGTACTCTAACCAACTGACAGTCCTCTTATTTGTTCCCAGTAATTGCTTTATGTTGAGGAAGTCAGTATAGAATAAACTCAGCCTTTTGGGAGAAGAAAAGTTTGGTTGCTCATTGGTGAAAACAGGTGGGCTGCAGCTCTTGGTGCAATTTGTTAGGTGCTATTGGCAACATCTCATGGCTTTGCTGTATCATTTGAGGCCGCGGGAGGTCATCTGCTGGTGAAGTAGGTCATCAGGAGAAAGGTGGGGCAAGGACAGGCTTAGGCTTCCTGATACTCTGGGTTTTGGAGGAGTGAAATGTGAAGTGAGGAGAGAGATGGTCAGAAAAGGAACAGCAGCCACCCAAGTAATGAGTTCAGTTGAATCAGTCATTTTCAGTTTTCTCTTTGTAGTTAATTTCCATATTACAGTCTAAAGCAAGACTTGTGTCCTGACTGCTTTTGTTTTCCTTCATTTCACTCTGTAGGCTTGATTCCAGCTTTTGTATTTTATAGTCCACTGATTTGGACATGCAAAGAGTATGTTGAGGAAAGAAGGGTAGGAAAACTGAAGAGGGAAAGAAGGCTGACAAGGGAGCAGAGTCTCTTGCCTTCTGTGGTGTATGTCCTGACACCTGGGACACAGGCTCGCAAGTTGACGCAGGCAACCCACACTCCTCTGTGATGTGGTGGTGCTGTCTGACTCAGGTGATGGGAACACACCGTTCTTGCAACTTATCTGATTTCTTAAATAGACCCAGGGTTCTAGCCTGTCTTACTTGCACACACCATCAACTTCTTCTAAGATGTTGGCTGATAAAGGCTTAAAATATCACCTCTCCTAGGGATTTTTGTACCTTGATTAAGACTCTTGAATGAAATCCAAACTCCTTAGTTTGTTTTCAGTGTCCTCTATGCTCTGTTCCCAGTCTTACCTTCCTAGATATACTCCCCTTTCAATGCCTTTCAAGGCAGCCACATCACTGGACAGTGAGCTCTTCCAAGGCAGGTGTATGATTTACTCTTTGGTATTTGTGGTAGAAACCTAATGAATCATGCTTCCCCGAATTCAAACCCCATGTATTCTCTTCCCTCACTAAGTCTGGATTGACCTCATGACTTGCTTGTACAAATAAAACATGGTGGAAATGATGTTGTGCAAGTTTCTGGATCTAGGCCATAGGAGGCCTTGCAGCTTTTGCTTTTGCTCACTTGATGTAAGAGGGGAGCCCCGGAGTATGCAAGACCATGTGGAGAAGGAGAGGGCCATCTAGCTGCTAGTTGGTCACAGTCATCTTGGCGGAGATGCCAGATTATGCCTGAGGCCATCCTGGATTTTCCATTCCTGGTGAAACCATAAGCTGATTGTGGAGGGGAGATAAGCCATGCTCCTGAGCCCCGTGTAGATTGCAGAATTGTGAATAACTAAGTGGTGGTTGTTGTCCTAAGCCACTAAGTTCTGGGATATTTGTTACACAGCAATAGATAGCTGATACAGTATTGTAAATCATCTTTGTATCTGCATGCCAAACAGAGTTTCATTAGTTGGCTCAATATTTCTTAGGCATGCTTCACACCTTCTCATGCCCCCATGCTCATGTTCTTCCAACCTGGAAAAACGGATTTTTCCCTTTTATCTACCAAAACACAATCGATTCTACCTTCTCTGATGCCCCAACTAGGATTGATCCTCCCCTCTTTCTGAACTCCTTTGGTGTCTCCTGCTATTTGGCATATCCTGTCTTTGTGTATATGTCTTTCTCACTAATTAAATTTTAAACTTTTCAAGGTCAGGTTCTATTTTTTTTAAACATCTTTACTGAGATATAATTCACACACCAACATATTCACTTGTTTGAAGCATACAATTCAATGGGTTTTAGTATATTTGTAGAGTTGTGCAACTATTACCACAATCTGAGTTTGGGATAATTTCATCACTCCAGAAGGAAACCCCATACCAATTCCACCCAACCCCTAGCCTGAGACAACCACTAATCTACTAAAAAAAAAAATATTGAAGTATAGTTTATTTGTAATGTTGAGTTCACTAATCTATTTTTGATTTCCATGGATTTAGGACTTTTTTTGGTCTAGCAATGGAAGTCTAATCACTCTGTGTTGACTAATTGAGTGAAACCTCTAAACCTTTTTAAGACCAGGAATGATTGTGCAATGGGCCAATTTCAGGTTCAGTGACAGGAGCAGAGAGGGACTTTTGCTGAGGAAGGTTTCCATGGCACTTCATACATTGCCCCATAGCTGCATCTCTGTTACTCCTCAGAGATGAGTGTTCTGGAGAAAGGACATGGTGAGATCTTGAGTCAAAGCTTGCCTCTGCTGGTTACTAGTTCTGAGGTCTAGCACTAGTTACCCACCTTCTCTGAGCTTTGGTTTCCTCAGTGGTAAGACTTCATAAAGAGATGACACACAGGGTAGAGTTCCCTGTGCTATACAGTAGGTTCTTATTAGTTATCTATTTTCTATATAGTAATGTGTCTATGTCAATCCCAATCTCCCAATTTGTCCCTCCCCTGGTAACCCCAATAAAAATTTTAAAAAAAGAGATGGCACACAGTGGACACCTCCCACACCTCCCATTGTACATACAAAGTTATTTCCCTTCTCCTAGCGTTTGTCCTTTCACTATCCTCTGTGTCCTCTTCCACCCCAGCTGCCCCACCCAACTGGGTTGCTTCCACCCCACCCAACTCTGCTCTGGGTGGATTGCTCCGGATGGATTGCTCTGCTTGAATGAGAACTGGGTGGACCAAGGCACTGTGGGTGGGAGGTACCTGGAGAAATGGGGACCGTGTCATGACACCCGGAGGATGATGTGATACCCTAGGACCAGACATTCCCAGATAGAAGACTTCCTGGATAGAATTCCATCAATCCCTTCCAAAGATAAGACTTTGGACCATGGCTCTTCCTCTTTTAGTTCTCTCTATAGTGATTTTTGGGGCACATGTGTCTAGGCAGCCATTTAGTTGCAGACGAGGTTAGCTGCAGATTGTTGGTCTTTTTGTACAGATTGGCTGACATAGATTTGCTCACACAGAATGCTGGCTAAGCTTTGTGGTGGTTTGGGCTCCCCTGGAAAAGGCAGGAGACAATGACAAATGTGGGCAAACACAGGGCTAGGCTCCTCTGAATATGCCGGTGGACTTGATGTACTCTGTTCTCTCTCAGCTTTCACAATATTTACAACTGGGGCCGCATGTTTCATGCTGAACTCCTGTGGAGACAGCAGGCAGGGAGCAGGCTGCACCACGTGCAATGCCACATGCTGTCTGCTGGGCATCCCCACCAGAGGGCTCCTGGGGGCACGGGGATAAAACTGCACAAGCAGAGCAGCTTCGGTAGAGTTAGGGCATTCTTGGGACAGAGTTGTTCACTGTCATCGCACAGGCAAGGTGGGAGGGACCCTGGAAAACACTGAGAGGTGGGGTTGCTCTCTAGCTTGGTCTCATGGGGCAGAACTGGCACATTCACCATGCTCGGACTCTGATTGGTTCCTGCTTTGGGCAAAGAGGACCAAGAAGGGCCTTTTGCTCCTCAGTTTGCCCCTAGTCCTGTAATCTCAATAGACGTAGCTCCAAAGCCTGGTGCTCTCCCCCCTCAAACCTGCCAGATGCTCTGGTGAAGCTCTGCATGTTCTGCTGCACACCACTGGGTCTTCCCATCTTTGCTCTGAGCCAGGCTGCTAGCTGCTGTGTGTAGCCCTCCCACCCCTCCCAGGGATGGAGTCGGACATGGGGACTGGGGAGGAGTTGGGAGGTTCAGATCATGGTTCCTTCCGCTGACTGTTAAGAGAATTCCCATCACCAGCATGGTGGCTTCTGCAGGATTGAGGGTACCTACCTGTCAATCTAGCTCTGTCCTTGGTCAGAAGCGATCAACAACATGAGCTTCGTTAGCGTCCTTCTTAGACAAAGCCCCAGGGTGAAAGAGAGGAAGCTGTCGTAGGTGTGTCCTAAGTGCAGGAGCAGGGGCCGGGCTTGTGAGGATGTGAGCAAAGACATGCAGGAGACTCACTCTCTGACCCTTTTGATTGTTTTCTCCCCCAATCCCTTCTCCACTCCTGCACCCCAACACTCACAAAAATAGGAAGTGATGTCATCACACATGTGCATGCCTCCCCTTCCAGCGAGGATGCCTCCCTCCAGGTCACCGCTTCCTGTTTCTGAGTCATCGGTAAGGTAATTTCCCTCTGATGCTCTATATCCTCAGGGACACTCTGATCACCAGCATCTACCCAGTCTCCACTTCTTCTATCCTTTCTTTTCTTTTAAATAGAAAAGAAAGTGCACCCCACCCCCCCTAAGAAAAAAAGAAAAAGAAAAACTAAACTAAACACAGTACAGCTGCTGGTCTGAGCTGCTGCAAGCTCACAAAATGCATGGTGGATTACAGCCGTCAGCCCCTATTTGGAAGGATGGCTGAGTGCCTGGATTTAATTGGATAATTACAAGTGAAGATGATTCTGGAGAGCCTCTCCTTCTGTAAGATCTGCCCTAGATCTTGACTACTAAGGGAAAG
>NW_006786458.1:617259-624636 GCF_000442215.2 Lipotes vexillifer
GGGAAAGAGAGGTATTTGACTGCTCTCCCAATATATAGAATGAATCAAAGTGCCAGAATAAGATACCCCAGAGGAACAAGATAGCACTGGAAGGATTTGTTAAGAGTCAACTGAAGCAAATCTTCAAAGAGGCAGTTCTGTAGACAGCCCCCACTGCATTTTCCCCCCTTCTCCTTTTCTCTCCCCCTCCTCCTTCCTTTGCAGTCCTCCCTCCCCCTTTCCCTCCCTCCCTCCCCCTTCCTTCCTTCCTTCCTTCCTTCCTTCCTTCCTTCCTTCCTTCCTTTCTTTCTTTCTCTCGCTTCCTTTCTTTCTTTATTTCCTTCTTTCTTTCTTTCTTTCTTCTCTCTCTCTCTCCCTCCCTCTCGTATCCCTTCCCTTTTCCCCTCCTTCCTTAAAGCATGTACCACACTTGCACTCGCTTTCTGCCTATTTTTCGCTGTCTCTGATTTTCACAGGAGGGAGTGACTAGTAAGATCAGCGATATAAAGCAAGTGCTTAGGGCTCAGTAATTCATTTCCTAACCACTTACTGAATACGCTAGGTGCCAAGTGCTTTGCTAGGTGCAGGGCTCAGAGATGTATAGGGTACCCTCCTGGCCTTCAAGAATCTCAGAGTCTGTGGAGACATTTTGTTTAATCATCTGTCATCTGTGGATGGGCACTGGGGTTATTAAATGATGTTTTAAATGAAACAGGGGTGGGATTAGAGGCTGGAATTCAAAACTAGAGAAGTGAAAGGAAGCAAGGATCACAAGTGCATTTTTGGTGGATTTGCCTGGATTAGGGAAGGGGCATCCATTCTGCACAGGCTGGCGGCAAGAAAGCCAGCGGTGGAGTTGGGAAGATCTATAAATTCCTAAGGGCCCAGGACCCCCAAGAGACTTCCTACTAATTACCCCCAAATTTCTTGGCATAAGTCAGGAGGGAGGCCAGACCTGGCGGAGGTGGGGCAGTTGGTGTGAGAAGGGGGAAATGAGAATGGCCTCTCCAGGCTTTGCAGGGGGAGCTGGGGCTGCCGGATTGGAGACCTGGCCGCACCTCACGTGATTTCCTTCCCCACTCCCAGGGGGCTCCCCCTCTCTTCATAGCTGCTTCTTTGTTTTCCTTTTGCCCTCCGAGCTGTTAAATTTCGGTTGGGAGTAGAATTGAGGAGCTTTAAAGTCAGTGCCATGGAAATCTTGCAACAGAGGGATCTAGAAAACCTCTCCATCTGAGCCAGCCTCCCAGATCGAAGCCTGGCCTCCCGGGAGTGTGGCCCCAGCCTCTGACTTCACGAAGGGCCAGCGGGACCCGTGGCCCACAGCCTGGGCGTGGAGGCAGAGGACCGTCCAGGTCCTCGTGCTGCGTGGCCACGGGGCGGGCTGTGGAACCACTGATCCGCGGGGTCTTCACCGGCGGGGAGAGACGAGCCTAGGCTGTGTGAACCTCAGGGACAGTGACGCAGGCACACTGTGGGTCACGGTAGTGACTGCCCTGCGGGTCTGCACTGTCGGCTGCTCCTCCCTGCGCCGTCACACCCTCGCCTCGCGCACTGGCGTTCCCCCGTCCACTGAACCCTAATCCCCTTCTTTTTTTTTTTTTTTTAAGTCTTTATTGAATTCGTTACAATATTGCTTCTGTTTTATGTTTTGGTTTTCTGGCTGCAAAGGCATTTGGGATCTCATCTCCCCAGCCAGGGATCGAACTCGCACCCCCAGCATTGGAAGGCAAAGTCCCAACCACCGGACCTCCAGGGAAGCCGCCTAATCCCCGTCTAATCCCATGCCGGTGAGAAGATATCAAGCGTCTGCAGCCTGGCCTGCGAGCACCCCTCCCTTGGGGCGGGGGCGTGGTCTTCTGGGCTCCGCGGGCCAATACCATTTCCTGTGTTATTTGGGCTCGCTCACTGGGGTTACTTTGGAAGCATGGCTTTGTGGGGCTTCTGGGAACCTGGCTGGGAATTAAGCAACCGCTTTACTCCGGTGCACTGAAGCCGCTGCTTCCCAGAGCCAGGGGCCCTCAGCCGGAGAAGATGTGCTGGGAAAGCGGGTGAAATTGAACTTCTTAGGTTCCCAGGGGGACAGAGAGCGTGGCGGCTGTCTTCTGCCCAGAGGTTCTGACGAGGACCGATCTTGGTTGTGAGCCAAGTGATGAGGAAAGCGGGGTGCAGGATACACAGAGGTGGGTCCTCTCAGCCCTAAGTCCCCACGCTGGGGACAGGCTGGCCCCTGCGACTGGGAGAGAGAAGGGAGACGAGGAGAAGCAGGGGAGGAAACAGAGAATGGAAAGGAGAAGGGAGATGGAGGGGGCGGACGGGGTCGGTGGAGAGAGAATGCTGCCACATGCACAGGAAATGGCTTATTTTGCTGCAGACGCCCCTGCCTGCCGTAGCTTTCCCTCCTCGAGGTCCGTCTGTCCCATTCTCCTCAAGTGCCCTTTCAGGGGCAGAACCTGCTCTTCTATAGGGTATGAAAGTGGAGGTTCCCAAGCTAAGGAGCTGGGGGAGGGGAAGGGGGACAAGAAAAGGCACCTGAGAGCTAAGGAGGTGACTCAGCCTAGACTCCTGTTTCATCCACCAAGGCAGACGTTGGCTGCCCTCCAATTCCTTCCCTGGCCTGCTGCAGGCCAGTCTATAGGAGCACATCCTCCGTCAGTTTATTCATTGTTCACTGCGTGCCGGAAACTTCCAACACATCAGCTTTCTGAAGACTTGATCCCGTCTTTTGAGGTAGGTGTTATCGCTCCCGTTTTACAGAGGAGTGGTCTGGGGCTCAGAGAGTTTAAGGAGTATGCCTCGGGTCACACAGCTGTTAAGAGGCAAAGCCAGTTCTCAGCTCCACTTCTGCCTGGCTCCAAAGCCATTCCTTACGGTGCTTGACAAAACCAAAATTTTCTTTGATTCTCTCTCCAAAATGTGTCCGGATTCTGTTTACCTTCCTTCACACCCACTGATACATCCAGACCAGACCATTGTCATCTCTTAACTGGCAATTTGCAATAGCTTCTTAACTGATCACCCTGTTCCTGCTTTTGTCTCTGTCCAGTGTGCTCTCCACAGGGCTCTAGAGAAATAATCTTAAAAGGTAAATTGGCTTAGAACACGCCTACCCATAAAACTCAAGGGCTTCCTAGTGCAGTAGGGCTCAAATCTGGACTTCTTAACGTGGGCTGCAGGATCTGTAAGAGCTGACTCAGCTCTCTCCGAGGGTCTGAAACTCATTACACAGTTTTTTTTAGTACCACTGTCTTCTTAGCGTGATCCAGCTACACTGGACATTCAGTTCTTTTCTACCTCAGAGCCTTAGCACATGCTGCTTTTTCAGAATGGAAGATGTTCCCTCCAATCTTCATCTGGCTAATTCTTATTCATTGGTTTGGATTTCAGCTTAAATGTCACTTCCTTATAGAGAAGAGACCTTTCCTGAACCCCTCAACTGAATGAAACTATCCTTGTGCTTGGAGCTTCTTGGTTGGCAAAGAAGGAAACGGGATGAGTTACAAAGTTCTCATTGTCAGAAGGAAGAGAGAATGCTAGTTCTTCATGGGTGAGAGTTTCCTCTGGCACTGAATTCCTTCCCTAGGAATCATAAGCTAATGTAAACGGCAGACTGTCCTCAACATAAATCATACGATTAAGCTTGGCCTGGATGGACCACTCTCTGTGGGAAGACTTGCCAGGGAAGGCTTCACAGAGGAGATGGGTAAGACCTCTCCCTTGTGGATGGAAGGATTTGGATTAGCCAGGAGGGAAAACAGCCTGGCCATGGCTTGATGAAGTGTGGGAATGAAAGCACTGAAAGACCAGTGTGTAGTGGGCACCTTGTATATCTTAGCTTGGATTTTTCTAGTCCTTAAAGTTTCCTTACTAATGCACACCTCTGCTGTGGTATCCACTGTGGCTTTTAGGCCAATCCACAGAGGGGCTAATCCCTGTCTGCCTCCTGTGTTCACTTCCTCTTTACCCACCCAAAGGTTTCACCAACTCTGCCCAGCAGGGCCGGGGCTAGGGTGCAGCAAGCGAGGCGCTGAGGGCATTTGGTGGGCGAGCCGAGCTTGAGGACCTGCTCAGATGGTTCACCCTGGGACACTAACTCCTGTGGGCCAGTGTCTAACCTTAGCCAACCAGGCCATCACCAGTTATGCTGAAAAAAGCAACAGAAACCTTGATTCAAGTGTGTAGGGAGGAAGTGGAGAGTGGCCCTAGAAAGAGGCCAGGAGTTGGACACATTCATCCAAAAGGCCTTTCCAAAAACATCTGACTTAGTTTCTTTACATTGTCAAGAAGACTTTTAAAGCCCAGCTGCCTCTTATTAATCCTGTTTGGGCTGATCGCCTTCCTGCCAACCTAGCTCTCAGGCTGTGCCAGCATAAACGGCTAGGTGGAAGTGAAGGGCACACGGAGTGACGTCAGTGGCTAGGTCTGGGCTTCAGATCTCAGCCCAAGCAGCTGAGAACACAGCACCTTGGTCCTCTTCCAGTGAGAACAGAAAATGCTCTACCCACTGCCCTCGAAGGTCTGCAAGCCTTGGGGGGACCGGAGGATGGACGGGAGAGCGTAGGGTGCCCATGCTGGTTGACTTAAGGGGATGGCCTGTAGACTCCAGGGCCATAAATCTTTCTCAGCATGAGGTAAGGAAAGGAGCATGAGTCTGGGGGATCACAGAGCCCTGAGTCTGAATGTAGGCATTTCCTAATTGTATGACCTTGGGCAAGTTAACCAATATCTCTGAACAGCGTTTCCTCAATGGTACGATGTGAATAATGATACCAGTACCCACCTAAGAGGGTTGTTGTTGGGATTAAAATGGGTTTCTTTACGTGAAGGGCTCAGCACAGACAGGGTCTGGTGCAAAATAGATGTTCAATAAATGCTACCTCTCTTTTTCTCTCGCCTCTCCCTCCCTCCCCTCCCTCCCTCCCTCCCTTCCCCCCAGTTTTCCCTCCTTCTCTTCTATCTTTTCCTCTCCCGCCCCCTTTCCTTCTCCCCCTTCAGAGAAAGCTAATACCTAACAGTCTGTGGGAGTTAGGTGAGTTAGGTGGGATGCAATCAACAAGGAACACAAACCTTGAAATGCTTAGGAATCAGAGGCATCAGAATCTCAGTACCTCTGAAAGCTGAGAGACTAGGAAGGGGCAAAACACAGAAGGGCTGGCGGAAAGTTTGCACAAAGAACACGTAGGTACTCATATTCACTCTCTCTTCAGCCATCCAGGCAAGTGCCCCTCTACCTGCTTCTCCCCACCACACACTCCCCCCCAAGGTTGTAGACTTAGCCTGGCATTCATGTAATGTGCTAAAAACAGGTACTAAGGGAAACTCTGCACCCCAAAGTGCAAAGGGAATATACATGGGCTCTTTAGATAAGTGAGATTCCCTTAGCCCCTTCTGCTGCTGAGCCCACTCAGTGCGGGAGGCCAGGTGAGGAGAGAGGAGATTGTATTCTGGGAGGACTGTCCAGCTCCAGCCAAAGACCTAACAAAATAGGTGGATCCCTGGAGCTCTGGCGAAGCTCATCAGGCAGTTAGCCCTGCCTGTGCATGAGAAACCTCTAATAAATGCTTTGTTCCTCACCATGAAGTATGAAAAGAGGAAGTTAAGAATCCCCCAAATTTGAGGCAAGCCCAGAAGGTCAAACATTTGACCATTAGGAGCTCAAGAAGGAGGAAAAAAAAAAGAAAAAAGAAGAAAATAGAGGGGTTAACTATCAAAGAAATGGGAACAAAATCTTCAAAGCACCTAAAGTCCTGGATTTCCAGTCCAGAAAAGCTTAGTGAATGCTTAGCCTAATGGATGAAAAAAAAGAGGCCTCATGCAAGGCACATTATTGTGAAATATTAGGACCCTACCAGAGAGGAACAAAGCAGATTGTATGCAAAGGACCAGAAATCAGATAAGATTTTCAACCTTTTGGATATGGGGTAGCAGTGCCTTCCACATTCTGAGGGAAGAATGATTTCCCACATAGTCCTAGCCCTAACAAAATGACCAGTCAGGAGTGAAGGCAGGTCTCGGGCTTCCCTGGTGGTGCAGTGGTTAATAATCCGCCTGCCAATGCAGGGGACACGGGTTCGAGCCCTGGTCGGGGAAGACCCCACATGCCACGGAGCAACTAAGCCCGTGCGTCACAATGACTGAGCCTGAGCTCTAGGGCCCGTGTGCCACAGCTACTGAAGCCTGCACACCTAGAGCCCGTGCTCCTCAACAAGAGAAGCCACCACAGTGAGAAGTCTGTACACCACAGCAAAAGAGTAGTCCCCGCTCGCCTCAACTGGAGAAAAGCCTGCACGCAGCAATGAAGACCCAACGCAGCACCCCCCCCAAAAAAAAGAAAAAAAAAGAGTGAAGGCAGGTCTCAAAAAACGTGCCTTCCTTGCACCCTTTTTTCAGAAAGCTACTGTAGGATGTGCTCCACCAAATGAGGATGAAAACCAAGAAACAGGAAGACTTGGAATCTAGGAATCACAGACAATAAAACCGATGGAAGTAAAGACAATAAAACCAATGGAGGGCTTCCCTGGTGGCGCAGTGGTTGAGAGTCCGCCTGCCGATGCAGGGGACATGGGTTCGTGCCCCGGTCTGGGAAGATCCCACATGTCGCGGAGAGGCTGGGCCCGTGCGCCATGGCCGCTGGGCCTGCGCGTCCGGAGCCTGTGCTCCACAACGGGAGAGGCCACAACAGTGAGAGGCCCGCGTACCGCAAAAGAAAAACACAGAAAACAATGGAAGTAAAGATAATTAGTAAGATGATGGAAAGGGAAGCTCAAGACAACAGAGAGGAACAGCCTAGTGAGAAATCCTTCCATATGAAAGGGATGATGGATGATTGGAAGGTGTGGGTTGAATTAGAGATAGATACTAGAAAGACAGCTTGAAAACAAAAACAATTATGCAAAACAAAATGTGTACATGGAAAAACATTATCATAGTACACTAAATGTATAAAAATATATAGATATGTTAATATAATTGTTGAATAATAATTTCACCACTAAGCATAATGTAACTATATGGGGAGGATAGAGGGAGGGAAAAGGGATATTTGTATGCCTGGTGGGGCATGGTGAGGGGTTGGTAAAGAGAACAGGATCTTTATCTTCCATAGTAGGAAGAGAAAAGATAATGTCAAACTATAAACAGTTAAAATAGAGTACACTATGGGCTATGGGCTATTTAGAAAAATGAGGATTATAGAAAAATATTTTAAAAATTATTAAGACATAGCACTGTTTGACTTCAAAAAAGCTATGCTTGTGCATTACTTTAATTAAGATAAAAAGAATGGGAAGTGAGGAGTGTTTATTGCACAGTTGGGTTGTGAAGACCATCAACCAAAAGTGGGATTTTGAGTCAAAGTGACTTTTTTTTTTTTTTTTTTTTTTTTTTTTTTTTTTTTTTTTT
>NW_006786458.1:624674-641695 GCF_000442215.2 Lipotes vexillifer
GAGCACAGGCTCCCGACTCGCAGGCCCAGCGGCCATGGCTCACGGGCCCAGCCGCTCCGCGGCATGTGGGATTTTCCCGGACCGGGGCACGAACCCGTGTCCCCTGCGTCGGCAGGTGGACTCTCAACCACTGTGCCACCAGGGAAGCCCCATAGTGACTTTTTTAAGGATAGGAGAGGCTCAGGTGCATTTATAAGCTACAATCTGAGGGGGATGATAGAGAGAGATGGAAGAGCCAGAAAAAAAGAGAGAATTCATGTTGCAGGATAAGATCTAAAGCAGAGGTAGGTGGATGAATTAACCTCAGAAAAATGTCCGGAGAAGGCAGGGTAGGTCTAGACACAGATGCATTTGGGATGCTGAGAGAGTTCTCACCTGAGGGCACCTATTTTCTTTGTGAAATAAGAGAGATGTGTAGTTAGAGTGAAGACGTTGTTAGGGAGACAGTTTAAGGAGAGTGTTAAAGTTGGAATCATTACTGTAGTGACTAGGGACAGAGAGCTGACCTGGGCAGGGAACAGGGTATCTGAGCAGACCTGAGAATGGAAACTATGCCTTTGGAATGGCAAACCTTCCAGCTGTGCATTTTCTCTAGTCACCTCTGCAATCCTGGGGAGCATGCATGTTGGGATATTGGGGATTTGCTAGATGAGCATAGCCCCAGGACCGGACCGAGGAGATGCAAGTGATGGAGAGATACGATTGACGGTCTTTCGTGTAGGGTCTGGTCTGCAGAAGGGAGGAGATGAAGCAGAGAAGTGTGAACAGACTGGGAGAAAAGGCTGCAGGGGTTTAGTGCGCTCTGTGAAGATGGGGAGTAAAGTGGGAAGAAAGAGAGCGAGGGAGCTGAAGGACAGGGTGTTGTCACTGGAAGTGGGCCATAGAGTCTTAAGAGGCTAAGATTTTGGCAGTGGGGCAGTTCTAGCATGGACAGTTGACCTGAAGATGATGAAGCCAGGGTGCCCAGGATGAAGGCAATGCTTGAGGTGAGGAGAGGCTAGTGAGACCGTTGCCAAAGTCTGACAAGTGAAGGTAGAATTTCTAGGAGGTCAGACATGAGTGCTATGAGGCCAGGCAGAGAGTGGTAGAGCCAGATAGCTAGAGGGCCCAAACGGGGGTACTTTCAAAAATGAAAGTGAGAAGGTGAGAGAACATCCCAGCTCTAGAATATGGGACTTAGAAATGTGTACACTCCACATTCTACAGGGCTGTAAGGGAAGTGATGTCCTTGGGGAAGGGTCAGCTTCAGATACGGCAAGTTGATGGAGGGAGTACCTTTCAAAGGTGTGCATGGGGTTTCTAGACTTTGACAATATTGGGAGGGAGGTTAGCAGAAAGCAGATGAGTCAGCTGAGAGACAGAGGGGCATGCATCTTAAACTGAGGTCAAGGAGATGAGAGGCGTGGAACTAACTGATTTTAAGGGTTTGATTTAAAAACTGTGATGCAGAAACATTTTCTTTTATTGGAAGAGAGACAGACCTACAGATGAGGTGGCGAGAAGGGAAAGGTCAAATACACTGCCTTCATCTGGTCCTTAGGAGCTCCCAAAATGGAAAACAAACAAACAAATGCTATCCATGCCAGAGAGGAAGGGGATTCCCATGCTGCTGAGTTGGCTGGAGTCCTACTAGTTATTTCAGTTTAATACTTTTAAAATGGGTAACACAAATCCAGCAGCTTCTGATTAGCATAATCAAGCTCAACTTACTTGATGACCAGGGTATGTCTAAGAATCTTGTTTTTCTCCAGGACTAAAATCAGGTTGGGAATCTTAGGATGGTATTTTTCTCGAGATGGGTGTCTATTGAAATTAATTTTGTTATTTTCCGGAACTGCCCTACATAGGGCTTCTTAAACTTACTCTTTGACTCCCATCATTTAGTATTTTCTAGGGTTTCTTGCAACTTTCCTTGACAGAATTCCACCCTCCCCCACCCAATTCCCTGCTTCCTGAGGACTGCTGGAGCTAATCACACAACTGGGGGGATTAATATCACTACAAATTCATGAGGGGGTGCTTCCTACTTCTTCAAGAAAAGCAAAGGCCAAAAAACATGATCTTCCTCAATATCTTTTTTAAAAATTAATTTTTATTGGAGTATAGTTGATTTACAGTGTTGTGTTAGTTTCTGCTGTACAGCAAAGTGAATCAGTTATACATATATCCACTTTTTTTTAGATTCTTTTCCCATATAGGTCATTACAGACTATTGAGTAGAGCAGGGGTCCCCAACCCCCAGGCCACGGATTGGTAGTGGTCCGCGGCATGTTAGGAACCGGGCATCACAGCAGGAGGTGAGCGGCGGGCAAGCTAGCAAAGCTTCACCTGTATTTTCAGCTGCTCCCCATCGCTTGCATTACTGCCTGAGCTCTGCCTTCTGTCAGCATTATGGTGAGTTGTATAATTATTTCATTATATATTACAAAGTAATGATAATAGAAATAAAGTGCACAATAAATGTAATGCGCTTGAATCATCCTGAAACTATGCCCCCTACTTCCCCGTCCGTGGAAAAATTGTCTTCCACAAAAGCGGTCCCTGGTGTCAAAAAGTTTGGGGACTGCTGGAGTAGAGTTCCCTGTGCTCTACAGTAGGTCCTTATTAGTTATCTATCTTATATATAAGTTGTGTGTATATGTCAATCCCAATCTCCCAGTTTATCCCTCCTCCCCTTTCCCCCTTGGTAACCGTGTTTGTTTTCTACACTTGTGACTCTATTTCTGCTTTGTAAATACATTCACTTGTACCATTTTTTTTTTTTTTTAGATTCCACAAGTAAGGGATATTGTATGTTATTTGTCTTTCTCTGTCTGACTTCACCCAGTATGATAATCTCTGGGTCCATCCATGTTCTGCAAATGGCATTATCTCAATAGAGCTACCATATGATCAATATTGTTAAACTATACACTTTTCTAATTGATCTGCAGCTGTACTTTCCCTGCTGTTTTCTGCAGGCTTAGAGCTTACTTGTGCTTTATGTTCAGATCTGAGGAGTTGCCATGCTCTTGGCCCGACTCCTATCACATCAGGCACTGCTGCATTAATCAACCCCTCTACCTCTGCTCCCCGTCTTGGCTAATATCCTCAGTCTTTCTCTCTCTTAACAGTTCCTTCCTCTCAATCAATAAACATAGTCAAGTCTTCCCCATTCTAGAAACACCAAGGTCCACCAGACCCTCCCTTGGTCTCTGACCCCCTTAGCCACTTCTCTTCTCCTTCAGTCTGCTATCGAATTGCACTTTTGGAGACCAATGTCTCCCAAATGGCTGTATCCAGCGGATCTTTTTTTTTTTTTTTTTTTTTCCGTTTATTCTAGGTTTTCTCTAGCTTTCTTCTGAATCCAGCACTACTGATGACTCTCATTTTCTTATAGCATTATGCATTTGGCTTCCAGAGCTCTCTAATCTCCTGATTTTTCTTGTACCTCTCCAATTATTTATTAACTGTCTCCTGCAGGAGATCCTCTTCTGTGCAACTTGCCAGTATTTGGGTTCTCCCTTGGGGCCTGTCCATGGCTCGCTGCGCTTCTTTGGGGAAGAGCTCATCCATACCTGTGACTTCAGCTACCACCTAGGTGTAGGCAACCTCCAGGTCTCTTTGGGAGGACCGGATGTGTACATTCTGTTGCATCTCTGCTTGAGGTCTCACAGACACCTCAATTCAATATTTTCAACACTTGACTCATCATTTCAAACCAGCTTTCTTCCTGGGGACTTGAATGCCGTATGTGCCGCTCTTACACACATCTAAACAATCACCAAGACCGGGCACTTTTTCTTTCTAATTAATTTTTGGATTTGTTCTCTCACCTCCATTCATATTTTGAGCACCCTAATTTGTGTCTTTACTAATTTTCAACTTAATATTGTAAGTTTCCTGTCTTATCTCTGCCTCTAATCTTGTCTATGTTAAATCTACCCTTTGCTCCTCTGCTATCATGATGTTTAAAACACTGCTCTGGCCATGTCACTCCCTGTTTTAAAAACCTTCCAAGGGCTCTGCATTGCCTATGGGATAAAGTTCACGCTTCTTAACACAGCATGCAGGGCCCAGCACCAACTAGCCTCTCCAGATCTTTCTGCCCCTCTGCCCTTCCTTCCTTCCTGCCTCACTTTTATTCTCTAACAATACTGGCTGCTTCAGCATTCTCAGCCCACGCGCGGCATCACGGTTTTGCTTAAATGGTCCCCTTGGTGAAGATGGTCCCTTTCCTCTTCCTGCCCCTTCTTGTAATAATTCATATTTATCCTATAAGATCCAGTTCATATGAAACCTGCTTCAGGAAGCCTTCCTTGAGCCCTCAAACTGCTACTGCTCGGGGCCCTCTAATGTCTGTATATGTCTGAGCACGTGGTATAATAAAAAGAACAAGAGCTTTAGAGGAAGACTGACCTGGATATAAATAGTACCACTGAGACCTTGGAAAAGATACTACTGATTTCAAGCCTCAGTTTTGTCATCTGTTGATTGGGGATAATAATATTATTTAATTTGGGGGGATAATAATATTATTTAATTTTTAGGGATATGGGAAGGGTTATCTTAAATAATGTATATGTTTGTAGTGCTAGACACTAGCAGGCACTCAGTAAATGGTAATTATTATTTTATTTGCATCTTCATCATTGTATCTACTATAATATTTTATATAACCCAGGTGTGGGAAGGATCCTTTTTTTCATACCTTTTAACTTGCATTAATTCATGAAAGATTTCCTGGGAACTTAGTCCTACTGCCTCTTGGGCACAGGGTTCTTCTTGGCAGCTGTTTCCAATCAATGGTGACTGCCCTGTGGAAAGGTGGAGCTTGCGGGATAAGAAATGGATGCCCCTTCAGCCATGGCTCTGCAACATGACTGGGGAGCAGTTCCTATGCCTTACTAGAGGTTTTCCAATTTTCTTCATACCAAACACTGTATAGCAGTGGAAGAGTAAAAAGTTTTTACTGAGGGGTTGTGTAGCTATCAAAATAACGGGACAGAGCTTCCCTGGTGGCGCAGTGGTTGAGAGTCCACCTGCCGATGTAGGGGACATGGGTTCGTGCCCCAGTCCGGGAAGATCCCACATGCCACGGAGCGGCTGGGCCCAGGAGCCATGGCCGCTGGGCCTGCACGTCCAGAGCCTGTGCTCCGCAACGGGCGAGGTCACAACAGTGAGAGGCCCGCGTACCGCAAAAAAAAAAAAAAAAAAAGAACAGGACAGGGCAAACTGAATGGAAATTGTATCTGTATCTAATTTGCTTGTTCCTTTGTATATGCCAGGGAAGGGCATTGTAAATAGAGGCTTTTGAAAAAAGATTGTCCAATATGTCCGCTCCCTTATTTTCTCCTCCTTTGCCCTCTTAATGTCCCCTAAATCGTGCTTCCATTCCCTTTCACAATTCCACCCCTCCCCACAGAAAGTGTAGGCCCCCCACTCCTATGCTCTACAAATTTGAGTGCCTCTTGCTTTGGCTGGATGCTGATGGAGTTTTCCCAATTTTTCATTGCTGCCTTTGGTTGGAGTGGAGATGGGCTCTAATTCTCAAAAGAAGGATGGAAGTGCGTGCTCAAGTTTCAGTGTGATCTCCCCATCAGTTTAAACTAAAACCAAGCTCACCTTGCCAAGGCAAGCAACACAGTTGAGGCTTATTTGAGGAAAGTCTATTCCTTCTCCAGTCTGTTGCAAAATAATAACACCTACCATTAGTATGTTAAGTAGTATTCTACCATGCCAGCTACAAGTGCCCTGAAGTCTTGGCTAGTTGGCAACAGATTTTCTCAGCTTTTTCTTAGTTTCAAAATGCCCTCAATGGAATGGGGATGGGGTGTTCCACTTAATTTTGACATATCATTTGACAGTGCTCTATTGCAGAGTAGACTGTGGCTTCTTGAGGGTAGGGGCCACATTTTATTCAACCTAGTACTCTCAGTCTTGCTTACAGTGCTGGCTTCCTAGAAGGCGTTCATTATTGACTGTGTGAATGAGTCTCAAAGTTTAACGAGAATATTCTAACCTTTTCTTTCTTTTGTCAGTGGTGGAATTCAAGTTTGGAGCATGGAAAACATGGGTTTTCCTTTAAGCTCAGATCTCTCCTTCTTGGGAGGTTCAGTATCAAGGTGCAAGAGAGCTTTGAAATTCCACATCAGGCCTGTAGAACATTCCAAAGGATGGTTGGCTACTGAAGTTCATTAATTTTTTCAGCAGGTATTTACTGAGGTCCTTTTTTTTTTTTTTTTTGCGGTACACGGGCCTCTCACTGTTGTGGCCTCTCCCGTTGTGGAGCACAGGCTCCGGACGCGCAGGCTCAGTGGCCATGGCTCATGGGCCCAACTGCTCCGCGGCATGTGGGATCTTCCCGGACCGGGGCACGAACCCGCATCCCCTGCATCGGCAGGCGGACTCTCAACCACTGCGCCACCAGGGAAGCCCTACTGAGGTCTTACGATACGCTTGGCAACATGTTAGGTGTTGGGACTACAGAAGGTGAATGAGAGACAGTTCTCCTAGAATTTACAACTTTGCTCTAAATTCTTAATCTTTACAGGGTAGGTTTCACTGAAAGGAAAAACGTGTGATTTCAGAGGAATTCTCCCTTGCTCTCGCTTGATACTCAAAATGGACTTTGTAGTTGTACTATCGATCACTTCAATCTCTTTTATATGCAGCCTACTGGACAGATAATATCTAAATCGTGTTTAACACTCTTGTATGAAAAGAGGAATTGAGAGCAGGTCTTGATTTGAGAGGAGGGAAGGCAATGAAGGTCCTTGGTTACTGTCTTTGGAGAAAGGGGATGCTACTAATGGGGGACGGGAGAGGATGAAGGACCTGGAGGCTGGGGCCGCGGTGACTGACCTGAAGGGGCAGGGCAATGCAGTGTAGAGTTGACAGTCATTGGGACTTTACTCTGCCACTCATGCGTGAGTTGATCTGTGGCAACATCCCTAAAATTCTGATAGTCTGACTTTCAAGGTCCATAATATAGAGATGATAATACTCAACTTTTTAAGAGTTATTATTCATTTCTTTCTCACTTCCACAGTTTGCCTTGATCTGTGTGACTTGTCAGTAAAGGTATTATTCTTTGTTAAAATGCAAATGATCTTGGATTAAGGTATAGAAAACTATTACTGACCATAAGTATATTGGCAGGAACTAGCGTTTATTAAATAAAAGCTCTCACCTTGAAAAATAGAACCAAACTCCAGGAAATGCATTCCTTGCTAGGTATGTTTGTTGAGAAGAGAGGGTAAGGTTTTCACATACATGCGCCTGAGTTTGTTCTGCGGTGAGGAGAGGACATAAGGAGGGAAGGGGGAGCTCTGCACACAGGAAGAGGGTCCTATGGGATGGGAAAAATGAAGCTTGCTGTCATGCCTCTTTTTAAATTTAATTTTTAAAACTTTAAAATTTATTTGTAATTTCTCATGCCTTTTTCACAGTTTGGTAGACTCAGAACCTTTTCTGTGTATCTTCTATCTTTGTATATATCTTTATATATAGAAAAGATATCTTATGTATATCATATATATGATATCTACCTATCTGTCTATCTATTTATCTATCTATCTTTTTATCCTTTGCCTTGTTTGAGATTCTCATAGGAGCAGAAGTTGCTTTTATGAGGCTGTCTCCTTCCATCAAAGACAGTATTTTGCTCTGGAGAGCGAGATAGAGAGAGAGAGGGAGAGAGAGGAAGAAGGGGAGTAAGAGGAGAAGGAAGAGGTTGAGGAAGGGGGAGGAGGGAAAGGGGAAGGAAAAGCAAAGCAAAGCAAAAGATACAGTTGATAGTCAATGTCAGATTGAGGACAATATACTCTAGCCTGGTCTGATGGCAACTTGAATATTTTGTTCCATTCGTGGGTGCTACGTTTTAGGAAGGACATTAGTAAATCTGACAGTAACGAAGGATGTGTGAAGACACTTAAGAAACTGCTGAAAGAAACAAGGATGTTTAAGTTGGAGAAAAATCTCAGAATCCAAATGAAAGCTATTCTCGGACATCTGAGGCAGAGTCTTGGGGAGATGAAGCAAGGGCTTGTCCTCTGTGTGTCAGAGAACTCTGGGCAAGGGAGAGCCCCGGGTCCAGGAGGTCTGGCCTTAGGGATGCTCCTGTCTGTGGGGAATTAGGCTAAATGACTCCAAGGCTGTCTTCTGAGTCTAAGTAGTTAACAACCAATTGCTTTGAGTGAAATGAGACTTAGACCAGCTTATTAATAACGCGACTTAAAAATCTTGTTATAAAAGTACTATATGTGCCTTATAAAATATTTAGGAAGTAAAGAAAAATATAAAGATGATCGTAACAACTACTAACATTTTGACACCTTGATTTTCAATTTTCTCCACATTTTGGGGCCAAACTGAGAACAGAATCACTTATCTCTTTGCAAAATTAAAAAATACATATTTATTTAATTAAAAAATTTTCAGGTTTTTTGAGATATAATTGATAAATGTAATTGTAATATATTTAAAGTGTACATCACGGTGATTTGATATATGTATACATTGTGAAGGGATTCCCCCATCTAGTTATCGATAATTAACATATCTATCACCTCACAATTCTCTCTGTCTCTGTCTCTCTTCTTGGTGAGAGCATTTAATTCTACTCTAGCAAGTTTGAATTACACATGCTGTGCATAACTGCAGGCACCATGTTTTACATTAGATCCATGTTTTATAATAAGAAGGGCTTATTCATCTTATTGTTGAAAGTTTATACCCTTTACCAACCTCTCTTTGTTTCCCCTACTTCCCATCCCAGCAACCACTTTTATACTCTTAGTTTCTGTGGGCTTGACACTTTCTTTTCTTTTCTTTCTCTTTTCGTTTCTTTTAAGATTCCACAAATAAGTGACACCAAGTGGTATTTGCCTTCTTATTTCACTTTGCATAATGCCCTCAAGGTCCATCCATGTTGTTGCAGGTGGCGGGATTTCCTTCTTTCTTATGGCTCAGTAATATTCCATCATGTGTATATTCCACGTCTTCTTTACCTAGTCAACCATTGGTGAACTCTTAGTGAGTTCCCATACCTTGGACATGGTGAATAATGCTGCAGTGAACTCGATATCCTGTTCTCATTTTCTTTGGATATATATTCAGAAGTGGGATTGCAAGATCATCTGGCAGTTCTATTTTTAATTTTTTTGAGGAATCTTCATTCTGTTTTCCATATTGTCTGAACCAATTTACATTCCCACTGACAGTGCTCAAGAATTCCCTTTTCTCCACACCCTCACCAATACTTGTTATTTCTTGTCTTTTTGATAATAGCATTCTAGTAGGTGTGAGGTGATATCTCATTGTGGTTTTGAGTTACATTTCCCTGGTGATTGATGACATTGAGCATCTTTTCACATACCTGTTGGCAATCTGTATATCTTCTTTGGAAAAATGTTTATTCAGATTTTCTGCCCATTTTCTAATCGTATTGTTTGGTGTTTTTTGTTTGTTTGTTTTGTTTTGTTTGCTATTGCATTGTATGAAGAATGACTTTTCAATATGCAGAGTGAGGCCAAAATTGACACCTCATTTAATCATAATCAGGGACAGAGACTGACCCCTGCCTGGGTCACTGTTTACGAGTTAGTTCCTGCTTATCTTAAGGCACAAACTGTCCGTGTTTATGTTTCTGGGCTCCTTCAAGGCCTTTTGCCTATTTCCTCTCTGTGCCCTTCTCTCCCTTCCCATCTATCGAAAAAGAAAAAAGGAAAAAAAACAAACCAAAACAAAAAAAAACCCTACAGATACAGAAAGCATGCCCCTCTCGCCCACAGCAAAAGAAGACCCTACGTATAAATTTGCATCTTCTTTCTATAGTGATTTTTATGCGGAGGAGTCTGGTGCTAGGCTTTGAAAGTTTGTATAAAGGATGAAATGAATGAGGCTGAAATAGGGAGTATTCCCTCCCTCACCCCCATGTATCATTTTGGGTGAGTCCAGATTCCCCTGGAATGATATGGAAGGGTTAAAGAGCTGCTACAAAATTATTTTGTACTGGACTAACTGCTTCCTGCAGCCTTGGCTGGGAGTTGGAACATTGGTCCTTTGAGGAGAGTTACAATGGGGGCAAGGGCAAGGAGAATGTAGGGTGGCTGGGAGTTGTCAGGACATTTGTAGGCACCCTGGCCAACATGCTGCGTTAGGTTTATTAACAGCAAAGCCAAGTTCTGGAGTCCACTGTCCTTGAGAGTGGTCAGGCCAGTTAAAGGTGAGATGTACAAAGTTCGGTTTCCCCAGAATTTTCTGGCATAGCTCTGGGCAAGCTTTCACTGGAGGTCTGTTTCTCTAGGATTATTTTGCTATCCAAAGAGTGCCCAACGGTTGATTGATGAATGCCGGAAGACCTAGGTGAATCCTTTGGAAATCGGCTGCTTCTTCAGCTTGGTGGTTTGTCTGAGTGTCCATTCTTTCGTGCCTGGATGCAGTGGAGCAGAAAGGGCACCAGATGAGGACTGTGAAACCTGGCTTTCTTACTAGTTATATGACCTTGGGTAAATTTGCTCATCCTTAAAATGACAAACTTAGAGTAGAAAATGGCATTTAGCATGAACTCTAAGATGCTTAGGGGTTCATGAGATTTTTCCAATATTTAAAAATGACTCCTGGGAATCATAATTTACCTGTGATATGGCCACATAGGCTAAATAAAGGATCAGGAGTCTGTGCTTTTGGCTGCATTAAGTTATATCCACGCAGTAGTGCTGTTGCATGCTGCCCAGAGGCTGTGATGGACAGTAAAGACATCGTTTCTGAAAAACGCCTGGTGAGTCCACCCAAAGTCATCTGTTAGATTATCACACCATCTGAATTAAAATACCACTGCTAGTACTGTGATTTTACTGATAATGGTGTCTTTAGTGGTGAATCTCTGAGGCACAGCTCTGATGTTCTGTAAAACTCTAGGTAGGAGAGAGGAAGATGAGGCTTCAAGGAGAATGTTCTTGAATAATAATGACCATGGAGGGTGTCTAATTATGAGACAGGAAAGCTTGCTTTCTGCAAGAGTCTTTCCATCCTGTTTGGTGCCTTTACTTAGCAAGCCTCCTTGCTCAAGCAGGTTCCATGTTCCAAGAGTACCTAGCTTTCCCTCTCCTCACCCCATCCCATGGACAGTTACCCTTTTATCTGCCAAGTAGTAATGGGCTCCTTAAATCATTTGTCTGAATGTTCTCTATGTAAACTAGCTAAAGGGACCTATATATCAGGAAGACCAAGAATTCATAAATCTTCCCTGGGGTCAGGTTGTCTGCATCGATAACTCAAATGCTCAGTGAAAAAGTGTTCACATAAATGGTGTGAGTAACATTTGCATTGTCAGTCAAAGCTAATTAATTCTGCCTGAAACTAGTCTGCCGCACTAGTTTCTTAGAAAATCTGTCGTGCATGGAAAATCTGGATAAATAATATGAAAGAGAAATTTCTAAAAAAGCAATGCTTAAGACATCTGAGCAAAAGAAATTGCTTGCCAGCCCACTCAAGCACCTTGGAAATTTGCTTTCACTTTGGTACTTCTGGATTTCATTTTCAATCTTGAGAGAAGTGTGGTGTTTTTCACCATGCAAACAAAGAACAAAAGGAAGGAAAGAAGTGGGGAAGGAAGAGAGGGAGGGAAGAAGGGAGGAAGGGAAACTGTAGTTTTGGATTCTGTTACCCAGAAATGGTGGTACCTCAGAAGTAGTTATGGAATTCAAACAGAAGATCATAGTCATAGAAGTATTTAAGAAAATGGCAAACTTACCTTTGCTTCTTAAAGAAAAAAAAAACTTTAAAAAGTCAAATGTATTCAACAAAGCAATAAGTATATTTGCAGATGATATTTTACGGACTCCTTGTATTTAAACATTATGTTATGGAGTAGCTTTTAGAAAGGTATGTAACAGCAGTTAATTTATGTTAAACACTATGTTCCGGGCACTGCGCTAAGCATTTTATACGCATTATTGCATTTAATACCCACAATCTGTCAGTGTGGTAGGTAACGTTATTTTTATAGGTAAGAGGCTCAGTGTGGTTTACTATCTTACCTAAAGGTATGTCCCTAGATAGAAGTAGAGCCAGAACTTGAATCCAGGTCTCTGTGGATCTAAGGCTTGTGTTTCTAACCCACAATTGCTAGTGTTCATTGTTCATGATTTGGCATTTCCTCACCAGAGCTTTTCTCTGATAGATTTTTTTTTTTTTGGTACACGGGCCTCTCACTGTTGTGGCCTCTCCCGTTGCGGAGCACAGGCTCCGGACGCGCAGGCTCAGCGGCCACGGCTTACGGGCCCAGCCGCTCCGCGGCACGTGGGATCTTCCTGGACCGGGGCACGAACCCGCATCCCCGGCATCGGCAGGCGGACTCTCAACCACTGCGCCACCAGGGAAGCCCTCAGATAGATGTTTTTATAATCTGCTGTGCAAACTCTGCTCTGCAGCTCCACCTGATTATCTTCTCTTGGAAGCAAAAGCATTCACTTTCTTTTTTTTTCATTCACCATTTAAGATGGAATGGGAGGACCCAAGGTTTGAGAGGGTGGAGTGAGTTTGAGAGACCGCAGAGAATCTGAGGGAGAGAATGGATTGAGAATGATAAAAAGAATTGCCTTCTGGTTATAAAACACATGTGTACTGGGGATGTAATGTGCAGCATGGCGACTGTAGTTTACAGTACAGTATTGTATATTTGGAAGTTGCTAAGAAGGTAGATCTTAAAATTTCTCATCACCAAAAAAAAAATTGTAACTATGTGTGGTGATGGATGGTAACTGAACTTATTGTGGGGATTATTTCACAATGTATACATATATCAATTCATTATGTTGTACACCTAAAACTAATACAATGTTATATGTCAATTATATCACAATTTAAAAAAGATTAAAAAAAAAAAAAGAAGTGCCAAGGGGCTTTGAAGGTCCAATACTCTTTCTGAGTTAGAAAGATAAGTGTGCACTGTGCAGTAGTAGAATACTCTCAGCAAGTTACCTCTTTCTTCCTAGCGACATGACCTTGTTGCAGTCTTTGTGATGACTCTGGTCACCGGCGTTTTGAATAGTCTGCTCCTAGAGTAACTACCCAATAATTGTAGTTTCTGCTCTTTCAAATGACCTCTCTCTTTCTCCTCCCCCCTCTTCTTGTACATATCATGGACGAAGAGGATGAGAACAGTGGTTAGAATAAATCTCTGATGACAGAAAATGTCATTTTATTCTTTTGACATGTAGATTTCTTGGTGACTTTTAAAAAGAACAGTAAAACATTTCTGAATTCCTTTTCAGGTTAGGAATTGATGGGAATATTTTGGCCATTATGCTTGACTAGTTAAATAGTTTTCACATTCCTTAGCAACCAAAAAGTTTTATAGGCATCTCAGTTAGGAAGCTTTTTGGAAAATATTTCCTTTTATGTGTGACAGCAAAAATTTGAACTGAATTTGAATAAGAATGTCTTAAAATTGAGATTCAAACTAGTATCATGACATGTGGTTTGCATATAAACAAGTGACAAAATACTTTTAAAGAATTCCACTCTATTTTGTTAAAGCAGGTGGTCTAAAAGCATCTGCTTTCGTTTGAATTTTTTAAATCATGAATTAAAAAAAAACTCAATAAAACAAACTTGGAAGCACAAAAATGCATAAAGGGGCAGAAATTAAAGACCTTAAAATCCTTCCTCAGAGAGGCAATCACTGTAAACATTTCCTTCCAATCTTTTTTTTCTATTCACGTTTATGGCATGTTGTATCAGTCATGATAGGCTCGGTTATAATGTGGTTATAAGCACCTCTAAATTTCTATCAGATATCAGTATGGATATTTGTTTCCAGCTCACGGCATGTGTCCATTGCCTGTAGTCCTCCCTCAGGGCAATCACGATCTGGAACATCTTTGGTAACAAAAATGTTTGTTACCGAACATCTTTAGTAACAAAGATGTTTGTTACCAAACATCTTTGCAGGGGGACAAGAATGCTCTGAGTGTCCACACACTGGAAGTTGAATGCTTGGACAGGAAATAACACATATTAAACTTCTGCCCACAAATCATGGCAGGGATCAGTCACGTGGCCTTACCAACCACAGGCCACCACTGTATCACGTAAGCTTTGTTTAACAAAGTGATTATTATTAAACAGTGCTTTTAAAGTTTAGTTGGAGTTGCATGAAATTCACAAAATTACGTTTCTTTTCAAATTAGTCCATAGTTCAGACTTCCAACTAAATCCTCGGATTGCCAAGGGTTCACTTGTTGGTCATACCTATCATATTTTGTTTGTAAAGTAATGTTTTTTTCCCTCACTCCAGATGTTTCCTTCCATGCGCTGGGGGACCCACCAGTTTAACACTCTCATCCTCTAGTGACTTAATTTGATTGGTGTGTTTGGAATAAAAAATTGGGCACCATAGCCCAGGCCTTCCGCTCTCCTTCCTCTTGAGAGGGAGCTGTCCTCGAGGTGCAGTCTGCCCTGCCCCCATGCTGTTGGGGGCGCTCTGCCCTCGCCCAGCTGGGATGAGCCTTCATCCCGGTTTGCTCAGGCTGAGGGTTCCCTGGGATGTGAGGCTTTCGGTGCTAAAACAAGGAGTCTCTTTCTATGACTGGTTGGTCAAATCTGGATAATTTGGAGATCTAGGACTAGGAAGCCCATTTGTTCCATACATAAGTCACATCCTCTGTTATCACATTTATCAGTAATCAGGGTGATAATTTAGTGTCTCGTCAAAGACAGGTTTTGACTCATTTCTCAACTGGACCAGAACTCAGGTGAGTAAGAGAGATGCTATTTGTGGGGCCTGTTCAACCTGAACCCTGGATTAGCGCCGTCCCCACTTGTCCTTACCATGGACTGATTTGGCAGCCTTCCCAAATAATGAACCCAGATCTGAAGTTGCACTTCTCCAAGATAAACATCCCCATGGGACTCATAAGCTTGATCTAGTTGAGGTCTAAGATCAGAGTTTATTTATCTATTTGGCTTCTGTAGTGTAATTTCTCCAAAGCCCAGTGATGTTTAGATAACCAGGCCCGTAGTGATTAAGGGAGGGTCAGATCAAAGTCAAGACAGGAGAGGGGGTGTGGGGTGTAAGTAAAGGAGGGAGAGAGGAAGATGGGCACTCAGGCAGCTCCATTACCCCAGGAGGGCCCAGGTGGTCAGGCGAGTCATAGAGCCATTTTTGATTCCTTAGTGAGGGGAGCAGCATGGACCCAGTGGCTAGATTCACTTCAAACGTGGACCACAGAGGGAAGCCACCAATATGCTAAGAGATTTACTCCTGCTTTCTAGACGGAAACATTGTTGCATATGTTGCTTTCTTTCACTTTTCATAAATCCCCAAATATTTCAGTTAAAGCAAGGATGGAAAGAAACAAAAGGACCTTTGAACATTTAAGTAGCTTCCTAACAGTTTCATTTGTATGTAACCTCTTCTGTTCTGCATATTTGCCTATCTGTCATTTTTACAGATAAAAGCTCTTAAATATTTTTAAGAACTATTCTGGCTGATATTCAGCTGCTTTTAATGTATCTATACAGTGGTGATGTGCACAATATTTAACAACCAGCACAGCCTGGATCCCAGCCAAGCAGAACAAATACTATATGTAAACCACTGTACAGTAAGGCGTGCTTCACGGAGGTGTGGTCCTGCCGGAAACCAGCTGTGTATATATGTGACTATGGGAATTATCTTGTGAATACCTCTCTGAAGGTCACTTGGATTCTCAGTTCTCTGACTAGAATGCTCTGCATCAGTAATCATCCATATCTTTTTATTTTTCCTGCTCTTACCATGGTATTTCTCCAAGTGCAGTGTTCTGGGGAGCTTGTTGAAAATGCAGATTTCTGGGCCTTCCTTCCAACCTGTTGAGTCAGAAGCCCTGGGGTGGGCCCCATCGTGTCTGACTTTGGCAGACTACTCAGATGACTGATGCAGCTCACCCAAGTTTGAAGATCCTTCTCCAGTGCGTTTCTCCATCCCTGAAGAGCTACTTATAATGTGACTGTGGTTACCTCCTGCTGTCCTCATATTAGGATTAGCTGTCTTAAAGGTAGGCCCTTATTATTGTTTGCCGTTTTGAGACCATTAACTTCAGCTTAATCTGGTCAGTCATCCTTTTCATTGTCTTGGATGAGGTCAGACTTGGCTGAGAATAAAAAGGAGCCTTTTCCAAAAGGGAGGCACGTGGACAATCTTTGGTCTCACTTTCTTGTCTACAAAGAAAATTTTTCCTCATTTGAGGCTCTATAGAAAGAAGGAAGGAAGGAAAGAAAGAAAGAAAGGAAGGAAGGAAGGAAGGGAGGAAGGGAGGAAGAAAGAAAAGAGAGAGAGAGAGAAAGAAAAGAAAGAAAGAAAGAAAGAAAGGAAAGAAAGAAAAAGAAAGGAAGGAAGGAAGAAAGGAAGAAAGAAAGAAAGAAAGAAAGAAAGAAAGAAAAGAAAGAAAAGAAAGGAAGAAAGAAAGAAAGGGAGAAAGTCAGCCTCCCCTGCCCCTCCCCTCCTCTTGGTGGGAAGGTAGGAATGAGGTACTAAGTATTTTGTCAGTAATAGAAAAGGCAGGTCTGAGTTTTTCTCCTCCAGGCTGATTTCATAGTCAATAAACTTATTCTGCTCTCAGCCAAGACCATCCACAGAGCTGGTGGTTTCTGTAACCACTGGGTTTTTAAAAGTAGGTTTTAGGATCTTCTAGCAGTTTTTGAGGTTGGAATGGCATTAGCTACATGCATGAATATGCTCTCAGATATCAAATGTGTTTTCCAAAATGGGTCTCACAGAGGCCTGTGGAAGCGTTTCAGCCAGGCCCTCTGCAGAGTGATGAAATTAGATGTAAGTACGGTTTCAGTGGACAGGACATTACCATACCATTTGTAAGCTGTTAGCTTTATACCAGTGCTCTAGGGGTCTAGGAGAAGGCTAAGGATTGATTCTTGTCCTTTTGGTGTAACTGAGGAGAAACCATCAACATGCATGAAATGAGAGAAAAATAATACAAAGCTGTGTAAGTTAATATTATCCAAACCGTGGGTGCTGTAGGAACTCAAGGGAAAGA
>NW_006786458.1:641809-645835 GCF_000442215.2 Lipotes vexillifer
AAAGAGCATCCAGGGAGCACTGGAGTGGCAGGGCAAAGCTTCTTGGAAAAAGATGGACCGAACTTCACCTTGAAGGATTTGGGAGGACATGGCAGACCCCGGAGGATGTGAGCAAGGCTCAGAGGTGGGACTGAAGTGGGGATCAGTGTGGGAATTAGCCTAGCAATAGTGAGGGATCAGTGTGAGACCTGCAGGGAACAGGCTGAGGAGGCCCCTGACAGGTAAGCAGAGAAGCTAAAAACAAAACAAAACAAAACAGGAAATAAGGATAATGGAACGTTTCTGAACGGGGGAAGTGACATGTTTAAAGAAAAGCTTTTGTGGTTCTGTGGAAATGACTTTATGACCCAGTGTTTCATGGCAGTAGGAGAATTGAGCAACTACCTTGCTGAGCCCAGAGGAGCTGCGATTTGGCCCAGAGCTGCTTTTTCCTCGTAGACTTCATGATGATGATGACGATTTTTTTGTCACCCCTCCTATGTTCAGGCACCACCAATCAGAAAGGATATGGCCTTGTGCTGGAGCAGGTTCTTGAGTCCGCCCCCAGGTCCAGGTGCTAACCCTTTACTTGCTGGATCATGGGAAGTGTGGGTGACTCTGGGGAAGCCTTGGGGGAATGTCAGAGCAGTGTTTTTTTTAGCTAAGCTTTTTGTTTTTTAATAGCTAGTGCAGCTTTCCTAGAGAGGACTGAATGGATATTGGCTTCTCGTGAGATTTAGTTCTTGGTGATAAGTGTAAACTCATTTCATTGCTGAAAGTAGATAAAGGATAGGCTAAATGGTATGTCCTACATCATACAACAACAAGAAAAAAAAACAGTTCTCTATTAAATTTATCCCTTGGTCCATAGCTCCTGTTTCCTTTTTTTTTTTTTTAATTGCAGTATAGTTGATTTACTATATTGTATTAGTTTCAGGTGTACAGCACAATGATTCAGTATTTTTGCAGACTATATTCCATTGTAGGTTATGACAAGATGTTGGGTAGAATTTCCTGTGCTATACAGTAAATCCTTGTTGCTTATGTAGTTTATGTGTAATAGTTTTCTTGTTTTTGTTTTTTATTTTTTTTTTGCGGTATGTGGGCCTCTCACTGTTGTGGCCTCTCCTGTTGCGGAGCACAGGCTCCGGATGCGCAGGCTCAGCAGCCATGGCTCACGGGGCCCAGCCGCTCCACGGCATGTGGGATCTTCCCAGACCGGGGCACGACCCTGTGTCCCCTGCATCGGCAGGCGGACTCTCAACCACTGCACCACCAGGGAAGCCCTGTGTAGTAGTTTTAATCTGCGAACACCATGCCCCTAATTTGTCCACCCTCTCTCTCTCCCCTTTGGTAACCGTAAGTTTGTTTTCTATGTCTGTTTCTGTTTTGTGTATCTATTCATTTGTATTATTTTTTAGATTCCACATATAAATGATATCATATAGTATAATATTTGCCTTTCTCTGATTTATTTCACCAAGCATAATATTCTTGGTAATATAATAATATTCATAATATTCTTTATCAGTGTTGCTGTAAATGGCAATATTTCATTCTCTTTTATGACTAATATTCTGTTATAAATGCATATATAAAATAAATATATAAATAATTACAAATGAATATATAAATAAATATATATCACATCTTCTTAATCCAATCATCTGTTGATGAGCACTTGGGCCGCTTCTTGACTATTGTAAATAATACTGCTATGTACATTGGGTGCATGTATCTTTTCGAGTTAGTGTTTTTGCTTTTCTCTGGATATACATTCTCAGGAATGGAATTGCTGGATTACATGGTAGTTCTATTTTTAGTATTTTGAGAAACCTCCATACTGTTCTCCGCAGTGGCTGCACCAATTTATATTCCCATCAACAGTGTAGGAGGGTTCCCATTTCTCCACACCCTCTCCAACATTTATTATTTGTAGACTTTTTGATGATAGTAATTTTATCAGGTGTGAGGTGATAACTCATTGTGGTTTTGATGTGCATTTCTCTAATAATTAGCAATGTTGAGCATTTTTTCATGTGCCTGTTGGCCATCTGTAGGTTTTCTTTGAAAAAATATCTATTCAGGTCTTCTGCCCATTTTTGGATTTGGTCGTTTGTTTTTTGATATTGAGTTGTATGAGCTGTTTGTATATTTTTGATATTAACCCTTTGTTGGTCATAGCTCTTGCAAATATTTTCTCCCATTCTGTAGGTTGTCTTTTTGTTTTGTTGGTGGTTTCCTTTGCTGTGCAAAAGCTTTGAAGTTTAATTAGGTCCCATTGTATTTTTTGCTTTTATTTATTTTGCCTCATAGCTCTTGTTTTTATTATGGTAAAAGGTTTTCTGAATTTGAAACCTTTTTCAGAAAAAGGTTGAATGGGAATGGGGGAGGGGCACAGAGCTGGAAGAAAGAAAAGAGGATTCCAGAGCAGTGTGGTGTAACTGAATATTCTCAATCCACAACTAATTGCAAAGTGGGCAACTCCAGTCTGCCAGGAAGCCAGCCCCATGGGAGATATTTGTGCGGATGAAGAACTCTTTAATGGGACTCACACCTTATCCTTGAATGGATAGATGAATGATGAATGAGTGAGAAAAACACAGGGGGCCTGGAGGGAGAGTTCAGAGACTCAAGTTCTACCTGTAGTTCTACTATGAGCCAGCTGTGGAACCAGGGGCATATCCATGTTTCTGGAACTCATTTCCTTGCTTCCTTTTAATTTTATAACCATTCCTTCACTCCAAAGGGGGTTGTGGGATCTAATGAGATGATGCCTGTGTATGTGTCCTTGTGAGCATGAAAGCTGCATTCATGTGTCTTTCCACTCTAGCTTGCTTTGTAACTTTCTATGAGTTTTCTAGGTAACCAGAATCCAGGTAATGAACTTTTCGTCAGCAGAGTTGCCTGTTTTTCCTCAAGCGGGTCTTTCCTCCCATGTCAGAGCAGTTGAAGTGGGTGTCTATGCACCCTCTGCCGGTCCTGTAACTATTTCCTATTGGGGTCAGCGGACCTTTGTGGGGGAGGGGGGCTCCGAAGACTCTGGGGGCTTCAGGGACAGTTGTCACCAGTCAACTCTTGGGATCTGATATTCCCTGGGGTCTCGTAGCTCGGACACCTGGGAAAACAGACTGTTGACCATGAGAATCCTGGCACATCTGACCACTGACAAAGAGCCTAAATTTCTCCTGGTTAAATGGTCCCCCACAGCTTGGACGATCCAGGAGGTGGGCTGGATATGCGCTGGACCTCCCACCAGCCTTGAGTCATGAGCAGCCAGAACATCCTCCTGTCCCAGGGCTAGATGTGACCTGGGATCACGAATGTTCTTCCTTTAGTTTCCTTTCCTCTCCTAATCATTTCCAGGCAGCCCTCACTCTGACATGAGCAATATGGCCTCTGTTTATGGAACTTGTGGGCAAGTTCCTAGTGGTCCTAGGCCACTCAGCAGGGGAAAGTCAGATTGATGACACCCAACCAAGGATCTACGTAAATGCCAGGCAAACAGCAGAGGAACTTAGATTTGGAATTACAGCATCTCAGTTCCGGTTCTTTCTGTAACAGTGCCTGTGAGCTCCCGTGGACATGGGGCCAGCCTAGCTGGCCGCTCAGAACTTGAAGCTGCAGGTCCCTGGCCTTAGAATGAGAATGACAATTTTGGTCCACCCCTGCCTCCCCGACCCTACCTTTCACCCCCGCCCAAGATTTGTTGTAAAGATCAACTAGATGTTTGAGGAAAAGCACTTTTAAATCTTCAAGGGTCGTACAAGGTAGCGTCTTTTCCTTCCTGCAACATAAGGGAACCATTTGGGGAAAGAAGGAGCACCGACTCCTCAGATTCTGCTATCATGAAATTTTGGAGGTATGGTCAGGGTCCCTGGGGTACAGCTGGGTCAGCTTGGCTGTCCCCCAAACCTCTGGGAACTATACTCAACTGGATGGCAAGCAGTTAGTTGAAGTGACAGAGAAGGAAGTGGCTTCAGCGGCTTGGCTTTTTTTAAACACACCTGCAAGTTTTTCCTGTTGCCAGGCCAGGGGGTGGAATTC
>NW_006786458.1:646032-652826 GCF_000442215.2 Lipotes vexillifer
CTGCTGCTTTTCTTTTTTCCTTTCCAGGCTGGCCTATGGGTGTACAGATGTTTCTTTAGGGGCCTGGGTGATGGGATGGTGAGAACACAGCACGGACACAGCACTGTGTCTGAGCTGTTTGTGTACTAGTCTAGAGCTAGCCGATAGGTTTTAAGGAAGGGGAGCCGGCTGATGTGTTACTGCCCACTCTGCATACCTGCCCTTAATCCCATTTTCAGAGAAGGGGAAAATTCTCTGCTCCCAGAAAGTGCCAGAGAGGCACTGTCCCCTGGGTTGGTTCAGGGGTGTGTCTCAATTGGCATTATTTTATGTGCTAGATTGGGCCAAAATCTACCAAGTTCCCTTTCCTTCGTGTGTTCAAAAGGATATGAAATCCATGTTTGGGGCTTCTTAACACTCATTCATCATTTGGCAAGAGTTTTAATCCAAGAATGATTTCCTGCCTGGGGATGAGGCCCCTCCAGGGGCAGTGGGTTTTACCCCTTGCTCTGCTCTTGTCTTGCTGTGTGATCTGGGCTAATCTGCTTGCTCTTTCTGTTACGGGTATCTTCAGCCTTGAAAGATGATGTCCTTTTAATTTTAAAAACAAAAATGAAACAAAACCCCAACCTCTCTAATCTTCCAAAACAGAAAAAAAAAAAAAAATGTGCCTTTTGAAAAGAGGAAATTACTTTTTATTAGGTGTAAAAACCAACAAAAAAGCTCCCAACATCCCCAAAGTCCTGGGAGTTGCCATGAACCGCTGACCCCATTTCGTTAGGTTGGCAAACATCTCCCCCAGCCCGCCATCCAAGCAAAACGTTGAGCTTGTGCCATGGAACAGCCGTGCCTCACATCGCATCGAGAGACATTTCCATATCCTCCCGAGGGTGGCAGCATAGTCTGGGTACATGTCTTGAGTAAGGGACGTTCATTGACAGGTTGATAAAATATGCTGGAGTGCACCTTGAGGGACAATCGTGTAATCACATCATTTGAGAAATGAGGAAACTGCAACTCAGAAAGGGAGTCGTTTGCCAAGTTCCATGTGGGTTGATGTAACACCTGGGGCTGGAACCTCATCCTTCAGAGCAGTCAGTACTCTTCCCACGAAGTCCCTGGAGACTTTAGAAGGATATTCCCAGTGGCAGCCATAGTCAGCTCTCACCAAATATTAGATGTGCTCCCCTACATTCCCCAGTACTCAGGTTGGGGCTAGGTGAGTAGATTTGGCCAATGGGCTCATGGCAGAACTGAACAAAAGTCAACAAGAAGCAAACTTTTGTTGTGTTAAAGCCACTGAGATTTCGGAGGCGTTATTGCTAACGTGGAATAACCTAACGTATCCTGATCTAGCACAAACCACCTTGGCAAAGTTGTCCCAGAAAAGCTGACTCCTTGCAGGCAGTATAATATCTCATCCAAAGGTGATGTTTTTTGTTGACTGGGAGGTGGTAGAGTGTAGCAGTTTTGAGACAGACTTTGCTTTTACAGGCTTGGGAATCTGGCAGCTAGAGTGTGTATCTCAGATCCACCACTTGTTAGCTGTATGATTTTCAAGCAGTTTACCTAACCTCTGTGCCTCAGTTCCTCATCTGCAAAGTGGGAGTATCAGTAGTGACCCTATCATTGACTTGTTGAGAAGATTAGATAACATACCAAAAGCCCTTATCACAATGCCTACTGCTGAGTAAGCTTTCAGTCTGCATTAGCTCGTGTTATTTATTGAACATACGCACTCTGTAAAAGTTACTGTACTGGGCTTTTCAGATGCTGTAGGAGTGAATTGACTGTCTGCAAGGTACTTGTCATGTATCACCAGTCAGTTACCCAGCAGCTAGATGCATACCCACATAAGACAAATCCTAGTTGAAAAGCATGAAAAATACAGGCTCTCTGGGTCCCATTCTTGGAAGAACTGCACTAGGGGGTCCGAATGCCAACCTCTTTCTGTGACATTGTCACTCAGTACCTGGAGTCTCCAGGATAATGCTGGTGGACTCCCCACAGAGGAACCAATTCAATTTCAGTATTCACCAACATTTGCTTTTAGCAAAAGTTCGGTATTTGAACTTAGCTATGTGACAGCCAGTATGAGAAGATTTTAAAATACCTAAGGGCTATGGTTGAAATTAATGAGTACTCTTCTCTGGGGAAAAAAAAAATATCTTACAAGGGAAAAATAATAAGACACTACATAAAACTCTGGTTCCAAATAAATGGATCACACACCCTGGCTCTACTAAATGCCTCCAGAAATATTTATTTATTAAAAAGCACCAACTACTCTACTGCAGTTGAGGCTGGGGTTGATCTGGGAGTGGAGACAGGAATGCAGAGGTTCAGACCGCCAGTTCAGTGGACGTTGCATGTCATTTGGAACAGCCTGTGCTCTATCTTTTAGCACTTCCCCTGGCCCACACGCCAGTCAGAATGACTCTTCGGAATCCTTACTCTTGCTTTTAGTTATATTCTACAGAATGAAAAGGAAGGAAGAAACAAAACAACATCAGAAATGCCCTGGGCCTTAATCTCTGGAGTGGAGATTGTGACCTACAGAGCGTTCTCCTTTGTTTCTGTCACAGACTTAAAATCAGCTCCAAAATTAGGAATGAGTTTTCAGTTCCTCTTCTTTGAGGGTAATATTTTTAAATAGGAAAAGCCCAGTTGTGACTAACGACCCATGTGGGATAATTCCTCTCTACACGCCCCAGCAATATCCTCTGTCTTGTGAGCCAACTTGTCAAAATAGTCATAACCTGGGCATTTCCATCAGATAAAAGACAACCTCTCTGTGAAATGGGCTTTGCATGTGTCTTCCTGCCTCAATTTCTTTCTGAGAGGTTATTTTTTAACCACATAAGAAAAATTATTACCCTTTTAGGGAGGTTGTTAGAAGATATGTCTGAAATGGGAAAAGTGTCATAAAAATTAGAAAATAGTGCTTTCCACTTTCTAGAACATTTTCAATTTCACGGTGTCATTTGATTTTCCTGGCGTCTCTGTGAGTTGTGTGGAATAGACATTTTAATCCTGATTTTCCAGACAAAGGAAGTGAAGCATGGAGAGCCCCAGGAACATAGGAAATCAACTGCAAAGTCAGAACCAAAACCTAATGCAATGTCCTCAAGTGATAATAGGGAACAAATAGCTCTTCGTAGAACTTCAGGAAACCTGTGCTTGGTTCCTGATCTGCCACTAAACGGGAGTGGGACCTTTAAATCACTTAAAATTCTTGACCCTCCATTCTTCTTGTTTATACAATGATGAGGTAGATGAATGTTTTTTAAAATCCCAACCCACCCTGGTTCTTTCCACCCTGTAAAGTGGTTGCAAGTGGTGTCCATGGGGGGATTGGAGGCGCTACTGGGAAATAACACTTCACAACTCGCAGAAGAATGGAAGGCGCGGTTATCATACCTAGATGAGGCTGGGGTCTGCATTTTTTTTGTCTTTCCAATATGCTTGGCCTCTGAGAGATGCCCATCATGCTAGGCGTGCACACGATGGTGCTGACCGAAAGCAGAAAGAGGAGTAATGCCTTTGCATCTTATCCATCTCCGACAGACACACCTGAGCTGAAGGGTGAAAGGTGCTATCAGGAGTAGGGATTGTTTAAAAAGAGAGGAAGGAGGACTTCCCTGGTGGTGCAGTGGTTAAGACTCTGCACTCCCAATGCAGGGGGCCCGGCTTCCATCCCTGGTCAGGGAACTAGGTCCCACATGCATGCTGCAACTAAGGAGCCCACAAGCCACAACTAAGGAGCGTCTGCCACAACTAAGACCCAGAGCAACCAAATAAATAAATATTAAAAAAAAAAAAAAAGAGTAAGGGAAATGTGTTGGCTTGGCTGGGAGACCAGAAATGACCCTGCTTTCGGTAGGAGGAAATTCAAAGTGAAAACAAGTCTTGCTTCCATTCTCTTCCCACAGGGCCAGCAAACACTGAAGGACTTCATTTTTTCTCCCCTTAATAAATGCTAACATTTATCTTGTTGGCAGGTGCTTATCTTCCCCTGCATCTCCTTGAGCCTTTGGGAAATACTGAGATAATATAACAAAGGACATGGCCCTCAAAAGATAAGTGCCTGCTTTTTAATAAAGAACTGCTGTCAAGTAAAATGATTTAATGGAAATAGCATGAAAGGGTCCAAAGAAAAGGTTTTGTCTTTTGTTTTGGTTGGCACTATGGAGTTGGTGCCAAGGGAAGTGATTTGCTCTGTCCAGGGTGAGGCTAACGAGAGGCAACAGAGCAAAGTCAAGGGCCAGGTCAGGAGGCTGGGCACCTGTTTTCATTTGCTGTTTATGGCCTGATGACTGTGTGAAGTTGGATAAGTCATTCTCCTCACTAAGCTTCAGCTTTCTCAACTATACAATGAGGAAGCGGAGAAACAATTTTAAATTTTCTGCAGAGAAATCTTTAATTCCCATGTAGCCCCTTGAAGTTGCTGCTTTTTTTTTTTTGTCAGACACTCCTTCCAAGGACCCCTCAACAGTTTTCCTCCTGGGGTAAGCTCATAGCCTCTCAGGAAGGCTTCTCCAGGGAGTCTGGGTAATGCTTCCTGGACAGCTTTGAAAATGGGGTTGATTCTCCTTCCCCTCTGACCATTGAGTCATTGCTTGGAACAGGGAGTGGGCTGAAATCTCTGGTTCGCGAACATCCATGAGGGCTCAGAAGCATCAGAATGATCACTGGTTAACAAAATAAAATAAAACCAACAAACCAAAACTGACCCCTGGGTCCATACCCTAGATCCCGTGGAATCCTGAGGGGTGGTACTTGAGATCTATATATTTAAATAAATTCTGCAGGTTGGGGCCAACTGCCAGCTTAAATAATCTCTTAGGTTCTCTTCTGGCTCTTTGAGAACAAAGTGTTTTTATTAGAGCTCCCAGCATTGAGGTGAGGAGGGACAAGCCAAAGAGTTGACCATTGCCCCATTTCACAAATTCACCCCACACTGCTTTGAATTCTCAAAGCCCCTCACCACACCTGCGCTCACTTATCTCGGTCTCTGTGCTCATGACTTCACCCCACCTCAAATGTCATTTCCTCTCCTCTTGGAGTTTCTAAGTTCACCCATTTTATGCAGCCCAACTCAAGCCCCTCTTCCTCCAAAATACCATCTCTGTTCACCCAGGCCACATTTAGTATCATCTTTTATCCCCCACTCTGAAATCCATTTTTTGTCCACTAACACACTGTCTTGCATTGTACTTTGGCGAGCTCAGTCAGGCTCACAAGTCTGCCTTGTGGAGCGTGAGTTAATAGAGGGCAGGTGGCCAGGGCAAATCTTTCTCTGGCATCTTCCTTGGTGTTGCACACAATACCTTCACAAAGAGGAGCACCCTGGGGGGTCCATGCTCCCAGGACCAGCTGACCCAGCTGCAGGGCCAGAAGTGAGACTTGTAGGAAGGCTGCTGGTGGCTGGATGGGGACAGGGGTGAAAGGTGGAGATAGCTAGGGAGGTGAGATACATGCCTTTGTTGTGTCCAAAAACACATATCTTTAGTGCCTGGATGAGAGAATCCTGCTTTCTCTTCCTGGCAACTGCAACCCTTATCCTTCCCTCCTACACCTCCTACAGGTACAGGATGACCCTCTTCCCCTTCAAGGATGATGTTGATATTTATTGTAATTTGGCTTCCTGTGACTTAAAAGAAGGTGAAGTTCTATCCTAAATATTGTTATTTAGCACATGGTTAAGTACATTGTTTCCGAGTTGGTCTAGATCTGCACTGTCTAATATGGGAGCCACTAGCAACAGGTGGCTACTGAAATTTAGGTTAATTAAAATGAAATAAAAATGTAAAATTCAGTCATCCATTTGCACCAAGCACATCTCACGTGCTCTGTAACTACATATGGCTTGTGGCTACCATATTGGATAGTGAAACACGGAGCATTTTAAACGTTGCAGAAAGTTCTATTGGACAGCGCTGGTCTGGATGTTCTGGGTTCAAACCTCCACTCATTTGCTGTGTGATTTTGAAGAAATTACTTAGTCTTCTGGTGTCTCAGTTTCCTCATTTATAAAGTGGACAAAATAATAGCACCAACATCACGAGGTTGTTGAGGTTCATATAAGATAAGCCATGTAAAGTGAGTGGCAGAACACAGCACTCAATGGTAGCTGTCACAACATAGCTTATACTATTGGCCTTATTGTTTCTGAGTCCTCTTTCCCCACCACAAAGGATGACTCTGGTGCCAAACACTGGGAACTTCTCAACAGATGCTCTTCATATGAACAAAGTGTTAACTCCTGTGAGAACAAAGGGCTCCGTGGAAAGAGAGTCAGAAGGTTACTTGGTGCAGGCAGCTCTGTTGAGTCAAGACAGTTTTCTCTGCGTACACACAGTAACTTGGATCTGCAGTTGAACCAGAGGACTTTTTGATGCTTTCACCTTTTCTGAAAGGACAGAAGTTTCCCTGATCGTGGGCACTCAGCCAAGGGTGAACACGTCTTGACCCTCTCCGGTTCTCTCTCTTTTTTTTTCCCACACTGGAGGCTATTCCCTCTGAAGAGGAAGTTTGTTTTCTGTGTCCTGGAAATGTCAGGCTCCCCAGAGGGCTGAAGGGTGGACCTGTCTCAGTCAAATGTCTCTTCCTCTGATGCAGTGGGTGACCCCCTGCTTTCTTGAATGACATCAGCCGAGCCGTAATCAAAGTACTCACGCCTGACTCACCATAGACTGTGGAGAATTGACTTCCAGCATAGCGGGGTGGGGGTGAGTGGAGGAAATGGCCCTTGGCATGTGAATGACTTCTTGACTTTTGACTCAGACATTTCAATTGTGGTCAGGCCTCGGCAT
>NW_006786458.1:653380-661773 GCF_000442215.2 Lipotes vexillifer
GGCATTCCCCTTCCCTGAGCATCTGTTCGTTCTTGACTTAATTCCTTGCCAGTTTACAGTAAGCCCACCCTGGTTTTCACAGGTCACTGCAGAAGAGCTGAGTAGTTTGCATCAGCGGGGAGCCAGAACGCCACGATGCTTTGCAGAGTGTGCCCAGAGGCTGGTCTCTGCATTGTAAATTCCCGTCAACACACAGGAGCTGGAGTGCATCAGCTGATGCATTTTGGCATTTGGTGATGACTTACAGGGGGAGAGAAGGCAGTGTTTGAGGTTTCAGGGGCCAGTCTCGCATTAGGGAGCTAACCTTGAATTACTTTCAGAAGCAGAGATGTCAGCTGTTTCCCAGCCTCTTAGCCATCTAGTCTCCCTCGTAATTATAACTCATTGTTCCACTGACTTCCTTTTCCATAGGACAGTGTCTCAAGGGTGGACCTGTCTTAGGGCAGGGCTTCCAGAAGCAGTCCTAGAGAGGGCTCAAATATGTGTACTGAGATTTTCCCAGAGCTCCTTAAAATCTGACTGATGAGTTGTCTGAGGGCCAAACCGAGCTGAGCAAAAGTGAAAATTCGTTTACCATCGGGTCTCTTTCTCTGCTGAAACCACGGAGAGCTCACCACCTCATCCATCATCTGTAACTCAGCACTCAAAATAATTTCCCTCTTGCTTTCTGGAGCATAGCAAGATAGACCTTTTCACTACAGGGTACATTTCTTTCTAGATATTGACTTTTTAGGGTAACTTCTAATTTTTATATAATTTCAAAGTTCCAGCAAAGTTGCAAGAATATATACCTTTCTTTACTGGTTCACCAACTGTTGACAATTTTCCCCATTTTCTATTTTTGCTTTAACACTCCTCCCTTTCTCCCTCTCTCTCTCTAGGTATATTTTTATGTTTTCCCCCTGAACTTTTGAAAGTAAATTGGAAACACTGTGCCTTTTTACTCCTAAATACTTGTGTGTACTTTCTAAGAAAAAGGATATTCTCTTACATAACTATAGTGTAGGTACTAGAGAATGCATGAAGCTTTTAAAGAAAACAGATGTTTTCATACCTTTCTTAAAGAGTGTATTACCGCAAACAAAACAAAGCCCCCCCCCCCCCCCCCCACGGGCCCCCCCCCCCCCCCCCGCCAAATCTCCAGACACACGTGTATCAAGGTCATTCTGTGTATCCAGTATGATGTTGGGGATTGTAAATGATATAAGGAAAGATTAGAAACGGTCCCTGTCCTAGCTGGGGAAGTAAGATCTGTGAAAAGTTAAAAATCAATGAAAGATTTAAAAGGAGACTATTAATTGGTTAAATGCAGTTTCTCTGGGGGAAAAAAAAAATTGAAATACCCTTGAAGGGACTTCCCTGGTTGCCCAGTGGTTAAGGCTTTGTCTTCCAATGCAGGGGGTGCAGGTTTGATACCTGGTCGGAGAGCTAAGATCCCACATGCATCTCAGCCAAAAAACCAAAACATAAAACAGAAGCAGTCTTGTAACAAATTCAATAAAGACTTAAAAAAAAACCACTCATTCTAAAATAATAAATAAATAAAATAAAATACCCTTGAAATAACCATGAAAAAAACTGTAAGTTCAACATTAAGATAGTTGTTCTAACTTTATTTTTAGGCTGTATAAATTCCTTAGCTAATAGCAAAATTGTAGAAGGATTTTGAGATAATTGACAGTAAAGTTTTGATTGGATTGAATTTTTTATTACTTCAATCAAATTAGAGTGTGGAGCAAAAAATTATTCTTTGTTTTAGAAGACAAAGCCTTCAATACCAAAAGCAAAGGAAATCTGTATTAAAACTCATTTGTAATCTTTAAGGATTAAAGGATTAGTGGAAAGCTTGACTGTGTCCTGTTTATTTTTGTAACAATACCTCTCCCTAGCACGGTGCCAGGCACCTGCTAGATAACTGATACACAGTGTTTGATGAGAGACAATGGACTGTCTTTGGGGCAGGACACATGGAGCATGAATGCATATCCTGGGGGAAGAGTTTTGGATCCTTCATCTTCATCTTTATTGGAATGTATTCTTGGAAGCTGAGTGTGTTCCAGAATAGGAGGTTTTCATGGTTCAGGTTCAAAATCAAGATAACTAGATGTAGTACACAAGATGGTGGCCTAGATAGAAGAGCCTGAAATGGTGATTAGGATCTGAGGTATAGAAATATGGGATTGGAGAGCTAAGGGAGAGGAGTGATGAAGTCAAGGTGAGTGTGAGTGAGTGTGGAAGACAGGGCTTGGCACTAGGCTTTCATGTGCTACCATTGGGTATGTATGGGTGGGCTTGATCCATTTTGGGTATAGGAAGGAGCAGATACACAGTAGAACTCAATAAATGGTCCCCTGGAATAGATAAAAGATAGCAACCCAGTATCTTATTATTTAGGACATTAAAAACAACCAAAGAACCTCTGAACTGAAGGCATTGCTGTCATCACCTGCAAGGATTTTCAAAATACACCCCACCTCTATCCCCCAGATATGTATGGTGTTTGCCCTAGACTGGGCAAAACAGCTCTTTGAATCCTGAATTTATAAACTCAGGTGCCTAAAGATCATGGACATAAAATACGAAGATGACACCTGTCATTGTGGGTGTCAACAATTATCCCCTGTTTTTCCACCTTACTGCTTGTGGTCAAATTATCCAAAGTGAGTCCCCTTCCCTTACTTCCTTCACCCATCCTCAGCCACTCATTCCCCTAGGTATATTTTCAACCTCATCATCACCAATAGCTGCAATATCTCCTCCCTCTCAATATCATGTTCTGCCCTTTTTCTGACCAACACCACTATTCTTTAGCCCAACACCAAGAATCTATCCCATCATGACCTCCAATCCATTGGTCCTACCATATTTCCCCTGCCTCTCATTCCCTTGATCCTCATCCCCTCTTCACCTATCTTAAATTCCATGTTCACTTATAATCCTTGCAAATACCTTTGATTCCTTTTCTGCTCACTCTTTATAATATTTACTTGGCTACATCACAATCCAACTCTTTTTCTGCTTGGCACCTGTGCTGAAGCATGGAGAAATGTAGTTGGAGGAAAACATGTAATTACACTGGGTAGTTTCACTTTAAAATCATGGTCTTGAATCTAAAGTGGACTTTTTAATGCTGAGAAGCAATCTTATTTTTCACACCTGGTCATCTAACTCTCTCACTTTTCTAGAATCCCTTTGCAATCTGTCATAAACAGTCTCGTCCCACACACTCCCTCCCATGCAACTTAATTTTTAATTGAATTTTATCAAAGTAAATCATGTACATAGTTTAAAAGTCAACAAATAATATTAGATATATAATGAAAAAACAGCAGTTCTTTACCAAATTTCTCATCATTTCCAATTCTTACATTCTTGAGGTAATATTTTCAACCCTTTTACCTGTTTCTTCTGTTTTCTTCCCCCAGTATTGTGATTATATTGTATTTCTTATATTTTCAGTGATATATTGCCTTTACACACACACTCATACCTGCACACACACATGAGCACACACACATTTCCTCTCCCATTACTCCCTAATTTTTCCCATATGGTTTTCTCAAAAGTTTCGGTTAAGTCATTCCCCAGTATTTACATTATTATTACTATGTAACTAATATTCACAGCTGAGCTTCACAGTATGCCAGGACACCATTTCTTCTTCTTTAAAAAAAAAAAAAACAACAACTTAATTTTACCCCTGAATTAACTATTGTCACTTTTTTATTCGCCAAGTTTTATTTGGCCCATTCACTAAATCCCCCAAACTTTCCTCTGAAACAAATCAGAGAAGCTCCTCTGAATATTTCAGGTTTTCTATCACTTTCATTCTTTCTTGATGACCTCCTTCAGGGAACTTCCTTCACCTGTTCCAGTCCAGCTGGTTTCTCTCTCACCTCCTGCAGAATTGCCATACTGGGCTGCTCTTCACTACAATTCCATGGGGTCCTTCCTCATCTCTTCTGTGTTGGAGCCCTGTTACTAGGATCCCACGTCTTCCTCTTTCTTGCCTAAGTCTTTTCTGTGAGGGAGTGAGTCATCCAGTAGCTTCCTGGGAAAGGTACTTGGGAGGACAATTTTGGGGGCATATTGAAAGTCAAAAATGTCTTTATTTTACCCACATACTTGATAGATAGTTTGGTTTGGTACCTAATTCTAGATTAGAATCAATTTTCTCTCCCATTTTGATGGTACTGCCACATTGTTTTCTAGCTACTAGTGTTGCTAATAAGAATTTTAATGACATTGATACATGTCTTGTAAATGAACGCATTTTTACTCTCCACATCATTTTAGATTCTTACCTTATCCCTGCTTTTCAGAAATGTCACATGATGTTCCTTTTCTGTCCTGGAAATTATTATTTTTGTTGTTGTTGTTATTTTTGTATAATTGTTGCCCTTTTCCCTATTTTCTTTTTCTAGAACTCCTATTAGTTGGCCATTGTACGTCCTGGATCGATCCTCTGTTTTCCTTACTTATCTCACCAATTTTCTCTCTTTTTCAATTTGTTCTCCCTCCTGGGGTCTTTCCTCAACATTATTTCCCAACATTTTTTCTGAATTACATTTTTTTGCTTTCATGCTTTTACTTCTCAAGAGCTCTTTCTTATATTTTGAATGTTCCCCTTTTTATAGTATCACGTTCTTATTTCACGGACCAGGATTTTTTTACTTCTTGGATGATGTTAATCATAAAATACTCTCTTAGTCCTGAGCATGACATTGCAAACAAACAAAAACAAATTTTGCTGAAGAACACATGAAAGCCTCTGTCCCTGGGGATTTGGCGCTCAGCACTGGGCATGAGACGTAACTTAAACATTTGTTTTCATGACTAACTCCAGGGAAATATTTATTCACATCTCCTGCCCTAAGTCTCAAGACTGAAGGGAATTGTCTTTAAATGCTGGGAAGGTCTGTGGGTGGTGTCATGCAGGATTTAGAGGAGGACACTGCTTGGGTGAATGAGGAGGATGTGAGTGATGGGAGCACTTACGTAAATGTAAAAACAATTCATTTGTCAAATCCTTTTCTCGGGTAGCATGAGTGCAATACATTTTTGCCTAATAAAGTATCATTTTCCAATAGCACCCAGTATTCACTTCTTGCTCCTTTTCAAGTTTAAATTGTGGTTTCAGAGTTATTCACGGATTAGCATAATATTTGCCAACAGTTGATCACAGCAGCTGAAGAACATTTTGCACTTTTAAACAAAAATACGCTGAAATTTGTGTATGTGTGGGTCTAGACGTAACATTGTGAAATGCGATACCAATCATTCATTGGCAACTAGATGGACATTGATTTGAGAATAGGTTTATTTTAACGAAATATATCGTAGTAAGATACTTTCAAAAAATTAAATAAAACCCATTTTACCTAAATCATGTTGATTTAAACTTTGGTATTTTTAAATATAATATGATTTTTTTTGTCTTTACATTTTAATAGATCATTTTGAATGCTTTAGAAGAAATAACTTTTAAAAACACATTATGAACAGAAAAGTTTTTGACATTTACCTTCTACTTTTATTGAAAATATATTAGAATTTTGTAAACCTTAACACAATTATATTTTAGTTTTCGCTATCATTCCTGTCAATAGAATCTAAAACATGTAAAAATATCAATTGTAAGAACAGTGGTTTTACTGAAATGGAGGCAAGGAAAGTAAAGTTTGTAGAGTAAGTAAGTAATAATTATGAATCATGTATGACTTTATTACTGATCATTGCTAGCCCAGCAACAGAACGAGGACAATAATTCAATCGTTGTTGATATTTTTCTGACTTTCAGTCATTTAAAATCCTAGCTTTACCTGAACTTTTCTTTCTTTCTTTTTTTTTGTTATGAGGGTATATTCATCAAGATAAGAGGAGAGGACCTATTTTATTGAACAATTTGTTAGCTTGGTTTAAAATGTTAAAATATTTAAACATACAGTGCATGGGGCTTCATCTGTACTTCTGCCCCACCCCTTTCGTTTGAGGAGACTTAGAGTTCTCATTATTATTAGGTTTAGGCCTAGAATTGAAGGCTGTTGAGATTGTTACCTGGGCTCTTGTGTTCTCGTCTTCCTTCCTCTGTCTCCCACCCTCCCTCTAAACTGGGGTAGGGAGGCAAAGACTATGAAAGTGTAATGGTATAATTTATGTTCTAACAATCTATTGTGAGGTAGAGAGTCAAACAAGACATTCTCTATATAATCAATTGCTTGTGGTGATGTGAAATGTTCTAGTATTTTGAGATGGGATCGATGAAAATCACTAGCTCCTTGGGGATAGAAGTCATGTAGAACAGATCTTTCTCTTTAACAGTGCCTAGCAGAGTCCTGGGCAAATAAGGGAGTGTTTTTGGAAAAGATGAAACCCTTCCAAGGCCTGGAGGATGGGTAGGATTTCATACACAGAGTGTTGGAAACATCAAGTCTGGGAATGCAATTGTGGACAAGGTGCAAAAGTATGTGTACGTGTACGTGCGTGTGTGTGGGCGTGTGAGTGTATGAGTGAGATGGGGTGGGGGTGGGAGAGAAAGAGTGAGAGAGATTTTAGCTTGGATGAACTGGAGGGTGTGCTAGAGGAGTGGAGAATAGGATGGGGCAAAAGAGGGCCCCAGCTGATGCAAGACCTTGGGGAAAAACATTATTCTCAGGTTACATTATGAACATGTGGAACAGAGAGGATGGTGGTGCCATTGGAAAAAGGTGATTTATGGATCACTGTGAATTACTGTAATTACTTTCAGTCAAGCAAAACAAAAGGGAATGATTAAGACAGGGTCCATTTGCATGAAGTTTGAGTTTTAAAATCTGGAAAGCTACAGAGAAGGCAGGAAGCAAAGTGCATCACCAACTTCACAACCAGGCTCATTTTCTAATTTGGCTAATTTTAAGAGCCAATTTTTTTTAGTGTCTTTGCTTAACTATAAAGAAAGCAAAGAGAAGCAGGAAGGGTGAGGGCCAGGAAAATTTGAGATGATTTTTCCTTTGTTATATAATGAAACTTAAAAAAAAAAAAAGTAGATAAGAGCATCAGTCAATCAGTTTCTTTGATTTTGTGCCAAGTTGAAATGTCCTCTGTTCTATTTGCTCATTTTAAAGAGCTTAATGTTAACAAACTCTAATCCTTTCAGTTCTTTTATGCTCATAAGAAAATGCAGCACCTGTCAAAGAAAATCTTGTGATCACTTTTGGTTAAAATGAATACAGAAAGGACCTGGGGCAAATTATTAGCCTCCAGCCCTAAGAAGGGTATTGGGGAATGTTTAGGGGAAAGAGCTGGTCCAGAGCTCTCCTGTTTTATAAAATGCAATAAACATTACCCTCATAGTTTGGGTATTATCCAGTACATGAAAGTCAGTGGAATAATACAAGGCGTTCCAGGGCTGACCCTGCCATTAATTGACTGTATGACTTTAGAAAACTTATCTTTGGGGGGGCTCCATTTTCTTCTCCAAAAACAAGAAGAAATTGAAATAGATTATCCCAAAAGTACACTTTGAGAGAGAGAAATGGAGGGCCAGAGGGAATTAGGAAGGAGACATCAGAAGAAAGGGTCTGGGTGCTTGCTACTGAAGTGTTGCTGCTTCTAAGAGGTGTCAGCTGACAAAGCAAGAAAATATATGTGTTTATATGAATAGGTCACACACACATATCTATGAACATTTTTGTATATAAACATTTGCGTCTACATTAAGGGTCAATTCACACTGATCTCTCTAACTCTAATCTGTTTCTAGGTGGGTCATCCTGGCCTCCTCCCCTAGATTATCTGTAACCTTCCACTCCAGCAGTGAGAACCTGGCTCCCATCATCTGCCGCCCATTAATTTAATTGTTCAATTCTAGTATACATCTATAGTGGTATCAAAATGGTTAATCTACACCCCATGGGAATCAACTTGATCAGCTAGGGTGTATCAACTGTGCTTATGTACAGTTTCTTTTGCCTTTGATCTTACAGACTCCATTTCCAAAGTGTACGGTGTCAGCAGCTTTTCCCCCACCCCTTTCAATGAAGTTGTTTCATACATTTGTAATACGGTTAGATAGTTTTGTCATATTATGTATTCTATTCTGGTATCCCTCAGACTCCTAAATGATTTTTTTTTTTACTTTGGCCGAACCCGGCGGTTTGTGGGATCTCAGTTCCCCAACTAGGGATTGGGCCCTGGCAGTGAAAGCGCTGAGTCCTAACCACTGGACTGCCAGGGAATTCCCTTCAAACTCTTAAATGACTTTTTTTTTTTTGTTTTGCAGTACGCGGGCCTCTCACTGTTGTGGCCTCTCCCGTTGCGGAGCACAGGCTCCGGACGCGCAGGCTCAGCGGCCATGGCTCACGGGCGCAGCCGCTCCGCGGCATGTGGGATCTTCCCGGACCGGGGCACGAACC
>NW_006786458.1:662112-668095 GCF_000442215.2 Lipotes vexillifer
TGCATCGGCAGGCGGACTCTCAACCACTGCGCCACCAGGGAAGCCCTTAAATGACTTTTTTAGTTTGCATACATTAAGCTTCACTAATCTATAAAGTTCCATGGGTTTTGACAAATGTGTGGTGTCATATTTTCACCATCAAAATATACAGAATAATTTTACCACCCTAAAAAAAATTCCCTGTGCTTCATCATTCAACTCTCTCTTCCCTCGGAACCCTGGAAAACACTGATATTTTTACCATCTGCGTAGCTTTGCCTTTTCCAGAATGTCATATAATTGGAACCTTACAGACTGGCTTCTTTCACTTAGTAATATCTATTTGAGATTTCTCCATGTCTTTTTGCAACTTGATTGTTCCTTTAAAAAAAAGTATTGCATTGTGTGGATGCACCAGAGTTTGTTTAACCTCTCATTTATTGAAGGAAATCTTGGTTGTTTCCATTTTTTGGTAATTATGAATAAAGCTGCTATCAACACTCACCTTTGTGTGAACTTAAGTTTTCAAATCAGCTTGGTGAAAACCTAGGAGCACAATGGCTGTAACTTATGGTAAAAAAGTGCCAAACAGTCTTTCAAAGTGGCTCTATCATTTTGCATTTCCATAACAATAAATTAGATAAATATATTGCTTTTTCATTGATTGAGGAGATTTAAAAATGAAAAATTTTGACTTTGCTTAGAAGTTAGTAGTTCTCATGAGGGAAAAAACCCAACTTCAATGGGGTGTTTTTAGTGTTTCAGACACTATGATAATGCTAAAAACACAAAGATGGTGTAGGCTTCAAACACTAGAGTGTCTATGGAAACCAGGAAGATGAAAATTGAAAAAACAACAGCATATACAGTTGACCTTTGAACAACACGGTTTGAAGCGCGTGGGTCCAGTTATACGCAGATTTTTTTCGATAAATATGTGGTTGGTCTGTGAAATCTGCAGCTGTGGAAGACCAACTATAGGGCTTGAGCATCGGCAGATTTTGGTATCCATTGCGGGTCCTGAAACAAATCTCCCTTGGATACAGAGGGAGGGGTGACATTAGTTTGCATTTTCTAGAGTTTTACATAAATGGAATTGTGTATTATGTATTCCTTTTTTGTCTTCCTTCTTTCACTCAGAATAGTTATTTTGAGATTTTCCATGTTGTGAGATCAATAGTTCACTCATTTTAATAGCTACATAGTATTCCATTGCATGAGTATACCATACTTTTTTCTTTATTAGGATTTCTATCTCTCTGCTTACCTACCTGTTCTTGTGTAATGTCTGCTTTATCTATTGGAGCCCTTAGCATATTAATTATAGTTGGTTTAAATTCCAGGTCTGATATTCTAACATCCCTGTCATGTCTGATCCTGATGTTTGCTCTGACTCTTCAAATTGTGTTTTTTGTCTTTTGATATGGCTTGTAAATTTTTCTTGGTAGCTGGACATGATATACCAGAAAAAAGGGACAGGTGTAAATAGGCCTTTGGTAATGTGGTGCAGCGTTGCAGGGAGGGGAAGCGTTCTATAGTCCTATGATCAGGCCTCAGTCTTTTAGTGAGCCTGTGCCTCTGTGAACTTCACGAGTATTTCTCAGTTTTGTTTTGTTTTTTCTTTTCTTACCCTTGAGTGGGAAGGGATGGCTCCAGTAGGTTGGACTTGAGTATTTCCCTTCTCCCACCTGGAAAGCTAGAGCTTCCCCCAGGTCAGATAGACTCTAATAATAACCCAGCAGGTTAGACTCTGGCAACTAATTTCTTCTGAGGGCAGGCCTAATTAGAAAGAATGCTGTGGCATATTTAAAAATGGTTCTTTCTCCCCTCCCCTGCTGGAAGCTTGAGGGAATTTTTTTTCTGATACTTACTATGAGAACCCAGTAGAGTTTGGTATGGTCAGTCTTATTAATTTTAGCTGTACTAGTGGGTGTGTAGTGGTGTCTTATCATGGTTTTAATTTGCATTTCCCTAATCACTAATTACATTGAGCGTGTTTTCATGTGATCATTTGCCCTCCGTATATCTCCTTTGGTGAAGTGTCTATTCAAATCCTTTGTCCATTATTTTATTGAATAATTTTAAAAATTATTGAGTTAGGAGAGTTTTAAGACTATGTATATATATTATAGATGCAAGTCCTTTGTCAGATGTATGCTTTGCAAATATTTTATCACTATCTGTGATTGTTCTTTTCATTTTCTTAATGGAGTTTTTTGAAGAGCAGGTTGATTAGTGCCCAGGTCTTAATTTGTAAAGGCAATTGAATGACAACACAGAGAAGTCAATACCATTGAAAGAAAAACTCAATGTTGCTCAGAGTTTCCTAGAAATGTTCCATGTAAAATTACATGGGAAGCATTATCAAATAAGTGATAAAACTTCCTAGGTATATTGTTTGGGTAAATGTTATTAATATAGATATTGTAGAAATTATATGGAATTCCTAAAAATGTGGTATGTCCTGGTAAAATGTTATCAGTCATAATTCTAGTTATTATCTTAAAATGTTATATGTCACAGCAGTAATCAAGTTTCTTTGTCAGTTGCATTCTAATCAGGTCTTTAACCATGCCCTTTAAGTATTTTGTCATTCATAGACAGAATTGTGTTAGTCTGATGCCCTTGCAAAAATGCTTCATTTTTGAGAAGATTCATAGAAGGGACTTTTTGACAAGTACAGGTTTTTGATCAAGTTCAGATCATATTGCTGAACTGGGTAAGAAATTAAGAAATCCTAATGGAAAACCTGAGGGCTTAATAAGACTTAACAAAAAGGACTAGTTACATAGGACTGAGTGAACTGGTAAATATAATTATAATTTTTATGGGTTTTCTTTTGGTCTGAAATATTATTGTCTTTTAATCTGTGTTCTCCAGATATAAGAAAACCTTTTCTTTTAATCTAATGACTTACAACAATTTGGTAAATTATATCTTTGTAAGCAGAATTGAAACATTTAAATATTTATCTTTTCTTTCTACTTATCCCCCCAGAAATTGGAAACTCTTAGGTTACCGGAAGTCTTATCAGGTGAATAAGGAAGGTCACCACCTGACAGGTGCAGGAATCTCAAGATACTTTGGGGACTTCAAGAAGAGAGAAATTCACTCAAATCTATAGATATTGCAGGCGGAATCTGCGGCAAGCCCTTAGCATGGCTTTCCGGGCCTTAAGAAGCCTTTTTAAAGTTTAATCTGAGATTTCTTACAAAAATTTCCAGCAAAATCAATTTTAAAAAGCCTCTATGATCAATTACACTTATGTAAGTAATCAGGTCAAGTTTATTGAAACCAGACTGATTTTCCAAACAAATTAGTCATAATTTAACTATATTTGATAGAAACGAGGGTAATTTTAGAGAGAAAAATTATGTTTCAATGGATATTAAGTTCTATTATAATTACTTATCTTTGAGGTTTGATATTTACTGCCTAAAACTCACTTCCCAGATAGCTCCTTGTTGCTATGTTACATAATTGTAAATTTTAATTGAATTAATAAAAGGACACTCTAAGCTTGTTTCTGAAGCTTATCACAGTAATCTGTCTTTGGGTGAAGATCAGATGCCCCTCTACCTGCAACCAGTAGAGTGTGCACACTGGAAAAGACATCATTTAAAGAACTGTCTCCAGCCTAGATGGAAGGACCTTTATCAGGTTCTCTTAACTAGCTCATGAGCAGTGAAACTGAAGGGGATTGACTCTTGGATTGATATTTTGCACTTAGAAAAGGCCCTGACACTGGACTGGTTTATAGAGAGGACTGCTGACCTCAGAATCACCTTAAAATGACACTCAAACAGGGGAGAAAACCACACCCACACCAGGATGAGAAGATGACATCAGAAGTAGACAGCTACCCCAAGATTCTGGACCTGACCTGTATGATTATTTACAGTATTTTCTTAATTTCTTGGACTTTTGCATACGAATCAAATGTTTTTTTTCTATCATAAGTACAATCTAATGCAGAGTTTTAAAATTAACTTAATTGTTGGGTTTGTGGTCAGTTACCTATATTCAGTACTTTTGGGTTACTTTGGTGGATTTCTCCTCTCTAAGGCTCTAACTAGATGGCCCTTAGGAAATTAATTCTAGAAGAAAGGAGTTATAGTTATGTTTGGGACACTATTGATAATACTAGATGGGACTTCCTTACTTGGCCAATCAATCATACTTGCTCTGACCATGGCCATAAATATGAATTTTCTTTTAAAGTTACTCAAGCTCAGTCAGAGTAATGAGCTAACTTTCAGTCAAAGAAAATAACCTTCGTCAGTTATGGGATGGATTTATATGGATAATGCCAGGTTATGATGGTTTAAGTTTAAGGGCCCCCCTTATGTTGGGAACAATTAAACCATACTAAGGATAATCAGCCTAATAACACTAGGAAATTGAGCTGGGTGCCTTATGAACAATGCGAATATATAATTTCCCTTAAAGATAGGGATTGGTATGGAACAGACTAGGTCAGATGACCTGGAGGTATACTGGGCTGCACCTAATGGAAGTTCTTGCCTTAAATTCTTACTTATGACCTTACCAATCCTACTAGGTATATTACTTGTATTCTGCCTATTTTGCAAGGTTGTTGTTTCTTGCATTACCAAATGTGTGACTGAGCCTCTGATAAAATGATGACTAGGTGACTTGAAATGATTGACCAAATACATAGTTCTACATGATATCAATGACTGTAATGGTGATATTCTAGATATGTGAGGAAGCAACAAGAGGGAATCTTTTCCTGGACCATCACAGACTAGTAAGCCAGGTTGTCCAGGGACTTTTGGCTACTGTTAACAGAGCCTAGTCCAGTAATAACACTAAATAACCAAAATCCTGGTCTGACCTAGGAGTGAGCATTCCTACCACTGTGGGACAAAATGGTCATGAAATGCCTCCCAAACCATGGTCAACTTTATGATCATGAGGGGGCACTGACAACTAAAAATCATCACTTGCCATCTGATTCTACAAGAATTAAATCACTAGTCACTGCAGTTGCTGACCTTTAACACACCCTGAAAGGAGTTCAGGGTAGAGATCAGGAATGAGGCACTCTGTGCTCTGGAAAAACTGGCAGAACAGGCCTTTTCAGAAGAAAATTTTATGAACCCAATTTCTTGCACCTTCCCATACTTAGAAAAGTACTGAAAACATTAACTAAGATGTCTGTTCCTCGTGACTAGTGGCAACCTTCTACCAGTTGTGTGCTGATTGCACGTACTCCCTTCACCAAAATCACATATATGCTGACCTCCCCCTACCTCTTCAGAGCAGTTCCTTAGAGTTATCTGAGAGGCTCTCTTCTGGGCAAAGAACCAGCTTTTAGTTTCATCAATTAGCTGTAATGTTCTATTTCAGTGTTTTCTGCTTTGATCTTTATGAATTCGTTTGTTTTGGCTATTTGGGATTTAATTTGCTCTTCTTTTCTAGTTCTTCAGGTGGAAGCTGAGGCCATTGATTTGACACTTTAAAAAGGTATAAGCATTTAGTGATAGGAATTTCCCTTTAAGAGTAATCTCATAGAAGATGATAAAGTAGGAAGCACTGGGAACCTTTGTCTCCACCTGGACAATAAGAGTCCTGGTAGAAATGGTCTGAAATAAATATTTTGGAACGCTAACATTTATTGGAATGCTTGCAACTTCCAGGGGAAATCTTGGCTGGTAAGTTGCAGTTAATTTTGGTGAATTTCAGCCATTGGTGCTTTGGGGCTACCCATTTCAAATTCCCAGCCCTGTGACAGTCAGCTGTGGGGATGGCAATCTGTGTTTTAGGTGCTGCATCTAGGCTAGGTAATAAAGACCTTGTCCTCCAAATATTGGAGTTCTGGCTGTAGATTGCTGCTCTGATTACTAAGGCGTAGGCATGGTGGCTGGCTGCCATTGTTCCAACCCCCACGGGCTGTAGTGACTTCCAAGATACTTAAAAGGCTCCACATGTTTTTCTTTCTTTTTTTTTTTTTTGACATTTAAAAAAAAAAGACTATAAA
>NW_006786458.1:668105-682316 GCF_000442215.2 Lipotes vexillifer
AAAATGTCCTATACATGTAGGTAAATTAAGAAGCCATCACCTATTCCCAGGGAGATACACACAGACTCAAAAGAGCTGAGATCTTAAGCTTTCACCTCAGGCTGATCCTAGCATAGAGACACCCTATAAGAATCAGGAAAACAGTAAACCCTGGGGGAGGATAAGACTGATTTTCATAGTTACCACATTATAAGATTATAATGTTTACTGTACAACAAAAGTCATAAGGCATACGAAGAAACAGGAAAGTATAGCTCATTCAAAGGAACAAAAAATAATTGGTAGAAAATGTGCCCACACTATCCCAGATGTCAGACTTACTGGACAAAGACTTTAAAACAACTCTTAAAGATACTCAGAGCTAAAGGAAGACATGTACAAAAAAGAGGATATCAATGTGCTAACAAAATGAGAATATCAATAAGGAGATAGAAATTAGAAAAAGGAATCAAAAAGAATTTGTGAAGCTGAAAAGTATGATAACTGAAATAAAAACTAAAATGGAGGGGTTCAAAATCAGATATGAGCAAGCAAAAGAAAGAATCAGTTTATAGATAGGACAATTGGAATTATCAAGTCCAAGGAACAGAAAGAAAAAGGGAATGAAGAAAAGTGAACAGAGTCTAAAGGACCTGTGGGATACCATCAAATAGACCAACACGCACATATGGGAATCCCAGGAAGAGAAGAGAGAGAAAGTGGCAGAAAGAATATTTGAAGAACTAATGGCTGAAAACTACCCAAATTTGATGCAAGATATAAATGTACAAATCCAAGAAGCTCATTAACTCGCAAGTAGAATAAGCTCAAAGATATTATAATCAAACTGCCAAAAGCCAAAGCCAAAGTGAGAATCTTAACATCAGCAAGAGGGAAGTGATTTAGCAAATACAAGGGATCCTCAACAAAGATTATCAGCCAAATTCTCATCAGAAACCTTGGAGGCCAGAAGGTAGTGGGTTGATATGTTCAAAGTACTGAAAGAAAGAAAAAAAAACACTGAGAATTCTATATCTGGCAAAACTGTCCTTTAAAAATGAGGGAGAAATCCCCAAATAAAGACATTCCTAGATAAACAAAAGGAGTTTATTACCACTACACCTGCCTTGCAAGAAATACTAAAGGGAGTTCTTCAGGTTGAAATGAAAGGAAACTAGACAGTAACTTGAAGCCATATGAAGAAATAAAAATCTCTGGTAAAGGTAAATAGGTGGGAAATTATTAAAGTCAGTATTGTAATTCTGCTTTGTAACATCACTTTTTATATTTTGTACATGATTCAAAAAACAAATTATTAATCAGTGTTATTGAGCATATAATATATAAAGATGTAATCTCTGACATCAGTAACAGAAAGATGTGGACAGAGCTGTAGAGGAGTAGAGTTTTTGTATGCTATTCAAGTTAAATTGGTATAAATTCAAATTAGATTGTTAGAACTTTAGGATGTTAAATGTACTCTTCATGGTAACCTCAAAGAAAATGTCTATGGAGTATAGACATAAGAAGATGAGAAAGGAACCAAAATGTTTTACTAAAAAAAATTAAACACAAAAAGAAGGCAGTAATGGAGAAATTGAGGAACAAAAAAGCTAAAGTCATACAGAAAATATATAGCAAAATGGCAGATTTTTTTCTTATCAGTAATTACTCTAAATGTAAATAGATTGGAGGAGTGGGTAGAAAATATGATTCAACTATATACTATCTACAAGAGACTCAGTTTATATCTAAATATACAAATAGGTTGAAAGTGAAAGGATGGAAATGATATTCCATATAAATAGCAACTGAAAGAGAGCTGGAGTGGTTATACTAATATCAGACAAAATAGGTCTTAAATCCAGAAATATTCAAGGGACAAAGAACGATATTATATATTAATAAAAGTTTAATATAGCAATATGATATAATAATTATAAACATTTACACACCTAATAACAGATTCTCAAAATATACAAAGCAAAAATTGAGAGAATTGAAGGTAGAAAAAGACAATCCTACAATAATAATTGGAGGCTTCAGTACTCCAATTTCAATAATGGTAAATGAACCAGACATAACATAAGTAAGGAAATAGAGAACTTGAACTACACAATAAAACAACTAAACCTAACAGACGTATGCAAAACACTCCACCCAACAACAGTAGAATAAACATTCTTCTTAAGTGATTAGGGAACTTCTCCAGGATAGACCATATATAAGGCCAAGAAACAAGTCTCAATAGATTTAAAAACATAGATATCGTACAAAGTATCTTCTTTAATCACAACAAGATCAAGTTAGAAATCACTAACAGAAGGAAAACTGGAAAATTCACAAATATGTGGAATTAAACAACACACTCTATACAACCAATGGGTCAAAGAAAAAAAATCAAAAGGAAAATTAGAAAATACTTAGAGGTGAATGAAGACAAAAACACGATATACAAACACATATGGGATGCATTACAGCAGTGCTCACAGGAAAATAAAGATCTGTAAATGCACATGTTAAAAAGGAAGAAAAATCTCAAATCAATAACCTAACTTTATATCTTAAAGACCTAGAAAAGGAAGAGCAAATTAAACCCAAATCTAGCAGAAGGAAGAAAATAATTTTTAAAAATATAAGGCAGAGGTAAATGGAGAATAGAAACAAAATAGAGAAAATCAATACAACCAAATATTGGTTCTACGAAAAGCTCAACAAAATTTACAAACCTTTAGCTAGATTGACAATGAAAAAAAAACAAAGGCACAAATAACCAAAATCAGAAGTGAAACTGGAAACATTACTAATGCCCTGACAGAGATAAAAAGATTATGAGTATACTATGAGCAAAGGTATGCCAACAAATTTGATATCTAGAAGAAATGGACAATGACTTAAGACACAAATTAACTAAACTGACTCAAGAAGAAATAACATATTTTATTGGATGTTTAACAATTGAAAATATTGAATCAGTAACCATAAACCTCCCAAGAAAGAAAAGTCCTGGACCAGATGGCTTCACTAGTGAATTCTAACAAACATTTAAATGATTAGCACCAATCGTTCTCTAACTCTTCCAAAAAATTGAAGAGAACACTTCCTAACTCAGTCTATGAGACTAGCATAACTTTGATCCCAAAGCCAGATAAGGACATCACAGAAAAGAAAATTACAGATCCAAATTCCTTATGAATATTGAGGTAAAAATCCACAACAAAATATTAGCAAATTGAATCCAACAGCATATCAAAATGAATATTCATCATGATCATAATTCTAACATCTGTATTAGGTCTGGGGTGGTTTTTATTGATTGGTTTTTTTCTCTCATAAGGCATCATATTTTTGGTTCTTTGCATGCCTGGTAAGTTTTGATTGGATTTCAGACATCATGAATTTTACCTTGTTGGATACTGGTTATCTTTATATTCTTACAAATATTCTTAAGCTTTGTTCTAGCACACAGTTGACATACTTGCAAATATCAGTATTTTGATTCACTTGATGTCCTGCTTTTTAGATTTGTTACGTGATACAAGGGCAAGATTTGGTCTAGAGCTAATTATTTCACACTACTGAGGTAAGATCCTTCTGAGTATTTTACCCAGCACCTCGTGAATTATGAGGTTTTCCAGTTGGCTGTTGGAAATAGTCAATATTCCTGGCCTTATGTGAGTACTGGACACATTTTCCCTCAATTTTTTTTATTTCTGTCTCTGGCCTCAGGTAGTCTTTTCACAAGGATCAGTATTCTGTTGAAGATTCAATGGGGACCCTCTGCAGATATCTGAGGTTCTTTCCCTGTTCAGCTCTCTCCTTTTTGATATTCTGTCCTGTGAATTATAGCCACCTTAGTCAGCTCAGTTTCCTAAATTCTGGGAGTCCTTTGGGCTCTGCCTAGGCTCCCCTCCCCCCATGCCATGGTCTGGAAACTGTCTCAAGACAATATACTGGGGCAATGGTAGGGTTCACCTCATTTACCCCCCGTCTTTCAGGAATCATTGTTCTTTATTACCTGATGTTCAGTTTCTTGAAAAGTTTTTTTTTTTTTTTTTTTTTTTCCTTCTCTCCTTTTTGATATTCTGTCCTGTGAATTATAGCCACCTTAGTCAGCTCAGTTTCCTAAATTCTGGGAGTCCTTTGGGCTCTGCCTAGGCTCCCCTCCCCCCATGCCATGGTCTGGAAACTGTCTCAAGACAATATACTGGGGCAATGGTAGGGTTCACCTCATTTACCCCCCGTCTTTCAGGAATCATTGTTCTTTATTACCTGATGTTCAGTTTCTTGAAAAGTTTTTTTTTTTTTTTTTTTTTGCATATGCTTTGTCTTTTTGTTTTGTTCAGTTTGGTTTGATTTTTTCAGGCAGGACGTTCAATCTGGTCTTTGTTACTTTATCTTAGATAGAAGTTGAACATCATTTTGCTCATTTGTTAAATATTGGCACATAATAGAGAATTAAAAAGACATATTGCAAGCAAACAAAAAACGTCTAGGCTTGCACTTAGTCCTTAGGTCATCAGTTTGTGAACTCTGAGGGCGAAGATCACATAGATAGGCAGAAGTCTCATTCTGAGAAAAATGAAGCAAGCCAGGGTGAGCTGGTTTAGCTGAGAATAAAAAGATATTCTGTGTTTTCAAGAAGAATGGAATTGGCAGCTATTGTTTCCCTGTCTGTTGTAAGGTTGGCCAAGATTATTACTATATTGAAAATTGCTGGGTTTAGGAGGAGACAAGAGGTCAGTATGTGAATAAAATAGGATTGCCAGATTCAGCAAATAGAAATATAGGGCAAGTTTTAATATGAATTTAAAGTAACGAAGGATAAATCTTTACTATAAGTATGTCCTAGGTGTGATTTGGAACATACATAAACTAAAACAATTATTTGGTGTTTATCTTAAATTCAGATTTAACTGGATGCCCTGCATTTTTTTTTTTTGCCAACTACTCAGTGAAAGTGGAAGAAAAACCCAAAGCAAGTCAGGGTGAGCTGAGTTAGGAATCAAAAGTCCTGTTTTGAGTATAATCATAAATGGATTGTCATTGGCTTAGGTCTTGGGATTAGTCTGGTTTTGAAAGAAAGAACTGAAAACTAGCCCACAAAGCTCTTTTAATAATGTGATCCCTTACACTGATATAACACATATGCTTTTCCAAAGTTCTTTCACAATGCATTCTCTCACTTTACCCTCCAAACCACCAGAAGTTCAGTTCACATTAGCCATAGTTTGACAGTCGAAAACAATCAAGGGCTAGAGGAAAGAGACTATTCTGAAGTCCCCAAATGGGTCAGTATTAAATCGAGACTCAGGAGCTATTTTTCTTCCTACTTGCAGAGGAGTTGACAATCTTAAAATACAGGTGCCAAGGTTCAGACTCTGTGTGTGAGTGTGCGTGTGTGTGCGTGTGTGTGTGTACATGGACAAACAGGTGAGAATGTGTGACATTCCCAGCAAGGGAGGAAGAGGTTAATCCGCTTAATATGAGCCTAATCCTGTGAGTTTAAACCAGGCCACACTTCCCATCCTTCATTTCATAGCTGAAACTGAATCAAAATCAGCTCAGGTGAAGGCAGTTCTTTGGGTCATGCTCACTTCACTTTTGTTCTCGCTTTTCCTCCTGTTACTGCCTCTCTTTGTCTCTTAGCTCTTGGAGTTATCTTCCATATCCGGATCCTCAGAGACAAATTTCAGGTCCTTGGGTTTCATTGCTTTCATCCTCGAGATAACGATTTGACTTGCTTTCACCCTCAAGTACTTCCTGGTCCTGCCATCTTGACTGAGCTCCAGCCCCCCCAAGACCCCAGCCTGCTGTTGACTTGGTGAGCTGACATTCTAGCCAGGGTGGGGCTTTTGAAGGAAGCAGGTGGGTAGTAATCTTGAGCTGTGAGGGGATGCTTTGGCAGCAGCCAATTAGCTAGAAATCTTCTGCAAACTTGTCTGTTGACCATTTCTGAGACGTGTGCTGTGCTCTTATTCATCTACCTTTCAGCCTGGAGTGCTATGACACAGTCCATAACCCTGGCAGGAACCTTCATGGTGACCTGCTTTGAGTGTTGACTTAAGCCAGGGTCATGAACATAAGGCCTCCGTAGTTCGTGTACCTCTTAAGCTGCCAGCAAATGTTTATTCAGTGCTTTAATTTTATTAATCTGTTTTCCTTCCCTTTCTCTCTTGTTCTCTTTTCTGCCCTCTCACCCACCCCTTTCTCCCTCTGCCTCTCTCCCCTGCCTTTCTCTTTCCAATCTAGAGCCATTTGAATGGAAATAAGGAACATACTACAATATGGAAGGCACAGCTCCATCCAGTAATATGTTTTACTTTTTTTCCAGTTCATATCAGTTGGGCCAAAAACCCACTACTAAACCAAGTGTGAAGCTCCCCCTACCAGCAGTGCATTCTCATCAGCTGCTTTGAGCTAAGGATGGAATAAATCGGCTGCTTGATTTGGAAATTTTTACTGACCCTGATACTAAGAAAAAGTATAGCAAATAGGGGTCGTGAGGTCATCATTTGTATATTAGTCAAAGAAGCTCCCTGTGTTGACCTCCAAACCTAAAAATTTTAGGAGAAGATGATATATGGAAGCCCATATTCTGTCTTAATCTCACATAACTTTGGAGTTGGGAAAAGCATTGGAGACTCTGAGATGTTGAATGAGGTAGAGTAGGGACAAAACTCAAAGCCCCTAGGCTTTATGACAATCTACTGTTACCATATACTTCCTTTAGTTTTCTGAGTTTTCCATTTCATTCTGTGAGATTGAGAAGTTTCAGAATAATGTGGTTGGTTAGATTGGTGGGAATATCCAATCTAACTGAGATCCAACTAGCTGAGAATCTAGTTCTTTATCTCTTTAGGGTAGGGCTGATTCTCCAATGTAGGGCGAAGTCCAAACTCCTTAGGTTGGCCATTTGAGGTCCTCCACCGGTTGATGTCCACCTGATTTTCCATCTTTATTCCTGGTGAGTGTCATCGGCTTATCCAAACTGGTTCCCTTACTGCCCACGGAACACTCTTCATGCTTTGCCTCTTCTGAGTCTTTTTCTGAAATGGGCTCCTCTCACCATGCTATCTACATCCTATACCATCTCAAGTCCTAGCTCAGATGTTACTTCTCTATGAAACTCTTTTGACACCCTCTGATCTCCTAGGCCATTTTTGTCTGCACCATTCTTGACGACTTACTGTGTACCAGGAATGAAGTTCAACATAGTGGGCACTAATTGATCAAAATGGTTGCTGGTCATAGCTCTAGCACAGGGTTCCAAAGGATTTCCTTTTGTTCCAGATAGTTCCCTTTAATTGCTAGATGATGAGGAGATCTGGAGGGAAGGGCCAGAGTGGCCAGAGTAGCCCTGGCACAGTGGTGGGAGGATTTTGGGACAGATGCTATTTACCACCCAGAATAGAGGTATTTTAAGATTTTAGCAGTCTGCATAGACATAACAATGCATATCAGACTAATGTCATTTCTCCATATATTATCTTATTTTCTTAACCTGCTTTATATATGTGTGTTTTACGTAGTTTTAGAACTAAAAAATTATTTCAGAAATCATCCTTTCTAGGGGTTCTTAGCCTAGGGTTCATTCTATAGACTCAAAAGGAGTTGATAGCTTTCATCAGGTTTTTCAAAGGTATGCATAAAGAAGAAAAATTTAGGAACAACTGCTCTGCTCCAACACTTCCATTTACAGATCAAGAAACTAGAGCTCAGTGGTTGAGCATTAGTGCTCTGCATGCAATACTTTTCAGGGAAATATTTGCTGCCTGCAGTCTGATTTAAGTTCCTTTGTTGAAGGCACCATCATTATTAACCTTATTGAAGGTGTTCCATGACACCACATTGATTGTCTGCACCTTTTCTTCTGCAAGGAGCCTGTGGAGATTGCCTGCTAGGTTGGAGTTCTTTTTTTTAACAATTTATTTTATTCAAGTATAGTTGATTTACTGTGTTGTGTTCATTTCTGCTGTACAGCAAAGTGATTTATTTATACATATATAGACATTCTTTTCCATTATGGTTTATCACAGGATACTGAATATAGTTCCCTGTGCTATGCAGTAGGACCTTGTTGTTTATCCATCCTATATGTAATATAGGGTGTAATTAGCATCTGCAAATCCCAAACTCTCAATCTATCCCTCCCCTGCCCTTGGCGACCACAAGTCTGTTCCCTACATCTGTGAGTCTGTTTCTGTTTCGTAGATAAGTTCATTTATGTCATATTTTAGATTCCACATATAAGTGATATCATATGGTATTTGCCTTTCTCTTTCTGACTTACTTCACTTAGTACGATAATCTCTAGGTCCATCCATGTTGCTGCAAATGGCATTATTTCATTCTTTTTTATGGCTGAGTAGTATTCCATTGTATATATGTACCACATCTTCTTTATGCATTCATCTGTTGATGGACATTTAGGTTGTTTCCATGACTTGGCTACTGTAAATAGTGCTGCTGTAAGCATAAGGGTTCATGTATCTTTTTGAATTATAGTTTTATCCAGATATATGCCCAGGACTGGAATTGCTGGATCATACGGCAATTCTGTTTTTAGTTTTTTGAGGAACCTCCATACTGTTTTCCATAGTGGCTGTACCAATTTATGTTCCCACTCACAGTGTAAGAGGGTTGCCTTTTCTCTGTGCCCTCTGTGGCATTTATTATTTGTAGTCTTCTTAATGACGGCCATTCTACTGGTGTGAGGTGGTATCGCATTATAGTTTTGATTTACATTTCTCTAATTTTTTTTTTTTTTTTTTTGCGGTACATGGGGCTCTCACTGTTGTGGCCTCTCCTGTTGCGGAGCACAGGCTCCGGATGCACAGGCTCAGCGGCCATGGCTCACGGGCCTAGCCGCTCCGCGGCATGTGGGATCTTCTCGGACCGGGGCACGAACCCGTGTCCCCTGCATCAGCAGGCAGACTCTCAACCACTGCGCCACCAGGGAAGCCCCGGGTGTTTTTGTTATTAAATTGTATGAGCTGTTTGTGTATTTTGGAAATCAATCCATTGTTGGCCACATCATTTGCAAATATTTTCTCTTAGTCTGTAGGTTTTCTTTTTGTTTGTTTATGGTTTCCTTTGCTGTACAAAATCTTGTAAGTTTGATTAGGTCCCATTTGTTTATTTTTCCTTTTATTTCTATTGCCTTGGGAGACTGTAAGTTGGAGTTCTTTTTTTAAATTTTTAAGATTAATTAATTTTTATTGGAGTCTAGTTGATTTACAATGTTGTGTTAGTTTCAGGTGTACAGCAAAGTGAATCAGCTATACATATACATATATCCACTCTTTTTTAGATTCTATTTCCATATTGGTCATTACAGAGTATTGAGTAGAGTTCCCTGTGCTATTCAGTAGATTGACATATACACACTACTATATATAAGTTGGGGTTCTTGATGGAGTGAGAGTGAGTTGCTGGTGGAGGCAATAGCTCTTACCTAAGGCAATAGGTGATGCTTATACTGAGGTAGTGTGTAGACAAAGCAATTTATTGGAGAGACAAGTTCAAAAACCCAGAGCAGAATCTCCAATGGATCGTCAGACCATGGAAGGAGTTGAAAGCAGATATTAATAATTTCTATATTATCTACTATATTAATAGAGCATTTATTATCAAATAAGCCCTTTACATGTGTTTAAGCATTGTGAAAAACTTATGAGGTAGGAACTTCCAGCTTCCATCTTACAGATGAAGAATTCGAGGCCCAGAGAGGATACTTTCCTTGCTCAAGTTCATACAACTAGGAGAACTAAGGTTTGAGCTGACGTAGTCTGGTTCCAGCATCTTCACTTCCAACAACTACATCAACTACTGCCTCTTAAAAGTTGGGGTGTAGAGTCAGGGAATGAAAAAGCAAGGAAGGATAGATTGAAGTGGGTGGTTTAAGTCGAGGGATAGAGTGGGGGAGGCTGGCAAATGTTTCCATCAAGTGCTGCTGCCACAGCCAGCTTTCGTGTGGCTTGTGCTGGGATGCCGGCCAGGTGTAAAGGGTAATGATGGAGTGGACAGAGTCTCCTGAGAGTCTGAAAGCAAACGGTATTTATTTATTCATCCATGTAAGCCCGGTGCTTGGTACTGGGCACACAAGATGCATCAACAGCCTGGTACCGAAGAAACTTGCAGTTCTTTACAAAAGGAATAGAAAGCTGAGAATCTGACAGTTCATCTTTGAGGCTGCATCCTCCCCTTTCAGGGCCTTTCCTGCTCCTTGATGCCTTTCTCCCTTCTATCCTCCAGGGTCCAGTGCCATCATCCTTGTTTCTCTGCTAAGTAGTTTGCTCTCAGGAAAGGAAGGGAAACCCTGTTAGCCTGGGGTGTACATAACGAGGGAGGCATAAACTTTTACATTTCCTGGATGTTATTTTAAGCATGTTCTATCTAGCTCTTCGCTTTTACTCCTGTGTCTCCCTGAAGAATCATGTAGTCAGCACCACTACGACTAAGCTCCAAACATCCCTCCACCCTCATTCTCAACCCAAGCTCTGGACCCTCTGCCCCAGCACAGGTTTCTGAATTTTCCTCTTCTTTCTGTGCCTGTATTCGCCTTGGAGCTGATGACAGCATCTGTCTCTTCTGTGGCACTGCCTGGCTGCTATCCTTGTCACCCATCCCCAGCTGTGGCAGGATGAGCCTGGCTGGGAACTGGAGCTGGACTGGGTGGACTTGGGCTGGGGCAGCTACTTAAAGAGCCTGGTATTGGGAGCAGCCAGGGGATGAGTGTGACCATTCCTGAGGTCTTAACAGCCTCTGGACTTTCCATACTTTACCTTATTTAATCTTCCCCATAACCCTATGAGGTTAGTGACCTCATCTTACAGATGAGAAAACTGAAGATTAGAGAGTTTAAAATACCTTGTTCAAGCTCACACAGCTAGTGAATGGCAGAGCTGGGACTCAACCCATACGTGTCTGATTGCAAAGCCCCTCTGTGATATTTCTCCCCTTCCCTAATACCATGGAAGCAGAGTCCTGTTGTCTAGTCCAAGGTGGCAAGGAAAGGACCAGAAATGAAAGAGAAAAATGAAAGGGTTAGACGTTGAGTGGGCATTGAAGTGAAGCAACCAGAAAAAACCAGCAAGGGAAAGGGCAGAACTAGAAAGTAAGACAATCACAATGAGTGAAGCTGGAAAGGCTGAATCTTCCTATATTTTGGCTTTGGGTCCCATGGTTGGTGGGAGGGGTGGTCTGATGTTGGGGCACAGGATGGGTCTTCCCAGACATGCTTTGACTCTCATTCCTGCACCTGTTCTGCTCATAATGACCACTTCACACATGACTTGGCTCCAGACCCCAGGACGGCACCCCAGCCGTGGCCAGCAGCTCCACAGGGCTCACCCCAGACTGTGCAGCAGGACCAGACAAAATGGGATCAAAGACTGTAAGCCTGTGAACAGAGCTGGCAGCCTGGGATTTTAAGCATTAGCAGGTTTGTGGGGGAAGGCAGTCTTCTTCATTCAAGGGGTCCTTCTCAGTATCCCTAAAATCCTACCCTGGTCGGTAGCTGCCTATTTTTCATAAGCCTGAATCTGGCTTCAGATAAAGTTATGCAGGTGATATTAGCCCCCTGGATGCTCTTACTTTGGTTTTCGGACTTCCTCTACAGATCCTTTCTCGGGAGAATGATATGCCTTTTCCTTTCCCTTCCCCACCATTATATACTTCCTGGCTGAGACGTGAAATGGAGTCCGCAGATGGCCTGGGGGAACCCCAGTGGTCTTCAGCTTGGCTCTCGAAGCTGGAACAGGAGAATTCCAGCTCTGACCTGAATGGTTGACTAAACTCAGCTCCACTTGTAGAGCTCAGGGTTGTGTTGTTCTCTGCTTCTGGGCATTAGGCAGTGTGTTGAGAACCGCGTGGCTGAGAGAGAGGAAACAGGTGGATAGCACGTGGGCTGGAGGAAGCACAGGGTCACCAACTCCCGCTGGGGCCCCGGATGATTGCTCTTTTTGGAGAATGGCGTGTTATTCATCAGATCACCAACGTGTCAGGCTGTAGAGAGGAAAGTGAGAGGGGGGCTTGTGAGGTTTGTGATGAGGAACCAATTTAGCACGGGTTAGAGTCACTTTCAGTTCCTTTTCTCAGTGATAAGTTAGACATTGGAAAAAACCTGAACGTTGTCATTGACACCAGGCAGATTGCACTGCCCTCTACGCTCTGGAACTGGATAACTGGAAGAGACCACCTGGTCTAGTGCCTGGTGCTGGAGGGGTTCTGTCAATGTTTATTGAATCTTACTGGATTTTATAGAGGAGGGCAGTGACCTGCCCAAGCTTGTGCTGTACATTAGGACTGGAAGAGGTGGGTCCCAGGCAAGGATGCCCTTCCCTATGGAGGAACATTGAATTCTGCACCACCCTGGAAATCTGTCATAAATATGATTGCCAGAATGAGTTAAGTGGATGGACAAATACAAATAAGAGTTTCACACATCACGTGTTATTTTCCAATGGATTTGTTATTTAGATATAATTTATCTTAGTTAACATCCTTCACATTAATTAGAATGTGGATCTCTAAGCCCTTCTCCTTTAGCTGCTCTGCCAGGTTTTGCTTTGTTTTGTTTTGATTTTTGGCATTTAATACTCTACAATCATTGAATGTTCTGTGGGGTATACATATTTATTGGGGTGGCAGTGTAGTTTAATAGAAAGAGAAATGGATGAGGGACTGAGCAGTCCTGGGCTTCAAATCCTGTCTCCACTGCTGATTAGATATGTAACCTCTGGCTTGTTACTTACTTTCTCAGAATTTCTGTTTTCTTATCTGTGAAATGAGAGATAGTAAGAACGCTTTCTGTGGGTTACTGTGAGGATTAAATGGGATAATACATGCTTAGCCTGGCATCTAGCACCTAGTAAGCCCTCAATAAAGGTTACTGATATTTAAATCTTAAACTGAACAATATTTAACATTAGTTTTCTTTCACTTATAGGATATTCTGTCTTCAAAGTAGGAACCTCCCTGCCCATCGCCCCTCTCCTGCTTTTAAAAAAATAACCAAATAGCCATTACTTTGTAAAGTTGAATGTTCTTATATTGTTTGACATACATGGAAATACACATCTGTATTTTAAATTAGATCACCTGGTGTTTATAGCCTCTCTAGGGTATACAAAGGACTTTTACATCAGTCTAGTTTTTTTTTAATAAGCTCATTAGTTTTCACAACATTCTTATGAGACAGGGATTAGACATATTGTTCATGAATTAATGAAAATACAGAGAAGTTTTGGCACTTGTCCAACAACACAGAAAAATCAGTGACAGGCAGAAATAGCATGGACATCTCCGGGCTGCAAACTCTGTGTCATCTCGCTCTCAGCTGACTATGTGCTCCATATCCATGCCTTTTCTCCTCTGCTTGGGTTGTGTGTATCTTAGGTCCTCTGTGGTACACGAAGGGTATGAGGGATGCACAGGGAGCCCCTACCAGACGTTGACCACTGACCATTCCCACTGCCCCTCCCCCATGCCACTTTCAATTAGATGAGAAGGAAGGGGCCACCTGGAGCAGCGCTGCTAAAGGTAAAATGAAGTGTATGAAATACCTAACCTTCTTCTATCCCACTTTCCGTACCCTTTTGCCTTCCATGATGTCCATGTTTTTTGACCTTTCTGGAGCCAAGGTCTTTTCTTCCTTTGACACTCTGTTCCTAGGGAAGGTGCTCTCTATTCCTGTCTCCCTGTTGATGGCATCTTAAATCTTATCCTGAACAAAATCCATTAAGTTCTATTCCACAATCATATGGTTTCCACAATCAAACCATATGACCCAGCAATCAGGGATTGCTGGGTCATATGGTAGTTCTATTTGTAGTTTTTTAAGGAACCTCCATACTGTTCTCCACAGTGGCTGTATCAATTTACATTTCCACCAACAGTGCAAGAGGGTTCCCTTTTCTCCACACCCTCTCCAGCATTTATTGTTTCTAGATTTTTTGATGATGGCCATTCTGACTGGTGTGAGATGATATCTCATTGTAGTTTGGATTTGCATTTCTCTACTGATTAATGATGTTGAGCATTCTTTCATGTGTTTGTTGGCAGTCTGTATCTCTTCTTTGGCGAAATGTCTATTTAGGTCTTCTGCCCATTTTTGGATTGGGTGGTCTGCTTTTTTGTTATTGAGCTGCATGAGCTGCTTATAAATTTTGGAGATTAATCTTTTGTCAGTTGCTTCATTTGCAAATATTTTCTCCCATTCTGAGGGTT
>NW_006786458.1:683817-704406 GCF_000442215.2 Lipotes vexillifer
TATTTCTGCAGTGTCAGTTGTTACTTCTCCTTTTTCATTTCTAATTCTATTGATTTGAGTCTTCTCCCTTTTTTTCTTGATGAGTCTGGCTAATGGTTTATCAATTTTGTTTATCTTCTCAAAGAACCAGCTTTTAGTTTTATTGATCTTTGCTATTGTTTCCTTCATTTCTTTTTCATTTATTTCTGATCTGATTTTTATGATTTCTTTCCTTCTGCTAACTCTGGGGTTTTTTTGTTCTTCTTTCTCTAATTGGCTTTAGGTGAAAGTTAGGTTGTTTATTCGAGATGTTTCCTGTTTCTTAAGGTAGGATTGTATTGCTATAAACTTCCCTCGTAGAACTGCTTTTGTTGCATCTCATAGATTTTGGGTTGTCGTGTCTCCGTTGTCATTTGTTTCTAGGTATTTTTTGATTTCCTCTTTGATTTCTTCAGTGATCCCTTCGTTAGTAAGTAGTGTATTGTTTAGCCTCCATGTGTTTGTAGTTTTTACAGATCTTTTCCTGTAATTGACATCTAGTCTCACAGCATTGTGGTCGGAAAAGAGACTTGATACAATTTCAATTTTCTTAAATTTACCAAGGCTTGATTTGTGACCCAAGATATGATCTATCCTGGAGAATGTTCCATGAGCACTTAAGTAAAATGTGTATTCTGTTGTTTTTGGATGGAATGTCCTATAAATATCAATTAAGTCCATCTTGTTTAATGTATCATTTAAAGCTTGTGTTTCCTTATTTAATTTCATTTTGGATGATCTGTCCATTGGTGAAAGTGGGGTGTTAAAGTCCCCTACTATGAATGTGTTACTGTCGATTTCCCCTTTTATGGCTGTTAGTATTTGCCTTATGTATTGAGGTGCTTCTATGTTGGGTGCATAAATATTTACGATTGTTATAGCTTCTTGGATCGATCCCTTGCTCATTATGTAGTGTCCTTCTTTATCTCTTCTAATAGTCTTTATTTTAAAGTCTATTTTGTCTGATATGAGAAGTGCTACTCCAGCTTTCTTTTGGTTTCCATTTGCATGAAATATCTTTTTCCATCCCCTTACTTTCAGTCATATGTGTCTCTAGGTCTGAAGTGGGTCTCTTGTAGGCAGCAAATATATGAGTCTTGTTTTTGTATCCATTCAGCCAATCTGTGTCTTTTGGTGGGCGCATTTAGTCCATTTACATTTAAGGTAATTATCGATATGTATGTTCCGATTCCCATTTCCTTAATTGTTTTGGGTTCGTTATTGTAGGTCTTTTCCTTCTCTTGTGCTTCTTACCTAGAGAAGTTCCTTTAGCAGTTGTTGTAAAGCTGGTTTGGTGGTGCTGAACTCTCTCAGCTTTTGCTTGTCTGTTAAGGTTTGAATTTCTGCATCAAATCTGAATGAGATCCTTGCTGGGTAGAGTAATCTTGGTTGCAGGTTTTTCTCCTTCATCACTTTCAGTATGTCCTGCCACTCCCTTCTGGCTTGCAGAGTTTCTGCTGAAAGATCAGCTGTTAACCTTATGGGGATTCCCTTGTGTGTTATTTGTTGTTTTTCCCTTGCTGCTTTTAATATGTTTTCTTTGTATTTAATTTTTGACAGTTTGATTAATATGTGTCTTGGTGTATTTCTCCTTGGATCTATCCTGTATGGGACTCTCTGTGCTTCCTGGACTTGATTAACTATTTCCTTTCCCATATTAGGGAAGTTTTCAACTATAATTTCTTCAAATATTTTCTCAGTCCCTTTCTTTTTCTCTTCTTCTTCTGGAACCCCTATAATTCGAATGTTGGTGTGTTTAATGTTGTCCCAGAGGTCTCTGAGACTGTCCTCCGTTCTTTTCATTCTTTTTTATTTATTCTGTTCTGCAGTAGTTATTTACACTATTTTATCTTTCAGGTCACTTATCCGTTCTTCTGCCTCAGTTATTCTGCTATTGTCCCATCTAGAGTATTTTTAATTTCATTTATTGTGTTGTTCATCATTGTTTGTTTCATCTTTAGTTCTTCTAGGTCCTTGTTAAATGTTTCTTGCATTTTGTCTATTCTGTTTCCAAGATTTTGGATCATCTTTACTATCATTATTCTGAATTCTTTTTCAGGTAGACTGCCTATTTCCTCTTCATTTGTTAGGTCTGGTGGGTTGTGATCTTGCTCCTTCATCTGCTGTGTTTTTTTTTCTTTTTTTTTTTTCTGCTGTGTGTTTTTATGTCTTCTCATTTTGCTTATCTTATTGTGTTTGGGGTCTCCTTTTTGCAGGCTGCAGGTTCGTAGTTCCCGTTGTTTTTGGTGTCTGTCCCCAGTGGCTAAGGTTGGTTCAGTGGGTTGTGTAGGCTTCCTGGTGGATGGGACTAGTGCCTGTGTTCTGGTGGATGAGGCTGGATCTTGTCTTTCTGGTGGGCAGGTCCACATTTGGTGGTGTGTTTTGGGGTGTCTGTGGACTTTTTATGATTTTAGGCAGCCTCTCTGCTAATGGGTGGTGGTGTGTTCCTGTCTTGCTAGTTGTTTGGCATAGGATGTCCAGCACTGTAGCTTGGTGGTCGTTGAGTGAAGATGGGTGCTGGTGCTGAGATGGAGATCTCTGGGAGATTTTCGCCGTTTGATATTATGTGGATCAGGGAGGTCTCTTGTGGACCAGTGTCCTGAAGTTGGCTCTCCCACCTTGTCAGAGGCACAGCACTGACTCCTGGCTGCAGCACCAAGAGCCTTTCATCCACATGGCTCAGAATAAAAGGGAGAAAAAGTAGAAAGAATTAGTAGAAGTAGAAAGAAAGAAAGAAAGGAGGGAGGGCGGGAGGGAGGAAGGAAGGAAGGAGGGAAGGAAGGAAAAAAAGAAAGAAAGAATTTAAAGTAAAATAAAATAAAGATAAAAAGTAATAAGGTTATTAAAATAAAATAATTATTAAGAGAAAAAATATTAAAAAATAACAAGAAAACAAAACAACAACAACAAAAAATGGACGGTAGAACCCTAGGACAAATGGTGGAAGCAAAGCTGTAGAGACAAAATCTCACACAGAAGCATACACATACACACTCACAAAAAGAGAAAAAGGGGAAAAAGTAATAAATCTTGCTCTCGAAGTCCACCTCCTCAATTTGGGATGATTCGTTGTCTATTCATGTATTCCACAGATGCAGGGTACATCAAGTTGATTGTGGAGGTTTAATCCGCTGCTCCTGAGGCTGCTGAGAGAGATTTCCCTTTCTCTTCTTTGTTCTCACAGCTCCTGGGGCTCAGCTTTGGATTTGGCCCCCGCCTCAGCGTGTAGGTCGCTGGAGGGCGTCTGTTCTTCGCTCAGACAGTACAGGGTTAAAGGAGCCCTTGATTCAGGGGCTCTGGCGCACTCAGGCCGGGGGAGGGAGGGGCACGGAGTGCGGGGCGAGCCTGCGCGGCAGAGGCCAGCGTGACGTTGCACCAGCCTGAGGCGCGCCGTGCGTTCTCTCGGGGAAGTCGTCCCTGGATCCTGGGACCTTGGCAGTGGCGGGCTGCACAGGCTTCCCGGAAGGGGGGTGTGGATAGTGACCTGTGCTCGCACACAGGCCCCTTGGTGGCGGCAGCAGCAGCCTGAGCGTCTCATGCCCGTCTCTGGGGTCTGCGCTTTTAGCCGCGGCTCGCGCCCGTCTCTGGAGCTCCTTTAAGCAGCGCTCTTAATCCCCTCTCCTCGCGCACCAGGAGGGAAGAAAAAGTCTCTTGCCTCTTCGGCAGCTCCAGACTTTTCCCCAGACTCCCTCCCGGCCAGCCGTGGCGCACTAATCCCCTGCAGGATGTGTTCACGCCGCCACCCCCAGTCCTCTCCCAGCGCTCCGACCGAAGCCCGAGCCTCAGCTCCAGGCCCTGCCCGCCCCGGCGGGGGAGCAGACAAGCCTCTCAGACTGGTGAGTGCCGGTTGGCCCTGATCCTCTGTGCGGGAATCTCTCCGCTCTGCCCTCCGCACCCCTGTTGCTGCGCTCTCCCCCGCGGCTCCGAAGCTTTCCCTCTTCGCCACCCGCAGTCTCCGCCCACAAAGGGGCCTCCTAGTGTGTGGAAATCTTTCCTCCTTCACAGCTCCCTCCCAGTGGTGTGGGTCCCGTCCCTATTCTTTTTTTCTTTTTTTTTGCCCTACCCAGGTACGTTGTGGTGGGGGGGGGCGGTTCTTGCCCTTTGGGAGGTCTGAGGCCTTCTGGCCAGCGTTCAGTAGGTGTTCTGTAGGAGTTGTTACACGTGTAGATGTATTTCTGGTGTTATCTATGGGGAGGAAGGTGATCTCCGCATCTTACTCTTCCGCCGTCTTCCCGGAAGCCTCTTTTGGGACTATTAAATAGTACATGTGAAAGCAGCCAGCACGGTGCCCCCGGGTAAGTTCTCAAAAAATACGAATTTTATGTCATTTCATGCCTTTTATGTCATTCATGCTGCCTGAAATGCTGGTTTACTTAGGTAGTCTGGAAAAAGCCGGAGAGAGAGAAAAGCTCCTGTTTCTGCTCCAACCTCTTGCCTGGCCAGCTGCTCAATGTTGAGCACTGAGGATGCTTCCTTTACAGATACGCCTGTTCCCCTGGGCCAGGCTTGAGTGTTTCAGTGCTAGAACTTGCACACTGGGCTAATGATGCTTTTTCTTGCCCTTAATAAAACTCAGCCTGGGAATGAAAAGTGGTATCAGCTCCTTCCCCTCCCAGGTGCCCCGTGTCCCTCATCCTCTTTCCTTGTGATAAAGAATTCTAGCCGTTGGTGGCCTTGTGCATTTCACATCAGGCATTGTTATGGAAACTCTAGATTTATGCTGAGTTTAGAGAGAACCTGATGTTGGGAGTAGCTTGGGCTCTTGTTAATCGGATGTGCTTGTGTGCTTATGAGGACATATCTTGTTCCAGCTGAAGAACCAAGGTGCCTATCTGAAGATCTTTATTTTAGGATTTCCATCTTAGGACTTGAACTTCTGCTGGCAAGATGAAGTCATTGTCTCTGGTTTTTGATTCCTAGTTTTTCCCTTACGTTTGATGTAGATGTTTCATCAGGCTCCATCTTTTTTCTTTAGTAACTCAATATGCCACGGATCATTATCCAGGTACCAATACGTTTGTCCCTGATATTAGATGTCCAGGATTCTTCAGTTCTCTCTTTAGCTGAGTCCCCTTCGCTTTTTATAGGTCAAAATCTCCCTGATCACCTGCCAGAAATGCCCTGGGTCTGGAAGTATCTCTAGACTCCAAACTCTAATTCTGATTCAGCAGAGACTTTGATTTAGAAGGTTGGCTGGAGAAGGGGCTGGGATGATGAAGAACTAAGGGGAAGTGGAGCCTAGACCTGCCCAGAACTCCAGGTGCTTCTGGTACAGGTGGTTCATGGATCATTCACTTTGAGAAACACTAACACTGAAGTTTCTAGAAATCTGACTTTCATATAAAGGGAAATGTTGTCATCTTGGCCCACAGAGCTTTAAAGCCACAGGTAAGAAGGACTTGTTTTAAATCAGAGCTTCTTTGGGGACTGAAAACAGTTTCATTTCCTAAGTAAGCTAAACATTGTTTCTGTAAGTTTGTCTATTGTAAGCATCTTTCTTCAGAGGAAACTCAGAGGTGAATTTCAGGCCATGCTTTGTCAAATAACTTTAAAAGTTGAATTTGTTCAAGTCTGTGTTTATGAATTGTGCCTGGGCTCACAAAATATAAAGTGTATTCTCACTTGGTACCATTGTCACTTTCCCCACCCGCCTCCAATCCTTGCCCTTAATCTGCCCCACACTCCTGCCAGCTCCCAGCAAACGTTAGTAATAAGTGCTTCATGGGTGATCCTTCTTTGAGCCGTATTTTTAGCAGAAGAGATGAAAGGCGACTGAAAAATTAAAATCAAGATAAGCAATCTCTCTCTTGGAATGTTATTAAGAGGATATAGTCATTTAAAAGTACTTTCCCCTCTTCTTCTCAGTGTTCGACATCTGAAGTCATGGAAGATGCTATCACACCTTGCTTTATTAACATAGCTAGAGTCACCTGTTTTGAAAGGCCCAGAACATTAACCTTAAATGAAAAGAAAGTGGAACAAAAGGGAAGATAAAGGGAGACTGGGTTTTGGCAGCAATAGATGCAGGCTCTCAGCCAGGCCCCTTCAGCTACGCTGTTAAATGGCCCCTTGAATGTATTTTACAGGGAGATCATTTCCACTATCTGAGTATACTGAGTCTGCTGTTGTTCAGACAAGATCCAGAAGCCCAGTTAAGTTATGTAACGTGTTGATCTTCCAGAACAAGGGAGGGAAGTAGCAAGTTAACGAAGGGAATAAGACAGTAAAGATGAAGTGGATTGGCCTTTGGAGCCCAGCAGGACTTGGGGAGAAGGGTCAGGGGTTCAAGAGAAGTTGGGCTGAGGATTATATACACTAAAGCCACAATTGTTGAGCCTGAGGCCAAAGGCACGTGCTGATAGAGTGTGGCTCTTGCAGGAAAGGCGAGGTGAAGCAGAGCTGGGAAGGTGGGTATTTACAGCAGTTGACAGAAGCCTTAAAGCAAGGCACTGTCACTAATTCCATTTTTTTGCACTGAGGCCTGGGCTTATCATTCTATTTCTTGTTGTTAGAGATTGAATGCTCCTGAAAGGTGGATGGGGTGGGGATGGGATAGGAGTGTGAAAAACTTATAGCCCAGATTTTACAAGACAGGCATATTCCCAATGTCCTTCAATGACCTGGTCAAACTGTATGTCCTGACCAGGGGGGCTGAAGACCTTCATGCTTTGTTTCTCTGATAGTTTGTCACAGAGTGGCTTTGGGTTCTGTAAAACTTCACTTCCAGGTCTGCTACTTGCCCTCTAGAGTCTAATGAGGCAAGTGATTTTAGTTCATTAGAATATTAGAATAACTTGTTATTCAGTAGAATAACGAGGACTGAGGAACGGGTTTGATCAAAAGTGCAACAGGTGGTTTTGCTCTGGTTCCTGAGCGCAGACAGAACTCCCCTACTGCAAGCTACCTTGCAAATGGTTTACCTCTGGTCATAGAGCCAAAGGGAGAGTGAGGAGGGGACAAAGATCAAGTGTGAATCCATTTTCCCATTTGGGAAAACAGTTCAATGTATGTGTCATCTTGATGGCTTCATCACTGTATGGAAGAGACAGAAAATTTGTACCCTGGTAGGAAATGTTTTTCATTCATATAAAAAATAAGGAAAAACTATAAACTGTTACCATTTAGTAGAGGTGAAAGGTGTTATAAGTTCTGGACTGTGATGAGTATGGAGCCTGGCACTTAATAGGAGCTAGATAATGATGTGTATGAATTGCCTTAACCTTGAGTAGTGTGATTCAGCAGTTTTCTAGGAAAAGACACATATCTCTTAAATTAAAATCATTGGATATATTTATGAACAGCTGGAAAGCAAATAAGACAAGAGAGTTTGCTACTTTATTTATTTTCTTTATTTTTGGAGCCAAAATGACATTATTATTATCTTTTTAACACATTTATTGGAGTATAATTGCTCTACAATTTTGTGTTAGTTTCTGCTGTATAACAAAGTGAATCAGTTATATGTATACCTATATCCCCATATCCCCTCTCTCTTGCACTTCCCTCCCACCATCCCTATCCCACCCCTCTGGTGGTCACAAAGCACCGAGCTGATCTCCCTGTGCCATGCGGCTGCTTCCCACTAGCTATCTATTCTACCTTTGGTAGTGTTTATATGACAATCCTACTTTTTCACTTCGTCCCAGCTTACCCTTCACCCTCCCAGTGTCCTCAAGCCCATTCTCTATGTCTGAGTCTTTATTCCTGTCCTGCCCCTAGGTTCATCAGAACCATTTTTTTTTTCTTTTCAGATTCCAAATGTATGTGTTAGCATGCGGTATTTGTTTTTCTCTTTCTGACTTACTTCACTCTGTATGACAGACTCTAGGTCCATCCACCTCACTACAGATAACTCAATTTCGTTTCTGTTTATGGCTGAGTAATATTCTGTTGTATATATGTGCCACATCTTCTTTATCCATTCATCTGTCGATGGACACTTAGGTTGCTTCCATGTCCTGGCTATTGTAAATAGTGCTGCAATGAACATTGTGGTACATGACTCTTCTTGAATTATTTCCTCAGGGTATATACCCAGTAGTGGGATTGCTGGGTCATATGGTAGTTCTATTTTTAGTTTTCTAAGGAACCTCCATACTGTTCTCCATAGTGGCTATATCAATTTACATTCCCACCAACAGTGCAAGAGGGTTCCATTTTCTCAACACCCTCTCCAGCATTTATTGTTTGTAGATTTTTTGATGATGTCCATTCTGATGAGTGTGAGGTGATACCTCATTGTGGTTTTTATTTGCATTTCTCTAATGATTAGTGATGTTGAGCATCCTTTCATATGTTTGCTGGCCATCTGTATATCTTTTTTGAAGAAATGTGTATTTAGGTCTTCTGCCCATTTTTGGATTGAGTTGTTTGTTTTTTTGTTATTAAATTGCATGAGCTGCTTGTAAATTTTGGAGATTAATCCTTGGTCAGTTGCTTCATTTGCAAATATTTTCTCCCATTCTGAGGGTTGTCTTTTCATCTTGTTTATGGTTTCCTTTGCTGTGCAAAAGCTTTTAAGTTTCATTAGGTCCCATTTATTTCTTTTTGTTTTTATTTCCATTTCTCTAGGAGATGGGTCAAAAAGGATCTTGCTGTGATTTATGTCATAGTGTGTTCTGCCTATGTTTTCCTCTAAGAGTTTAATAGTGTCTGGCCTTACATTTATTTACGTCTTTAATCCATTTTGAGTTTATTTTTGTGTATGGTGTTAGTAAGTGTTCTTTTTTTTTTTTGTGGTACGCGGGCCTCTCACTGTTGTGGCCTCTCCCATTGTGGAGCACAGGCTCCGGGCGCGCAGGCTCAGCGGCCATGGCTCACGGGCCTAGCCGCTCTGTGGCATGTGGGATCTTCCCAGACCGGGGCACGAACCCATGTCCCCTGCATCGGCAGGCGGACTTTCAACCACTGCACCACCAGGGAAGCCCTTTAGTAAGTGTTCTAATATCATTCTTTTACATGTAGCTGTTCAGTTTTCCCAGCACCACTTATTGAAGAGGCTGTCTTTTCTCCATTGTATATTCTTGCCTCTTTTATCAAAAGTAAGGTGACCATATGTGCATGAGTTTATCTCTGGGCTTTCTATCCTGTTCCATTGATCTATATTTCTGTTTTTGTGCCAGTACCATACTGTCTTGATTAGTGTAGCTTTGTAGTATAGTCTGAAGCCAGGGAGCCTGATTCCTCAGGCTCCATTTTTCTTTCTCAGCTTGCTTTGGCTATTCGGGGTCTTTCGTGTTTCCCCACAAATTATAAAATTTTTTGTTCTAGTTCTGTGAAAAAATGCCATTGGTAGCTTGATAGGGATTGCATTGAATCTGTAGATTGCTTTGGGTAGTATAGTCATTTTCACATTATTGATTCTTCCAATCCAAGAACATGGTGTATCTCTCCATCTGTTTGTATCGTCTTTAATTTCTTTCATCAGTGTCTTACAGTTTTCTTCATACAGGTCTTTTGTCTCCCTAGGAAGGTTTATTCCTAGGTGTTTTATTCTTTTTGTTGCAATGGTAAATGGGAGGGTTTCCTTAAGTTCTCTTTCAGATTTTTTGTCATTAGTGTATAGGAATGAAAGAGATTTCCATGTATTAATGTAGTGTCCTGCTACTTTACTAAACTCATTGATTACCTCTAGTAGTTTTCTGGTAGCATCTTTAGGATTCTCTACGTATAGTATCATTTCATCTGCAAACAGTGACAGTTTTACTTCTTCTTTTACAGTTTGGATTCCTTTTATTTCTTTTTCTTCTCTGATTTCTATGGCTAAAAATTCCAAAACTACGTTGAATAATAATGGTGAGAGTGGGCAACATTGTCTTGTTCCTGATGTTAGAGGAAATGGTTTCAGTTTTTCACCATTGAGAATGATGTTGGCTGTGGGTTTGTCATATATGACCTTTATTATGTTGAGGTAGGTTCCCTCGATACCCACTTTCTGGAGAGTTTTTAATCATAAATTGGTGTTGAATTTTGTTGAAAGCTCTTTCTGCATCTATTGAGATTATCATATGCCTTTTATCCTTCAGTTTGTTAATATGGTGTATCACATTGATTGATTTGTGTATATTGAAGAATCCTTGCATTCCTTGGATAAACCCCACTTGATCATGGTATACGATCCTTTTAATGGGCTGTTGGATTCTGTTTGCTAGTATTTTGTTGAGGATTTTTGCATCTATGTTCATCAGTGATATTGGCCTGTAGTTTTCTTTTGTTGTGACATCGTTGTCTGGTTTTGGTATCAGTGTGATGGTGGCCTCGTAGAATGGGTTTGGGAGTGCTACTCCCTCTGCTATATTTTGGAAGAGTTTGAGAAGGATAGGTGTTAGCTCTTCTCTAAATGTTTGATATAATTCACCTGTGAAGCCATCTGGTCCTGGGCTTTTGTTTGTTGGAAGATTTTTAATCACACTTTCAATTTCAGTGCTTGTGATTGGTCTGTTCATATTTTCTATTTGTTCCTGGTTCAGTCTTTGAAGGTTGTACTTTTCTAAGAATTTGTCCATTTCTTCCAGGTTGTCTGTTTTATTGGCATATAGTTGCTTGTGAAGTCTCTCATGATCCTTAGTATTTCTGCAGTGTCAGTTATTACTTCTCCTTTTTCATTTCTAAATCTGTTGATTTGTGTCTTCTCTCTTTTTTTCTTGATGAGTCTGGCTAATGTTTTATCAATTTTGTTTATCTTCTCTAAGAATCAGGTTTTAGTTTTATTGATCTTTGCTATTGTTTCCTTTGTTTCTTTTTCATTTATTTCTGATCTGATGTTTATGATTTCTTTCCTTCTGCTCACTTTGTTTTTTTTTAATTGTTCCTGTTCTTCTTTCTCTAGCTACTTTAGGTATAAGGTTAGGTTGCTTATTTGAGATTTTTCTTGTTTCTTGAGATAAGATTGTATTGCTTTAACCTTCCCTCTTAGAACTGCTTTTGCTGCATCCCATAGGTTTTGGGTTGTCCTGTTTTTATTGTCACTTGTTCATAGGTATTTTTTATTTCGTCTTTGATTTCTTCAGTGACCTCTTGGTTATTTACTGGTGTATTGTTTAGCCTCCATGTGTTTGTATTTTTTACAGTTTTTTTTCCTGTAATTGATATCTAGTCTCATAGTGTTGTGGTTGGAAAATATACTTGATACGATTTCAGTTTTCTTAAATTTACCAAGGCTTGATTTGTGACCCAAGATATGATCTATCCTGGAGAATATTCCATGAGCACTTGAGAAGAAAGTGTATTCTGTTGTTTTGGGATGGAATGTCCTATAAATATCAATTAAGTCCATCTTGTTAAATGTGTCCTTTAAAGCTTATGTTTCCTTATTTATTTTCATTTGGGATGATCTGTCATTGGTGAAAGTGGGGTGTTAAATTCCCCTACTATTACTGTATTACGGTCAATTTCCCCTTTTATGGCTGTTAACATTTGCCTTATGTATTGAGGTGCTCCTGTGTTGGGTGCATAAATATTTACAATGGTTATATCTTCTTCTTGCCTTGATCCCTTGATCATTATGTAGTGTCCTTCTTTGTCTCTTGTAATAGTCTCTATTTTAAAGTCTATTTTATCTGATGTGAGAATTGCTACTCCAGCTTTCTTTTGATTTCCATTTGCGTGGAATATCTTTTTCCATCCCCTCACTTTCAGTCTGTATGTGTCCCTAGGTCTGAAGTGGGTCTCTTGTAGACTGCCGATATATAGGTCTTTTTCTGTATCCATTCAGCCAGTCTGTGTCTTTTGGTTGGAGCATTTAATCCATTTAGACAAGGTAATTATTGATATGTGTGTTCCTATTACCATTTTCTTAATTGTTTTGGGTTTGTTATTATAGGTCTTTTCCTTCTCTTGTGTTTCCTGCCTAGAGAAGTTCCTTCAGCATTTGTTGTAAAGCTGGTTTGGTGGTGTGAATTCTCTTAAGTTTTGCTTGTGTGTAAATGTTTTAATTTCTCCCTTGAATCTGAATGAGATCCTTGCTGGGTAGAGTAATCTTAGTTGTAGGTTTTTCCTTTTCATCAGTTAAAATATGTCCTGCCCCTCCCTCTGCCTTGCAGAGTTTCTGCTGAAAGATCAGCTGTTAACCTTACGGGGTTTCCCTTGTCATGTTATTTGTTGCTTTTCCCTTGCTGCTTTTAATATTTTTTCTTTGAATTTAATTTTTGATATTTTGATTTATCCTGTATGGGACTCTCTGTGCTTCCTGGACTTGATTAGCTATTTCCTTTCCCATGTTAGGGAAGTTTTCAACTATAATCTCTTCAAATATTTTCTCAGACCCTTTCTTTTTCTCTTCTTCTTCTGGGACCCCTATTATTCAAATGTTGGTGTGTTTAATGTTTTCTCGGAGGTCTCTGAGACTGTTCGCAATTCTTTTCATTCTTTTTTCTTTATTGTGCCCTGTGGCAGTTATTTCCACGATTTTATCTTCCAGGTCACTTATCTGATATTCTGCCTCAGTTATTCTGCTATTGATTCCTTCTAGAGTATTTTTAGTTTTGTTTATTGTTTTGGTCATTTTTTGTTTGCTCTTTATTTCTTCTAGGTCCTGGTTAAATGTTTCTTGTATTTTCTCCATTCTATTTCTGTGATTTGGATCACCTTTGCTATCATTACTCTGAATTCTTTTTCAGGTAGACTGCCTATTTCCTCTTCATTTGTTTGGTCTGCTGGGTTTTTACCTTGCTCCTTCATCTGCTGCATATTTCTCTGTTTTCTCATTTTGTTTCACTTACTGTGTTTGGGGTCTCCTTTCTGCAGGCTGCAGGTTCATAGTTCCTGTTAGTTTTGGTGTCTGCCTCCAGTGGGTGAGGTTGGTTCAGTGGCCTGTGTAGGCCTCCTGGTAGAGGGGACTGGTGCCTGTGTTCTGGTGGGTGGGGCTGTATCTTGTTCTTCTGATGGGCAGGGCTTCATCCGGTTGGTGTATTTTGGAGTGTCTGTGAACTTAGTATGACTTTAGGCACCGTCTCTGCTAATGGGTGGGGTTGTGTTCCTGTCTTGCTTGTTGTTTAGCATGGGTGTCCAGCAGTGGAGCTTGCTGACCTTTGGGTAGAGCTGGGTCTTAGTGTCGAGACGAAGATCTCTGGGAGAGCTCTCATTGATTGATATTACGTGGGGCCAGGATGTTTCTGGTGGTCCAGTGTCCTGGACTCGGCCCTCCCACCTTGGAGGCTCAGACCTGACACCTGGCCGGACCACCAAAACGCTGTGAGCCACATGGCTCAGAAGAAAAGGAAGAAAGAAGAAACAAAAAACAAAAATCAAAAACAAAAAAATGAACAGATAGAACTCTAGGACAAATGGTAAAAGCAAACCTGTACAGACAAAAGCACACAAAGAAGCATACAAATACACACTCACAAAAAAAGAAAAAGGAGAAGAAAAAAATATATATATTTAAAAAAAGGAAGAGAGCCACCAAACCAATAAACAAATCTGCCAATGATAATAAGCACTAAATAGTATACTAAGAAAAACATAAAACCAGAGACAAATTAGACGCAGAAAGCAAACCCCAAGTCTACAGTTGCTCCCAAAGTCCACCTCGTCAATTTTGAGAACTTTTGTTGTCTATTCAGGTATTCTTCAGATGCAGGGTTTATCAAATTGATTGTGGGGATTTAATCTGCTGCTCCTGAGGATGCAAGGAGAAGTTTCCCTTTCTCTTCTTTGTTGGCAGAGCTCCTGGGTTTCAGCTTTGGTTTTGGCCCTGCCTCTCCATGTAGGTCACCCTCAGGAGTCTGTTATCCACCCAGACAGGAGGGGGTTAGAGCAGCAGCTGATTAGGGCTCTCTTGCTCACTCAGGCCGGGGAGAGGGAGGGGTACGATTGTCATAATTGGAATGCGGGGCAAACCTGAGGCAGCAGAGGCCAGTGTGACGTTGCAACAGCCTGAAGCACGCCATATGTTCCCCTGGGCCAGTTGTCCCTGGATCATGGGACCCTTGCAGTGACGCGCTTACACAGGCTCCCGGGGAGGTGTGGATAGTGACTTGGTCTTGCACACAGGATTCTTGGTGGCAGTGGTAGTAGCGTTAGTGGTTCATACCTATCTCTGGGATCTGAGCTGATAGCCATGGTTTGTGCCTGTCTCTGGAACTCTTTTAGGCAGTGCTCTGCCTTCTGTGGGCACACTGGGAAGGAATCCCCTCTCCTCATGCACCCCAAAACAATGGTCTCTTGCCTCTTAGGCAGGTCCAGACTTTTCCCCAGACTCCCTCCCAGCTAGCTGTGGTGCTCTAGCCCCCTTCAGGCTGTGTTCACGCAGCCAACCCCAGTCCTCTCCCTGGGGTCTGACCTCCAAAGCCCGAGCCTCAGCTCCCAGCCCCCGCCCGCCCCGGCGGGTGAGCAGACAAGCATCTCAGGCTCGTGAGTGCTGGTCGCACTGATCCTCTGTGTGGGAATCTCTCCACTTTGCCCTCTGCACCCCTGTTGCTGTGCTCTCCTTCATAGCTCCAAAGTTTCCCCTTGCCCACCCTCTGTCTCCACCAGTCAAGGGGCTTGCTAGTGTGTGGAAACCTTTCCTCCTTCACAGCTCCCTCCCAGAGGTGCAGGTTCTGTCCCTATTCTTTTGTCTCTGTTTTTTCTTTTTTCTTTTGCCCTACACAGGTACATGGGTATTTTCTTGCCTTTTGGGAAGTCTGAGGTCTTCTGCCAGCATTCAGTAGGTGTTCTGTAGGAGTTGTTCCACATGTAGATGTATTTTTGATGTATTTATGGGGAGGAAGGTGATCTCCACATCTTACTCCTCCGCCATCTTGAAGGTCTGTCGAGTTTGCGACTTTAATGAAGACTTTTATATAAATATATATGGTGAGAATACAGTATTAATATTTTGGACCCTTTAAGGTCAAAATAAAGTAGCTTCACAGTAGTAAGTGGCTGTGTAAGGCATGATTTTTGATTCTGATTTTGTAAAATTTTATTTTCGTTGTATAATAAAAATAGTACATTAGAAAAGTACTGGAAATACAGAAAAACCTCCAAAAAACAAAGCCAAAATGGCAAGTTATTCTATGAAACAAAAATAATCTCTATCAACATTTTATTATGTAAACTTCTAGTCTGATATATAAATATTTATGGATACATACACACATATCTATATATTTTTATAAAAATAAGATCATATTGGACATGAATTTTTTCTAAGTTCTTTTTTCACATATATTTTGAATCTTTTCCTATGTTTACAAATATGCTTTGTATCCTTTTGAAAGACAATATTATTTCACCACGATTTCTTTAGTCAATTTATTATTGTATATATAAGTTACTTTTATTTGGTAATAGAAAAGTTTTTGTGATAAATATCTCCATAGCAAAATGTTGTACATAAATATTTTCCTATAGTACATTTCAATATGTGGAATTTCTAGTTTAAAGCCTTTGTAAAAGTTTAAGACCTTGGACAGATACTGATAAAATATTCACCAAAAAGTCACTATTTTGCATTATAATCAGTAGTGTTTGAGAGTTTTCCTTTCTTTAAACACTGATAAACACTGGAAATTATTATTTACAAAATCTTTCAAGTTAGATAGGTGCAGATAAACACATCTTGAACCTTTTTCACCTGAAATGGCCAACTGTATTTGTTCTTTTGGAAGCTGCTTTCATTTCCTTTGCCACTTTTCCTACCAGAGTGTTTATGTTTATAGATGCTAAGAGCAATTTGTGTCTCACATGTGTCTTGCTGTTGTCTCAGAATGAATCCTCCTAGAAAAAGAACGACCACCTTTTAATTAATTTAACTATGCCACATTCTTCTTCAGTTAAATTCAACAAGTCTTTATTGAGTAACTATTATGTGCCAGGCACTATGCTTGACAATAGGCATTCAGTTTTGAAAAATGACACTGACCCAGCTCTCAAAGAACATATAGTCTAGTGAAGGAAGAGAAACAAGTCTATAGGAATTTAAATTCTCCAATAGAGAAATAAGCACTGGAAGCTTTGGAAGCAGTAGAAAGAGTACCAAACTCTGTCTTAGGTAGTCATAGAAGGCTTCTTGGGGGAAGGGATGCTTTTACTGAGTCCCAAAGGATGAATGGCAGTTTAGCCAGACATGGAAATGTGTGTGTGTTTGTGTTTGTGTGATACAATAGTACTAAAAAGTTTTATTGTATTGTTAATACAATAGTATTAAGAAAGGTCAAGGAGACCAAGGTAAATGTATGGAATTGCATATACAACATGCATGGCTGGAGCTCACAGTGAGAGAAGTAGGAAAGGGGTTGAACTGGTTAGTAAGAGGTGAAGCTGAAAATTCAGAAGTGGCCAGATTATATAGCATCTTATCTTGCATGCTAAGCAGCATGCAGCTTTTTCTGATGTTTTAGAGTTGCCACTGACAGTTTTCAAGCCATGGAGTGATAGAGTCAGATTTACTCTCTGGAAAGAGTCTTCTGGCTCTAAAGTAGGAGATGGATTTTGGGGCAAAGGCAGGGCATTACTGGAGTCTCAGAGAGAGTTTAGTAGGCTCTTGAGAATGGGGTAGCAATGTGAATGTGGATAAGTGGACCGATCAGAGAGATAATTAGGGAGAAAAACAATGGTTAATATTTGCTGAAAGAGATGAGGAGAGAGGAGTTAAAGGTGGTACCTATATTTTGGGTGGCTGGAGACGCCTTGAAATGAGTTTGGGAACACAGAAGAGGAGCAAGTCTCTGAGGATGAAGGCGTTTGGAGAATTCAGTTTTGGATCTGCTGTGTTGTTGGTGGCTATTGTACATCAAAGTGGAAGTATCTTGTTGGAAATGTGTTGGATATATGGATCTGAAGCTCAGTGGAGTTTTCAAGGGAAATACAGAGCTTTGGAGTTATCAACGCATAAACAGGAATTGAAATATGTGTTCCAAAGAAGAGTATATAGAATGAGAAGAAAAGAGGGGTCAGGACAGAAAGCTGAGGAATTCCAGTATTTAAGGGATGAAAAGAAGAGATGAGATGGAGTAATTAGAGAAAGAAAAACTGTTGCCATGGAAGGCCTTTTAAGGAGGACAGGATGTTTGTCAGCGCCAAATGGTGTCCATTAATCACATAAGAATTTTGGATTTAGCAACAAGAGGTATCTTGACCTAGTTTACAGGTATTTCAGTGGAGGTGGATGCCACATTCCAAAGCATTAAAGGGTAAATGGGAGATGAGGCATGAAGAAAATAAATGCAGACTCCTCTTTTTAAAAGACTGTAAAAGGATGAGAGAGATAGGATGGTAGCTGAAAGATGGCTCTGAGAGGAAACAGCAGGAGAGGCTGCTGATGTAGGAGAGAGGACACTGGAAATGTTGGGTGAAATGGTTGGGCTCTAGAACTCAGGAGCATTCATTCTTCTGAGACAGCAAGAGAGATTCTGCACCTTTTGTGGCAGGAAAAGCAAATAAGAATAGGTGTAAAGGGGTATGGTAGTGGGGAATTGAGGGCTTTTTTATGTGATGGTTTCTATTTTGTTTATGCGGCAGGAGGCAAGATTCTCTGCTGGGTGTTAGAAGAGTCATGGTTGGGTAGGAGGTTTGAATAGATTGGAGGTTTTAATTGCTGCTGTGGAGAGTGGAAAGGGGAGCCAAACGGGGATGGGTAAGAAGATGCCCAGGCAACGCTGAGGGTCCTGTGGAGCTTGAAGCTGATAATTTTTTTTTTTTTTTGCGGTACGCGGGCCTCTCACTGTTGTGGCCTCTCCCATTGCGCAACACAGGCTCCGGACGCTCAGGCTCAGCGGCCATGGCTGACGGGCCCAAGCCTCTCCACGGCATGTGGGATCTTCCCGGACCGGGACACGAACCCGCGTCCCCTGCATCGGCAGGCGGACTCTCAACCACTGCTCCACCAGGGAAGCCCCTGAAGCTGATAATTTTAAGTGACATCATATCTGTGCATGGCTTTATAATTTTCTTCTCTGGCTGAGAAGACAGACTTCAAGGTTTGGGAGTTTTCCAGTTGAGTGTGACGGAAGATTGATGGGGCAAGCTATTTGAGGGCAATGCAATTGCATGGTTGAAGTGAAATTAACCATGGGTTTAAGGCTGGGCAGGGAGAGGATCGTGATAGGAGGGGGGCTGAAAGATCAGGAGAATGTAGATGGGTCAAGGTCCTGGAGGGCGGGGTAAAATTAAAGAACTGGTGTAAGTACAAAAAAATGAGTAGGAGAGCTGTCAGGGAAAGATGTTGCAGTCAGAAGTAGAGATTTTGGATTTAATTTTTCAGAATTGTACCATTTTCAGAAAAGCGTTGTATTCAACGAATTTAACTGGTCTGATGTGGCCAATGACCAATCAGAGTAAACCATACACAGTCATACTGACGTGTACCTTTTGATTCCAGAGCGTGGGTATGGGGTTGAACTGAGGAAGGACGAGGAGTGTGAGCCCTGGATGAAGCATTTCCCTGAATATTGAATTTTTCCAGACTGAAGGTGTGACTTGAGGATGAAAAGGAAAATCATGAGTCTGTTACCACTATCATCGAAAATGAGAGAGGCAATTCTTGTCAGTATCATGCCGAGATAATTTGGGGCTGGTTAACCGTGATAAAGAGAGGAGGAAAGTGGTAGAGTCAGGTGGGGCTGCTATAATAGAACACCAGATACTGGGTGACTTAAAAACAACAGAAATTTATTTCTCACAGTTTTGGAAGCTAGAAATCCAAGATCAAAGCATTGGAAGGTTTGGCATCTGGCGAGGAGCTGCTTCTTAGTTCATAGCTAGGTATCTTCTCACTGTGTCCTCACATGGTGGAAGAGGCAAGGAAGCTCTCTCAGGTCCCTTTTATAAGGGCACTAATCCCATTCAGGAAAGCTCCACCCTCATGACCTAAGCACCTCTCAAAGACCACACCTCCTAATACCATTACCTTTGGGATTAGGATTTCAACATATGAATTTTTTTTTTGGCGGGGGGAACACAAACATTTAGACCATAGCAGCCTACGCCTCAGCTGGTCAGAAGTTTTACAGGAGAGTGGCAGAGTCATATTCTGAACCAGTGTTAGGAGAAAGGCATATGGACCCCACTCTCCAACCTTGGGGATTTGGAAAAATAAGCAACCATTTGGGAAGATTGCAGGGAACGATGTTCTTTGAGGAACCAGTAGGACAAGAAATCAGAGGAGATATTAAAAGGGAGGGTGAGATACAGTAGACTGTGTTTACCCTGCAATGGGCAGAGTTTGGAATGAGGAGAGCAGTGGGACGTTGATTCAGGGAAGAAGGGCATAAAGCAGTATGAAAATGTGCAGATAGGAGGATGCTAGATGTCAGAGAGGCTTAGACCTTGAGTGCTATCTTTGGAGTGATTAGCAAGCTGCAAGGTTTCCACATAATTAGTCTTAGCAGTCTCCTGATGGATAGGGGATGGGGAGGATAGGAGCTCAGGCCAGTGTGGAAAGAGGGAGCTGTGGCCTGGAATGATTGTGCTTCCAAGAAATCCCAAGGCAGGTGAGCAGGCTGTCACTGGAATTGGTTCCAAGATTTTGACCAAATGTTGGAAACACTGACTGTCTCTTGTGGGACATGTATCTGGTTTTCCTACAGCAGAGTACACCTGCAGTGTGACTTAATTGTGCTAAAGTTGAGAATAACATTCTATCCTCAAATGGAAGCCATGAATCCCTTAGTGCAGAGTGGGGAGCCGAGATGCATTTAACTGGAAAGCAAGGGTCTGAATTAGTGAGTACTCAGTTTAGCCTGCTGTACGCTGTCTCCAGATACAGTGTCAAATAGCACATAGGTCTTCAGATGATACTTATTCAATAATTGGGCTTCGGTTAGTTGTTTGCAAAATGGAGTGATGTGCATTGCTTTTCAGATTTTACAGTAGAGTGATGGGGTGGACTTGGCCAGTATCTCACTCTGGTCCTCAAATTCTTCCTCGAGGTAAAAAAATCAAAGGGCCATGGGGAATGCTGTTTATGGCAGAGCTTGAGTATAGAGAAGAATTAGTGAACTGAAGGGTATTATAAAAATAAGTACATGCCAGATAACTAAGGATACAAGAAAACTTGATGTAGCTTGACTTGCAGATGACCTTATTCCTTCCGTGTTCCAGCTCTCCAGTATGATGCCTTGCATAGACTTAGTGAATATCTAAACATGTTTGTCGATGAGTCTTTTGTTGCTCAGGTTACCAGGAGAAAGTAACAGCAAATGTATACTTTTATCAAGGGTAGTGCTGGAAAGGAATATAGCTATGTGGTATTGTTACAAGCTGGCAGACTTAAGGATACCCAACTGGCAGCTGGAATTAGTTTTCCTGCTCACCATGGTAACATGCTCTCCACTCCCCAGCATACTCTGCTATTGCTGCAAAGGCCCCAGCATCCTAGTGGAGGAAGAGTCATGGATTAGTTGATGGTGGTCAAAAGACTTCCTTCCTTCCTTCCTTCCCTCCTTTCTCCACTCACAAATGCTTAGCGCATGCCAGCTTTGTGTTAAGTACCGGGAATACAAAGATGACGAAATCCTCTGTCCTTGCAAACAGCCTTCAGTGCAATTCGCTACAAACCTGGGTATTCTGGGAAGGCTTCCCGGGTGATACAGGCTTTGGAGAATGGAAACGAGTTTGGGGAGAAGAATATTCATTAGCAGGGATGAT
>NW_006786458.1:704423-753229 GCF_000442215.2 Lipotes vexillifer
GCAGGAATGATAGGTGTGAAGTTAATATGTCAAAATAATGAGGCGGAAAAGGTCATGGTGTCTTTGGGGGAAGAATGAGAAATCAGCATTAACAAAATCTAGGATGCATACTGGAAAGAAGGGCCCAGATTTTGAGAGGCTTAAATTTGAAGTCAGGATGCCTGGTTTTTGTCCTTTAGGCAGCGGGGAGCTACTAAAGCAAGGACGTGAAATGATCATACTTGCTGTTTAGTAAGATCCTTGTCGTGGCTGTGTGGAGGTCTCTAGGATTGAGGAAAGCATTCAGTAATGTCAGAACAACTGGGACCTTGCTACTCGAATTATCCGCCGTGGAGTATCAGCTTCAATATCAGCGTCACCTGGGAGCATGTGAGAAATGCAGACTCTTGGGCCTCACCCAGAGGTACTGAATCATTTTAAGGAGATTCCCAGGTGATATGTGTGCACAGTAAATCGGGAAGCTACATTGATAGGTAGTGCTTATGGCATTCATGTAGGACCCATGGGAGGGATGACCTGAACTTTTTCCTTCTCTTATACCACAGATTCACAAACCACACCATGATCTTTTTATCCCCATTTTTGAAATGCTGAGAGAAATTTTTAAATGTATATTTCAATAATTTGAGAAATTTTGAAAATTCTTTTAAGCCATGGCTTTTGGAAACATTTTTGTCACAGGTTGTTAATGTACGAGTGGATTCAGGGAGGCACGCACAAGAGACTCTTATACCTGCGCTATCTTATTTCTTAAGCTTGGTGATGGGATGCAGGTGTTCATATATTACAATTTGCTGTTTTATGTAGGTTGCAATATTTTATCATTCATATTCATAAACTCTTGATTCAACAGTAATTTTTACTGATGTACAAAGGGAAAAAGGGCAAGAAACTTCACCCAAAATGGTACCTCAAGACTCATGTCAGGGGTGGGAGAACATAAATGATGGTGATAATATTCGTGTGAATGGTAATAGTTACATTTGCTGAGTGCTTAATAGATACTATTTTGGGTATACTCACTATGTGCTAGACACCATTTTAAGTGCTTTATATATAACTCGCTGAATGCTCATGACCACTTTAGGTGGCAGGACCTATTATTTATCATGATTTCATAGGGACATATTTTTTTTTAATTTATCAAAGTATAGTTGAATGATAATGTGTTAATTTCTGCCGTATACCACAGTGATTCAGTTATACCCATGTATGCATTCTTTTTCCTATTCTTTTCCATTATGGCTTATCACCAGATATTGAATATAGTTTCCTGTGCTATACAGTAGGAGTTTGTTGTTTATCCATTCTATATATAATAGTTTTTGCATCTGTTAATCTCAAACTCTCACTTCATCCCTCCCCCACCCCCCATTCCCCTTGGCAACCACAAGTCTATTCTCTATGTCTGTATGTTTCTGTTTCATAGATAAGTTCATTTATTTTGTATTTTAGATTCCATATATAAGTGATATCATATGGTATTTGTATTTCCCTTTCTGACTTACTTCACTTAGTATGGCAATCTCTAGGTCCATCCATGTTGCTGCAAATGGCATTATTTCATTCTTTTTTATGGCAGAGTAGTATTCCATTGTATAAATGTACCACATCTTCTTTATGCATTCATCTGTCGATGGACGTTTAGGTTGTTTCCGTGACTTGGCTATTGTAAATAGTGCTGCTATGAACGTAAGGGTTCATGTATCTCTTTGAATTATAGTTTTGTCAAGATATATGCCCAGGAGTGAAATTGCTGGATGATATGGCAACTTTATTTTTAGTTTCTTGAGGAACCTCCATACTGTTTTCCATAGTGGCTGCACCAATTTACATTCCCACCAACAGTGTAGAATGGTTCTCATAAGGATATTTTCATAGATGGGAAAAAAAAAAAAGTGTGAAGATGTTAGATACCTGGCCCAAGGCCACAAACTAGAATTTGGACTCAGTTCCCAGAAATTCCAGGTCTAAGTTCTTAATCACTACACGATAGTATAGTATGTACACAGCCTCTTTGCATAAATAGATATTGATTGAAGACGATTAAGGATAAAGGATCCTAATGAAATAAAGGTACTCTTTTTCCTTGGCCAGGTCAGAGCAAAGCAATGCAATACATTTTTGGCTTTGGGGAGACAATTCTTATAGCATTTGTTAGCTGTCTTCTGTATACCTGAACTTGGTAAAATGCAATTTGGAGCTAGAAATGAATGATATTGAGAAACATCCCATTTGAATTTAAAATATGGAGAAAATCCACTAATTAAAAAACCAAACTATATAAGACCTCTCTTTGAAACATCTACACTGCACAAGTCCCCAATTTTCTGTAACTGAACTTGTAACCTTCCTTCTAGACCCACAGGTAAATGTCATTCTGCTGGAAATCTCCCCATTTTCCAAGATGGGCCACCTCCTCCTTTCGTTCACATCCCCTCTACCTGTGATGATAATAATAATAGCTGACACTTATTACATTACGGTGTGTTGAACATGTTGTTAGCACTTAACTTATTTTATCTTCTAACAGCCCCATGGACAGTTATCACTATCCTCATTTTACAGAGGAAGAAACTGATATATTTTGAGATTAAGTAACTTGTCTGACATCATGCAGAGACAGAATTCAAATTTCAGAAGTCTGACCCTGGAGCTGGATCTTTATCACCACAGAGCTATCTGCCTCCCTTCCCACATTGATTCAATTGTCTTTCCCCCTTTCCTGACTCTTTCTAAATCATTCATTAAAGTATTGAGTGTATCTTGCGAATTGGGTTTTCTTTCCAGTGCTGGGAATGCATTGGTGAACAAGCAAAGGTGCTTCCCCTCTCGGCAAAGGGTGGAGGGCAACATCTTCTAAAAAGTGAGAACAGCATAATTAAAGGTGTGGAAGGGAGAGAGTGAACAGTCCTTCCCAGAGCTCCTTCGTGGATGGAGCATAGAGTTCACTGAACAGAAGGGTGAGTCTTGAGGCTGGAGAGCTGAGCAGAGCCAGACCATAAAGCTTCTTCTAGCGTTGTAAGGAGTTTGGGTTGCAATTTTACCGTGAGGGTAATGGTTTTGAGGACATTTCGGAGAATGTGCATTTAAAGTATATTCATTTACATATTGGCACTTCATTAGCGACTTTAAAGAAACTAATCAGCCATTAACTTCATGTTCAGAAAGTCTCATTCAAGAAGTTTTTTAAAGAATAACAATGAAAGACATTGGGGAAAAAGAAACCCAATAAAACGTAACACTTTATTATTATTTGTTATCTTAGAAGGAATTCACCAAAGGCTTCATATTATGCTATGGCATCTTTAATTATAAAAATAAGCAAATAAAATAACTTGCATCTGTCATTACCATGATATGTTTCATAACCTTTATATGCACATGGAGCTTAAAAATGTAATTTAACAATAAATAATGACATATACCAGATATGCTCACTGTTTATTCCAGTACTCAGCCAAAAACCTAAATATCATTTAAATTATAAATACATAATGCAAATATAATGGCACAAAAATGTCTAAAGTGCAACCAAATCACAAGAGAAGAATCATGCAAACTGGTCTAGGTCAGCCCCGGAATCACTCTGTGCAGCAAACACAAGACAAAGCTTTGGAAGTTTAAGGGGGACTTGGAGGGAGCAGGATGGGAAGAAGAGAAGCAAAAAACTAGCAACATTGTGAGAACTGCTTCTTTCCATATGTGTAGATATATGTATTATAGATACATATATAAATATTATTGTGGGGAGAAAAGGAGGGGGGGTACCACGGTTTGAAGAGGTCACAGCAAATCAAAGAGAATCCACTGGACGGAAGTAAGAGAGAATTTTGTTAGGAATACTCATGAACTACTCGTTGCATCGGGGTCCTGGCTTAGTGGGTTTGAGAAATGGACACAACACGCAAAACTGTAATAGCTTTTCTGGTTTGGAGAAGCCAGCCTTGCCTGCAGGGGAGGAATGGGTGAGGGGGGGTGGGGAGGGATAGTCAACTTAGAGTATGATCTACCTGATTTCCAAGAGGCTAAGGCAGTGTCCATATGTTTGGGGACCTGGGGATGGGACAGTTCTGAGTATAAAAATGCTCTTAACAATCTGATGTCAGCACGCTGAGAGGCTGTGTGGGGACAAAGGCAGCCACGCTTGTGCTGCTGCTGGGTCTGTTGCATTCGCTCTTGGTCCTTGAGCAGCACGTTACTGGTTTTAAAGGCTTTGTGGTAAAGTTGTATTGCTTTTCGTTTTTCTGGGGATGTGCCCTCCCTCCTCCCACCAGCATCCCTAACACTCGATTTGGGCAAATCTGGAGTTTATCCTAGTGAGAGTCAAGCACCAATGGTTTCTACCTAAGCGAGTTTGGAGTGGCCCTTACAGTCCTACCCCTCCTCCCTCTTCCTCTCTCAACATTGACCTTTGGTGGGCAGTGACGCTCCTAAGGGACTGTTGGGTTCAAGGACAGTGACCCTGAGAAACTACTGTTGTTCATAGCTAGGTTAATCATTTGGCTTTGGTGGTCGCCATCTTGTAAACATCACGGCAGAAATGATCAAACCGCCAGCTCTTTTTTTCCTCTTTCTTTCATTTTTTTTTTTTCTTTTTTCTTTTTTGCAATCCTACAGAGATGGCCCAGCTGCCAGGACTACTTTGGCAGGCAGCGTGCTACAGGACAAAAATGTAAGAGGAGTCTATTAAGGCTGGACAGCCCAGGGTTATTTATACCCCCTCAGCCCCAAGTCCCCCAAACTAAAGACCCAAAGGCTGATTGACTCATTCCTGATTGAGTTAATGGAAAGCCTCCTACCCCATCATCAGGCTGCCAGAGTACCAGGCACTGATGAAAGGCAGAAAGTCAAGAACTGCCACTTCCCAAGGTATAGCAGGCCTTATCACACTCTAAGTGGTCCAAGCCCAAAGGGATGCTCTTTTTGGTTCCTGTAATTCTCAGTTGGATGTGACAGAGCTGTTTCAGAATAGGTCTAAGTCAAGAGGAGCCTCTGGGTTGAGGTGGGCTGGGAGATGAACATCTTGCCTGGGGTCCTTCAGATAAACCTGTTGGTTTTTCCTATCTCATACAGGCCCATCTTAAGTTCTGATGTTGAATAAGACTACCTCTACCCCCTTAGTTATAAAAAAGGCCACAAGGAGCATTTATGTGGATATCTGGAAGTGAGATAGTTATTCCATTCCCAGGAAAAGAAAAATAAAGCTAAGTTACAAAACTAAATCTATATGCAATAAAGTTATTATATACTGCTTTGTTTAAGCAGAGTCCTCTGGAATTTATGTACAGTACATTAGTTTTCACCTATTTATATTCCACAGTTAGACCTTAAGATTCTCTGGATTTAAGACAATTGTTAAAGATACTTTTAAAGCTCTGAGCAGTTACAGTACATAGAGATGTTAGCTTTTTGTTTTTCATTAGATGCAAGAAGATGCAGGCTCCAAGTCTGGTTGGAGAGCCAGGCTCGAGCAATTTGGTAAATGTGTTGGGAAGGAAATTAGACATTGAAGATCAAGACCGTAAGACACTAGCTCATGAGAGATCAAGAATTCAAATATGACATTCATATTCGTCCATGGCCAGCACAGATTCATAACACGAATTCCACTGAGCATCTTTATGAGCATTTTAAGACATGCATTTAAATTAAGTTGCTTCTTACCAGCTAACTCTACTGGGGCAACCATTCTAAAGGGTTCCACATCTTCAAATTACAAAGTCTGGGGAATTACATGAATGTTTTGTGTTTGAGAGTCATTGGAGGGGAGCTGGGAAAAGACCTGGTAGAGGAAAGTGGTAAAAGAGGCCACTTTCTCCTGAGGAGAGGCAGAAAGATCACACGTGTTCTGTTGGTGAGAATGCCGCCATCGAAGAATGTTGAGAGATTGATTACAGAAGCCTAGTTTCATGCAATTTTTTTTTTAAGGGGGGGGATAGAAAATAGGAACTACTTAAAAAAATCAAACCAGGCACAGTACACTCGAAGTTGGTGAGCGAACACCCTTAAAATGATCGTAGTTTGGTGAGGTTGTGAATACCTCTCCCCGGCTATGCACTCTCGTGGGAGGTGCGTTTGATGAGGGAGGGAGAGGCCACCTCACCTCGGAGGCTCCTGAGGAGGACTTTCAGCTTCTGTGGCTCGTTGGCACGCCTCCTGTTGAAGTCAGCTCGCTGGTGTGTGTGGGCACAGTGGTCTGTCTGCAGGATGTGAAAGAGGCTGGCCATGTTGGGTCCGATTTTCTCCATCAGGCTGTCTCTGATTGTGCTGACTGTGTCTTCGTCACATTCCAGTAGGCTTCGGACAAGTCTGTTATAGTATCTGCATTGGGAAAGAGAGGGTCATTCAGTGAGAGCAGGGCAAGACCCAGGCTTTCATCTGGGCTCCAGTCAACACCCGTCCTGAATGGCCAGATCAAGCACCCACGAATAGTTGCCTCAGCTGAAGGTGGCTTTTGCTTCTAACCTTTAGGCAGTGTCTTCTTAGTGTGAGTGCTTGCGCTGTCTGGATTTACCACCCAGTGTAAGACAGCTCTGTGTTCACGTTTAGAGCTCAGGAGACTGAGATCGTACTTTGAATAGTAGGCTCGTGGCAATGTCTAAAATGTTTAGAAAGAGAGAATCGTGGAGCTAGATGGGATCACAGAGACGATTTAATGACTCTTTCATCATTTCATTGTATAGAGAAGAAACTAAGGTGGGAGAGCTGAAATGACTTGTCTGAGGTCATACAATGGGCTAGTGGTCGAAGCAGGACTTAGTCAAATGTATGAGGTGACCCAACACTCACACTTATGTTTTAATAGTCATTGCACATGGATGCAATCATTTGCAGTTATTTTGGTGCCTCTTTGCGATTTTTCTTTTTCTTGGTGGGGGGTGTGTGTGTGTTTGTGTGTGTGCATATTCTGATTAATTTCTTTTTTTTTTTTTTGGCCGTGCTGAGTGGCATGTGGGATTTTAGTTCCCTGACCAGGGATCAAACCTGTGCCCCCTGCAGTGGAAGTGTGGAGCCCTAACCACTGGACTGCCAGGGAAGTCCCTAAATTTCTATTTTTAAAGGAGATCCCTGTCTTCAGTATCTCATGCATTTTTCTACTCAATCTAATTTCCCTATCATACACTTGGCTAGCCTCTCTGAAGGCTATTGTCTCACCTCATTTTCAGTCTTCTTGCAAAGGCATATTGCAGTCAGAGGGCCAAATGCCAGGCAACGAGGATATTTAAATAGAAAGATTGGTGATCCTTAGTGGTTTGTGCTTCAATAGTTTCAAGAAGCCTTCTCCCACTGCTCTAGATTGTGCTGCCCTCTCCTTTTTGGGGATGTTTTATAGATATTGGGTTACCATCGTACAGGTCAGCATTTGATGGTTTACTGATGGTTTTGTCTTCCTGACTAGGCTGTAAACTTACTGAAGGCAGGATATGTGTCCTTATTCTTTGTATCCCTCATGTGCCCATGTCCTAGGGCTATAGTGCCTGCACACTGTCATTTTGCTGATTTATTTTGTGGCCACTGAGAGAATGGAGCTTTCAAAATAGAGTTCTTTCCAATGTCATGATTCCCCAAAGAAAAAATTATCTGTAGGTCTTCTGGTAAGTTTTACAAAAGAATTTATGTTTGGTATAAATTTCCTTCATCTTTGGTGCAAGTTCTTTAAGCCTCCAAAATGCTGCAGCTAACTGTTATGGCTCAGAAAGGATAAAACTGTCTAATATATTTTTTTTCCTGAAGACTATGGTTTAATCATTTTAAATAGTCACAGGACATGTTTCCACATATAAGGTGACAGTGAAGAAGATGTGAAAACAATTGTGTAAATGTTGTACAGCACATAGTCCTATAGGTAATACTCCCTTTGATGCAGGTTTTTGAAAAATCAGTACATATGGGTTAGACAGCATGGAAACTACCAAAACAAAGATGGAGTCTTTTATGACATAGAGAACACACTTAAACCTTGTCCTTGACCTTTTATCAGTAAACTGTCTTAATAGTTAAGGCATATGAATTACTCATCCTATTCTTTGGGAAGACACTTCGGGTATTTCCCAATTTGAATTGGGATGCATTTGCTCCATTTCGAGGTGGCAGTTGTCAGAACCCATTAGCTCTGTGTTCACTAATTAGAGACTGTCCTAATGACGGTGGTCTGCAGCATTTACGTGGAGAGACCCTTTCCTCAGAGGAGCCCGAGGACTGCCGGACCACAAGGTCTGCCGTGAAAAGAAACCTGTTTATTTTTAACTCACCTCACAGAGCACAGGATCAAACATCTTTCCAGAATAACTTAACCCCCCAGAGAGGTCCTTTCAAGGATGTACAGTAAATAGAGTGGAATGTGGGCACTGAAGCAAAGCCATCACCCTTCTGTGAGGGAGCAGAACCAAGCTGGGGACAGAGGGAGAAATGTGTCTGGGTCTCCGATATAGTCCTGGCTCTACCCCTCCCATGAGGGAGGATTATATCCAGCTGTTGGTATAACTGGGATTCCCTGGCACAGAGACACATTTTCCAACCCTTTGGAATTATAAAGCACATGAGTCAAAGCAGATCTCACTTGGATGGGGAAATGGGGAGAAAAGTGGTTTTGGAAAAACTGAGAATAAACTACTTTGTACCATTAGCTTCAGACATCTACACACCCACACAGATCCCCAGGCATCTCGTGGGCTCTGCTAGGATGTGGGTCCCCTGGATCTCTTTGTCTATTTCAAACGGTGATTAGATCCTAGAGAAAAAGGTTTCTGACCCCTCATCTTCCTGCCCCTCAATAAGGACTTTATAACTTAGAAGTTAACCCTTCCACTTCTAGAAAGAAAGAACTGTTCACACCAAATGATCTTCCAGATGGGCTGGAGAGGATGACCTTTCCTTATATCAACATGGAAAACTCTAGTCTGGATGAAGACGTCTAACACCAGTAAGGACACTAAGCTTCTGTAACTAGCCTCACCTCTTTAAGGTCAGACGCGTTCCTCTGGCCCCCACTTTGTCAAAAGACCTCTTCTCCATCTCTGAGAGAGCCTACCTTTACTGTTACTTTCTCTGCTGGCCCCGATAGGCCACCTGTTCTTGGTGCTTCTTGAGGATGACCCTTGCCAGCCTGACTGTTCTTAGCGACTCCCCCCAGATCTACCCTTCGCTTCTCCCATGGAGCTGGTTACCTCAGCAGGGGCAGGCTAAGAGAGCTCCTTGGAATAGATAACAGCCATGGCTCCAGTAGCGGCTCCTCCAAGTGTGGGAAACCTATCAGGCTGCCTTGATGACAACACCGTTTGCCTGAGCAAGCAATAGATTAATCCCACACCTCTCTATTGAGGGCCAGAATATAGCATTGACCTCTGGGGTTGTGTGGGCTGATGAGACAGACCTTTCCTATCTCTAAGCCACTCAGCGAGGTTATTGAAGAGTTTTAGCAATTGTCATGTATTCCTTGATCACTGTCTTGGACCAAGACTTGATGTTACTATAGCTATTGGTGAGAGATGTACACAAATTTAATTGTTGATCACCAGTGGGTACATTTATTCCATTCTACTTGGAATTCCATTTTTGGATTGTGGACTTTATCTGCAGGTTTTACTGGCTGCCATTTTTGCAGTGGAAATCAAATAGCCTGGCTCAGGGCCATGTGAATTGTAGGCTCAACTCTGTCATTCACTAGCTGTGTGACCTTCAGCAGATCACCCCTCTCTCTAGGTCTCTGGCCTTTAATCAGTAAAATGAGGCAGTTAGTCTAGGTAACCTTTATGGTCATTTCCAGCTATGACATTTTATGTTTCTGGGGTTCAGTATATACGCACCTTCTCAATTTAACAAAAAGTAGTGCAGCTCTGCTTAAGGCCCATCCTTGGCAGGAAGAGTTACAACTATTTAAGAAGATGCCTTTCTTCATCTTTATGGGGAGTGGTGGTGGGATGTACTCCCAAGACTTAATGGGCTAAGTGTTCAGATCACCCAGCCTGGAAGGACCCTTTAAAGCATGTTTCTTTCCTCCCCCTTTGAAAATTCCATCACTGACTTCTTTCCTCGGTAAATAAGATCAAATATTCTCCATAGCTACTGTTTCAGCCATGCTTACCCAAATACACACATACTGCCTAGGAACCGTTCTGTGTGAAGGTTTATAAATAGTCCTTTGTTTCCCTTGATCAATATTATTCTTCTGTTTCCTGTTCCCTATCCATGCCCTAGAGAGTTGGAAGCTTTGTCAGTTTTCCCATCTGGATCTGGATTGGTTTCATTTCTTCTCAGGCCTCATGCTGTCCAGCCTGCCTGATCAATTGTGCCTGCTTCCCTCATGGTTGAAAGTAGAGTTTACAAATATCAGCCAGGGGGACGCTCCAGCTATCCTTTGTGTTCTAAGTGCCTTTCTGTCATGGAAAACCTCCCTGTTCTGGCTCCTGGTCCAGTCACAGGCTTTTGGATTCTCCCAGGCCCAAATCTCATGCTAGATAAGTCACAGGAAGGTGGAATGAACCTGTAACTACTTCCTTTCACAGTTCTTTGCCAACTTGTACAACATAGTGTGTATCTGTGGTGGGACAGAGGCTGGGAAAGCAGGATGTTTCAGAAGAGTGAGGAGCTTAAATAGAGCAAATCGAGCCCAGCGTGGAACCGGAAATCTCTAGCTCTGAGCAGGAATAACATTAGCCAGTTCAAGTGAAGCAACTGGAGAAAGGTAAGAGCTGCATGGAGGATTCTAGCCTTCAAGGGATGACCTTCCTTAATAAGGATGATTCTTCTAAGATGATAAAGGGAGATAACTAGACTCCTGTGACCCTTTTCTAAAGGTGGTGAAAACAAGGCACCTATTGAAAAGAACAATGGCCTGGTTAAAAACTATTACTAGTCTCTTCTTAGATTGTTAGGATCACCGGTCCAGAATCTGTATTCTCCTTTCTGTAAGACCTCCTCTTCATAATATCTCTACCTCAGTTGAACTAGAGATATTAGTATTGTCTCAAAACTGGCATTATGCCGTATTATAGATCATGAATTGTCACTGGACCATTAAAGATCAAAACTTATAATAACGACTGTGCTAACATATTCCTGCCCCCCAGCTACCACATAAACACATACTAAAGAGACAGGGCACTTGAGATAAATGCTGAATTTGATTTTCCTGTTCTCAGAAAATCAGTTAGGACCGTGACAGAGTCACTTCCAAGGACTGAACAGACGATTTTTATAAACTGACATGAGGTTCCGAAGAACAATGATCTGTAGTTAAGAGTGAATCAGAAATTTACAAAGTTTAACGTCAGAGGCCTTAACCTTTCCCCAAGGGGGAGCTACTTTTCCCATTTTCCAGTTGCGTGTGTGTACAGGACTAACCCACTGGTGAGCCCCAGAAGGACTAGGTTATTGCCAGTATCTGAAGAAGGGTGGCAGCATCTGGCTAGGAAATTAATCAGGTAAGTCTGCGTTAGCGCTCCTGTGGTCAGAGTAGCACATTAAGGTCTGATCTTTGTGAATATGTGCAGATTTGGCTGCAGAGTCAAAGAATCATAGCACTTCAGGACTAGGAGTCAAGTCAGTGGCATCACAGTAGGCTGAACTTGACCGTTCTGCACTGCCCCTGCCATGCCTCCATGCTAGCCCCATCAGCACCTTTCTGAACTTGATCACAGTTGGGGAAGCCCAGGTCTTGCCAGGAAACTTTCTATGCCATGGAATGAGCATGTCTGCCATCTCATGTCTTAGATGTTCACACCTGGCTGGTAAAGACAGTGAGTCAAGGGCACAGAAAAGCACGATGCTCAGATATTACTAGTTCAGTGGCTTAGGATCAGTTTAGAATACTAAGATGAGAATGTGATCTGGGTAGTCACCAGAACACCCTTCCAGGAAGTCTTGGACTAGACAAATGGGATAACAGACCTGGAAGGGACCACAGGAATCATCTAGTCTAGCCACTTCACTTTTCACAAAGGAAATTTGAGTCCCACCAAAGTCAGATGGTTCGCTCTGGGCTACCCAGTGAAATATCTGATTGGGCTTAGGATGGACTCAAATATTTGCAGTTTTAAAACTCTGCATTATGACATTTGACCAAGGTTTTCATAATGGCCAATGGCACTGTGCATAGTCATGATTTCAGCCCAATTTGATGTCTCAGAATCTTGTTTCCATAAACTTCACAATTCCCTTCAGGCTTATGGAAGGAAATAGACAATGCACCCAGGGATGCTGCGGATGAAGTTTTCTATTAGCTGCATGGAGAGACTTTTCCTATAACAGTGAAAAAAAAAAAAAATCCAGGCTGCTTAAGCTGTCACAACCAATCACAAACATATTTTTTTCCTGCAAAAGCTGGGAAGACTGCAAGCTAAAATAAGAGCATCACTGTGGCAATTTAACTCCTTCTGTGTCTGGCCCTGCCGACCAACCACTCCCCCTCCCCCCGAACTGCCAAACGAGTGGACTCATTTCGTACCTGTTGGAGAAGTGATTAGGGAGCTGGACGACTTCCGTGATGGCTTCAGGGTTCCGCTTGGCGACACTACACACGTTCAGCTTGCTGTAGCACTCCTCCTGCACCTCGGCAATCATCCTCTGGAAAGTGGAGCACCTCCGAATGGCCAGGAAGACCTTGGAGGTGACCCCGTTGGCGATGCACTTTAAGCTCTCTTTGACAAATGCTTTTCCCTGCCGAGGAAGGAGGGTAGGAGGACAAGATTTAGCTTGAGCTGACAAGAGAGGACAGGGCCTATGATATGTGGAACTTAAGGGGGCTCACCTTGGCACTGTCTCATGGCCCTCTCTGCATGTCCTTGCAATAAGCGAACTGTACCCTGCGACCAGGATTTTTTAAAAAGTCCCTATTCCCTTAGACTACCTTGAGAATTGAGCTACATAGAAATGAAATGAGATGAGAAAAAGAGATGAACCGTAAACAACCATCCTTCAGCCTAAAAATAGCCATAATATGGTTTTGTATTCTTGGGATTGAGATTTGATAACGCAAATCACAAGCTAGTGAAAAAAAAAAAAACCAAAAAAAAAAAACAAGCTAGTATGCCGGCTCTTCGTGAGAAGAACTTCTTTGTTAGAAGAGCATTTTTATTTCCTCTTGAAGAGGCAAAGATTTTCCGCTCATCACCCCTCCCTTAGAAGACAGCCTCTGTCAGCCTGTTACAATTGTGCATTAGAGTGGGTGGAGAGTGGCTTATATAGAACCTATTTCTTGGCCAAAAGTGTGTGTGTGTGTGTGTGTGTGTGTGTGTGTGTGTGTGTGTGTGTGTGTACACACGTTGGAGATGAGAATTTAGACTGGGGAGGCTGAGAAGCAGAGCTGGTTCCCTACAAGCCCGGCTCCTAAGAACAATAGTCTCGTACACTGTTAAAGACAAGCAGCCAGTTGTGAGCAGGGGTCAAGGTCTTATTACCTGAGTGTCAAATTTAGCAGCGCTGTACAAGAAGGATTTACAGATGTCGTACATCCCATCTGTGTCACAGGTGGAGTTTTCCAGGCATGCAAAAGCTCCACAGCCAACCTGCAGAGCGCTGTTGAGGCAGCGAACCACTTCAGCTGAAAGAGACAAATCCATCCAATCTGGGTCAAACGGTGAGGACAGTCTGGAGGGATCAAGCTGATGTGGAGGCAAAATTCAAGGAAAAGGGGTCAGAAGAACTTATCCTAGAAGTCTGTGATGGGGCCAGTAGATAGACCCATTCCGAGCGGGGTGGGAGTGAAAAAGAGAGGGGACAGACAGATCCCTTTTGCTTATAAGAACCAGAGAACATGGAGGAAGGGAATGAGTTTTCCCTCAGAGATACACTCTCTTGGTCTCACCATCACACACAGTTTTGGTGGCAGGAAAAGTAAGGTTGGAGTATGAGGCATGCCCAGTGCTTAAAGCAGCTCTGCAGAATCCAAGGGCATCCCTTAAAGGCTGAAAGCATGGGAAGGTAGATGGTAGTGGTGGGTGGTCAAGGTTAGGAGGAGGAAGGACCAGGGAATCCATTTGGCTTCCAAAAAATACACTCCAGAGTCATAAGGGTGGAATTTTGGTCTAAATGGCAGAGAAGAATTTGCCAGGAGTCCACTAGGAGACCCTTCTGATTTAACTTACCTTCCTATTGGCAGAAAGAAATCTGATCCGTTCATGTTTCATCCCAACCCCCCGCTATAGGACAGTGCTTAGAGGTATGCATAATCTCTCTCATATTAAAAGCCTTTTTTTTAAAAAAAAAAAAAGAGAGAGAGAGAGAGAAACACAGGTGTAGAATAACCAGGCCAAGGCAACACTTGTGCAAGACTGGAAGAAAACCGCAGAGAACTTGCATGAGGCTTTCTACATTCTGGATAAGATCTTCCATAAAAGTAATTTCTCTCCTACAGAAGAGGGGTGTTCTGGCAGGCAGCTCCGCGAGAAATGATCTGCAGCCTTCATACCATAGGAGTCTCCTCTGAGATCAAAAGCACGGTTCCGTTAGGCGGCCCCTCCCCCTCCCACCACCCGCAGCCTCTGGGATGTTACAAGTCATTTCCCTAATTATATATTTCCACGGGTTCAAATGATAACTTTGCTTTAAGCAGTTTTAATATGCATTAGGATTGCTATTGTTTTTGGCAAGCTTGAATTGTGAATCACTGCATCTCTATAGCAACTAAGTACAAAAGGAAGTGAAGCAAAGCCCTCCTCTCGGCAGGGACCTGTGCTCTTCGAAGCAAAGCCTTCCTCTCGGCGGGCACCTGTGCTCTTCGGGGGGGAGCAGCGTCTGCAGCATTTGGACACCTGCGAGCCCATCTTTGCTGACAGTTGGGGGAGAGAGAGCAGTCATGGAAGGGGAGCAAGCTGGACAAGCGAAGTCCAAAGACAGAGGTGTCAATGCCGGCTTCCTAAGGACTCTTTTCCTTTAGAGACCAAGATAATACACAATTAACTGCTCAAGGAGTCAGGGCTAGAGTGAGACCTCTCCCTTGGAGAAATAGCTGCTACGTTTCACAGATACTCTTTTTCGAAGGGCTCTCTAGCCACGGGGCTGCGTGGGGACTGAATGGAGCCCGAGAGAGCAGGGAGGGACAGAAGGAACAGTGTCGAGGGTGGGATGTGTAGGGTTTTCTCTGAATCTGCCCTGGATTTGTCAGACTGGAGGGCTATGGTTCTGTAAATCAGTCTGCAAAGGGAGCTTTCTGTGTGTTCTCTGGAGGGGCAGGGAAGTCAAGTTATAGGGTCTTCAGGGTAAAGAAAGAGGGACAGCATCAGACAAGCCACGTCTCACCTTAAGATCAGCTTCAGCTTCTGGAAAGTATAGAGAGCGCTTTGAAGCATGCCAACATTCAAGTCTTTCCCCCGCCCCCTCCCCCCCAAGAGGGTACGTGCCAGATTTCAGGCAATCAGGCTAGGCTTATGCAATGAAATACCCTCAGCAGAGCGCCCAGCTTCTTCGTTAGTTGCATGCAATTTATTAAACAAAGGAGCTCCACTTCCTAAGGCTATTGGATTACCCTGGCAGTTTATTGCCATCAGGCATGAAGCACATTTATTATCAAGATCAGCCGTCACAGACACAGTTGCAAAAGCGAGAGGCAAATGAGGACAGCTCTTTGGGGGAGAAACCGGTCCTGGGTTTGCCGCTTACCTGAGTTCTGAGCTGCCACCCGGGCTTTCCTGGGGCTCACAGAATCATTCTGCTCCGCCTCATGGGTTGCAGAAGCACTGATCACCAGCACCAGAAGCACTGCTGAGTTTTGGAGCATTCTCTGAGAAGTTTCCGCTAAGTTGTTGGGTTTTTTTTTTTTTTTTCTCCCCCCCCTTTCCTCTTTCCATCTCCCGGCTCCAGTGAAGATGTGGATCTGGATACACTGAGAGCCTAGGTGAGGATTTGATGAGGATCTTTTTGTTGCGCTTTTGCTGCTGCTGCTGCTGCAGTCGCTGCTTCTTGCACCTCTGGCTTTTGCAAACTGGGGGCCCAAGAGCTGCACCCAGGGATTTTATAGCCGTTCTTATCGGTCCTCAGGATCAGGGACCAATCAGGTCCCTCAACTGGTCTGGCCAGCCAATCGGAGGGCATGCTCATTGGGCTGGAGCTGTTTGACTTCTTAGAAATATTTTCCAGCAAATTAAAAGTACCTGCTGCCAATGTCTTATACGTGTGCGTGACTGTGTGTGCAGAGATGTGTGAAAAAGCTGTTTTCACAGAATTAAGGGATGACTTTGTATTGATCTAATGAAAGGGAGATCATATGACTGTCTCAACAAGGTGCCTTGGGAAATCTATCCATCTCTTTTAAAAAATGTGCTATGGGGAGGAATGGGCAGCACAGGCAGGATGAGTAGTGTGGTCTCTTTGGATTCGAATTTAGCCTCATTATAGCAGTTTTACTATCATTTTCACAGCACATTCTCTGTGTTGTAAGCTACATACACCATACCTCCCCATCTTCTCAGTTTAAGCATGTTTACAGGTCTGTGAGGCATTTTGGTTGTATGTAGACATCCTGAGTTTTCACATGTATGAGCCCTTGGGAAGGGACATATAGGAGGGGGAGGGGCCCTCATGGACTGGAATATGACAGCTCTGAGCTGTGGCCCAAGTTCCTCTTTTGATTAGCTCTATGACCCTGGTCAAGTCCTTTTACCTTGTTCTACCTGTTTCCCGATCTGTCAAATGCCAAAGTTGGAGTCTAGCATTCTTTACGCCTCTAAAACTATGATTCTCTAGTAACACAAATTAACCTCGACTCCATCTTTTTTGTTACCAGCACGACTACAAACTCCAAGAGTGTTAGTTACTACAGGTGGACACATGCACACCTATGTACACTACGCTCAACAGGGAGACATCATGAATGCCTGGAAATTAATAAACTGTGTATTCAAGCCCAACAACTTCATGATCACGTTGAAACAATAAGCTGGCCAAAGTAAGACTAAATCTGCTGGGTAAACCAATTCATTTCTTGGGGAGGGGGAGGGGTAAGGGGGTGGGCAGGACAGGGAAGAAGGGGCAGGAGACCAGAATGTGTAGGAGAAAAGACAGATAAGCTCTAGACATAATAAGAAAATTACAGTGGCATCACAAACATGCCTAGGATAGAAGCTCATATTTTCTTGTAAGTGGGTTGTAGGCAACACTGAGGCTTGTCACTAACTTGTGAAGGAAGCTAATGATCTCAGAGAGGACTTAGGGTAGAAAAGTGGTCATTAAGGGCTGGGTTGAAGTAAAGGATTAAGCAAGGCAACCTATAAACATTTTGGGGAGGTAAATGAGAAAGGGCCATTGGAGATTCATACAGACAGGGGCAAGATGACCTTGTAAGGAAACAGAGCCAGTGGCTTCTGTGTAAATCCTCAAATCTTCAAACAAAGGTTGAAGAAAGAGCGCCAACTCTATTAACCACAAACCAAGAATCAACCCTACATGTGTGTGGGGAGTGAGCTTGCTGAGTGATTAGAGGTTCCCTTGCCAAAAAAAAAAAAAAAAAAAAAGGTTGTTTGGAAAGCATGAAGTTTGCTAGAAAAAGGGATAGAGGAAATAAAGGATAGAGGGAATATCCAAAGAAAAGAAAGGGAATTTTCAAATTTCCATTAAATAATAGTGTTTTTCAATTTAGATTAACTGACAGTATTTGTCAAGTGTCTTCTAGGCTGGGAGCTAGTGGATGAGTTGGGGAAGGTAAAGGAGAAGAGAGATAGAAGGAAGAAAAGTAATGATTCTTATCATCGAGGAGCTTGTAATCAAGTTGGGAAGACAGTCAACCCCAGTCGTATTTCCTAAAGGTTCAGGATGTCAGGACCTTGCATGGTAAGAGAAGAGCATGGTCAACATTGGCTAGAGATGTGGGGAAGCCTTCATGGAAGGGTCAGTGCAGGAAAGATGTGAGCTGCTGTTAGTGCCTTTTAAGAATTTAGGAAAAAGCCATGATATTTCATTTTTTAAAGCACTTGTGTTCTGGAAATCTCAGAGGTTGTTTTTATTGCTTTAGGTAGGAGTGGTAGATGTATGGCACTATGGCACGGCAACATAGTCATTCAGTGTTTTCTTCTAGAAGGAAAAAGAGGACAGATGCATGCATATTATTCCCAAGGATTTGGATTTCTGTTCCTCAGCATTCTCTGCCTCCTTAGCCATTGTTTATTTTTCTTATTTTTTTAAAAATAAATTTATTTATATATTTATTTTTATCTTTGGCTGCGTTGGGTCTTTGTTGCTGCGTGCGGGCTTCTTCTAGTTGTGGTGAGCAGGGTGAGCACTTTGGTGAGCACTTCGTTGCAGTGTGTGGGCTTCTCATTGCGGTGGCTTCTCTCATTGCAGAGCGCTGGCTCTAGGTGCACGGGCCTCAGTAGTTGTGGCGCATGGGCCCAGTTGCTCCATGGCATGTGGGATCTTCCCAGACCAGGTATTGAACCCGTGTCCCCTGCATTGGCAGGCGGATTCTTAACCACTGCACCACCAGGGAAGTCCCAACCATTGTTTATTGTTAATGGCAGTGCTGTTTCTCTTGTTAGACTTTCCCTGTGTTGACCTACTGGCTTTGTAGGGTGATGACTTACTTTCCACCATCCACATTTTTTCCCCTACACTCTGGTGCTCCCACCAGAACAGATTGTTCCACAAGTGTCAGGATGTGTTTTGCATTTTCTCTGATGTTGATTTATAGTTTCTCCTTATTTCACTCACTTACTATCGTGTGCCTGGAGGTTCCTAGCTGGGTGTGTGAACTGTCTCACAATGACAGATAAGCTCTCAGCTGAAGAAATCCAATAGTGGGCAGCCATATTGGTTTGCATATTAATTAGTGCATCAGTGCATTTGAGAACATCAAAGGCAGAAGCTGAAGCCTAAGTAGAAATGCCCAGTGGAAATAAAGTTTCTTCCCCAGAGTTCAAGGACCTCTAAATGTCCACAATCATTGTGCTCCTCTTGGACTTTGATATAGCAATGATAGAAGAGTCTTGGGAACACTGGAGGTGATGGCTAGTTTCTAAGGAGTTTGAATATCAGATTTCAGAGTTTGAATACTATCTTGCAAGCAACAAGGAGTCAAGGGTTCTTGAGTAGGAATTGTTAAATGTGTTGAAATTAGCATTTGGGGAAGGTCTTTTGATTGTACTTGTGATGGTTTGGAGGAAGAAAAGAATGGCGGTTGTAAGACTAGTTAGTAATATCGGTTTGCTTTGATGCGGTCCTGGACAACCACAGTAGTAATAGGAAAGGAAGGGAGAAAATTATGAGAGATATTTTAAGTAAAATGGAAATTATCAATTAACCTAAGAAATTTATTGGAAAAAATCTTTCTCGTAGTTTCATGATAATGAAGATAATGTACATCAGGGTTTTCCGTTCCCCATTCATTGGTTATGATTTTTAGTGGATAAGACTATCTAGCATCTCGGTTAGGCAGGCACTTTCTGGGGTTCTGTTAAGGTAGTAATTTACCCAACAAAAGGACTTGATGTGCTTAAGGTAGGTGAGGAACTGTGCAGTAGGTGGGAGGGGAGGGAAGCCTTTGCCATTACCCCCAAGCAGGGAAAGTGCAAAGGAGTGGGTGGCAGAAGCTGCCAACACCTAAGGCTGGATGATGGTGCCCTGGCTGTGCCCATGCAAGGCTGGCATGAATTCAGTGAGAAGATTAAGCCAAAGATCTCTGGGGCTTTGTTGGATTTGGCTAGCTTAAAGCTGAGCAGTGAATGGCTCTTGGCCTTTTGGTGAGAGCAGCCAGGAGCATGGTTTCTTGGTAAATGTTTCTTTTGTTGTTAACAGAGTGCAAGACTCATCAAGGTTGGTGTGACATGGTGACCAAGGCCGGAGTGTCATCATCGCGCTTTTATGGGAATTTTAGGCCCGACTGCACTGTTGGACTCTTGAGTCATGCCTTCCTAACCTCAGGAAAAAGGATAGGACGAGGGGGAGAAATAACTTTCATCCTCCTGTGAAGATACCAGCTTTTCTGTGTGGACGGTCTCAAATTCTTGAGTCTTAAATTCTTTACCTCTCTAAGTTGCCTTTGATTGCTTTAAACTCTGCCAACGAAGGAAAGGGAGAAAATATATTAAGAGGGCAAACTCCCCTCACCCTCACTGACTTAGGGAGGGTTACTGAGTGCTTGGCACTAGGTTAGGTGACGTGGGAAAGGCAGAGAAACGTTTGATGTTTTCCTGTGCTCCATGAATTCCCAAACCAGTTCTTAACGCACGAATGTTGTATTCGATGAGGAAGAATATCTGTTTTCTGGAAATATAATGCGGTAAGTGGGTTGGACTAGAGTTTACAGGTTTAGATTCAATTAACATTTACTGGGTGCCTATCTGCTCTGTGCCAGGCATTGCTGCCGGTGCTTCATATCTGTGAGAAAAAACCCTGCTGTCCTCTCCTTCCACAGGAAGAATATGGGACCAGAGAGAAAATGGTTTATGCATGGTCATAGGGTGGATGGTGGAGCTAGGTTGCCTGAGATTTCTTATTCTAGAAGGTGCTCTGGGTTCTTCAGTTGTGTGACCCCCGCAGTGCAGGAGAAGTTAGTGCCCTGCCCCTCGGGGTGGGGCAGGGGAGGGAAAAGAAATACACAGGATGACCTAACATGTTTAAACCAGAACAGGCAAGTTGACCTTAGCCTCTACGCCTGTGAACACTGGCATACCATCCTTTCAGGTGTAAGTTACAATGTCACTTTATATCAGGGAGGACAAGTTCATAGTCCCTGTTACTCTTCCGCTTCATAGGAGGCTCCTGAAACAAGTACAAAGAGGATACGTGTGTCATTGAATCTGTCAGTACCAATGGCCCTTTGGAGACTTGAAGGGACATTACTCTATTGAGGCACACGAGGGCGCCCGAACCAACCAGCAAGGAGATGTTTCTTCTACTTTAAAAAGAAAGTGTGAATGCTGGCTAAGTTAGGTTGACCATTGATTGTTTCAGGCCATCAGTACGCTTTTTTAGGGAGATGACTTATGTTTGCGGTTTAGGTCAGCGGTCCCCAACCTTTTTGTCACCAGAAACCAGTTTCGTGGAACACAATTTCTCCACGGACTGGGGCTGGGGAGGATGATTTCAGGATGATTCAAACACATTACATTTATTGTGCACTTTATTTCTATTATTATTACATTGTAATATACAACGAAATAATTATACAACTCACCATAATGCAGAATCAGTGGGATCCCTGAGCTTCTTTTCACTTGCCACTCACTGATAGGGTTTTGATGTGAGTCTGCAAGCAACTGATTTATTATGGTCTCTGTGCAGTCAGACCTCTCTGCTAATGATAATCTGTATTTGCAGCCGCTCCCCAGCTCTAGCATCACCGCCTCAGCTCCACCTCAGATCATCAGGCATTAGATTCTCATAAGGAGCACGCAGCCTAGATCCCTCGCATGCGCAGTTCACAGTAGGTTTCGTGCTCCTATGAGAATCTAATGCTGCCGCTGATATGACCGGAGGTGGAGCTCAGGCAGTAATGTGAGTGATGGGGAGCGGCTGTAAATACAGATGGAGCGTCTCTCTCTCGCCCACCTGTGGTTCCTAACCCCATGGTTGGGGACCCATGGTTTAGGTAACATACCTGTGACTTAGCCTGAGCTTGCAGATGACTAGCATGGCTCTACATATTTAGAAATTTCGTGATATAACCGTTCTGTTTACCATCCTATTATTACCTAGTACGGAAATAGGTTGTACGCAAGTTTATTAACTATTCTACCCCAGTGCTAAGGGGAGGATCACGTCCGTACCTAACTGTTCAGGGCAGATGAGGGGATACGTCAGATAACACATGTATTATTTGAGCTCTTTGGTTTAAAAAAGGGATTCTAGGGCTTTCCTGGTGGCGCAGTGTTTGAGAGTCCGCCTGCCGATGTAGGGGACACGGGTTCGTGCCCCGGTCCGGGAAGATCCCACGTGCCGCGGAGCGGCTGGGCCCGTGAGCCATGGCCGCTGAGCCTGCGCGTCCGGAGCCTGTGCTCCGCAACGGGAGAGGCCATAACAGTGAGAGGCCTGCGTACCGCAAAAAAATAAATAAATAAATAAATAGATAGATAGATAGATAAATAAATAAATAGATAAATAAATAAGGGATTCTATTTTAAGGTGGCAGTGAACATTTCACTTTGTTAGTGAAGAAAACAAAACTTCTTTGACTCATTTTTCTACTTAGCGTTCTTTTCTTCCAGGGGTCTGCAGACAGAGGTCAAGGCTGACTAACTTTCCACTCAATTTCTGACACCTTTTTGCATCTATCCTATGGCTTGGAAATCTTCCTGGGGAGTGTTGGGAGGTCGATGTGGAGGCAAACCTGTGCATGAGTGTTTTCTCCTGCTTCTTGGTCCTGCCCTCAGATGCCTTTGTGAAGAGGACATTTGTACTCGGTTAGTTGCAGGAATAGCTAAGGGATCGGACTGACCTTTCACACTGCACACTTCTGAGAAAGCCTTCCACCCAGCACTTAATGCAAACCTCTCCAGTTAGAGACCAAGGCTTATCACTTGTTGACTGATCCATCCATCAGTGTGTATTCCTTAAGCTCTCTGTGCCTGGGATGGTGCTAGCACTGTGAAAATACAGACAGTGCAGTGTGGGGTGAGACATAGGGGGTGGACCTGAATCCAAGATAGCAAATCCACAGGACCCAACTGTGAGCTATAACGAGTGAGACTGATGAGTGATGCCAATGAGTTTGTGAAATAGAAATTTTAAAAAATCCACTCCAGCAACCCATGCTGAAGCATCATTCTGACATATGCAGCCTAAAGCCAGCTTGTCATTTGCAAAATGCTGTCCAAGTATAAAGAAGTGTCTTGCAGCCATTCTTGAGTGCTAGACAAATCTATTATTCTGAATTTATTGGCTGAGAAAGGGGGAAGTGGAGAGGGAGCAGCCTCTATACAAAGTTACCTTGCAAGTTAGCAAAGGGACCAGACTAAGAGACTAGAGCTTTCTCTACTTGATGTTTGGAAAGCTTGCCAAGAAATTGATTGTGGCAATTCGAGTGCATTCTATAATCAAGTTGCATTTAATATGCTTTAGGCTAAAGTGCAATGAAGATAAACCGGTTCCTGGCTCTGGATGGGTGTCATGGGAGTCTCATCATATTCTGATTACTATATCAGTGTAACAAAGTATAGAATGCAGAGTCAGAATTTATACTGTAAGGATTTTATAATGGTAGCGAAAATGGTCACCAAGTGCCATTCTGTTTGCTTTCATGGAACACGGTTTTTGTCAGCTGTTTGAGAAATGGACTCTCTCAGCTCTTTTAAAAATTAATTGTAAGGAAATTTAGTGGAATAAATGGAAAATCCTAGTGCAAAGGAAACACACTCTGGCCTTAAGGCAAGCATTTTCTCGAGGATGTCATTCTGCACTCTCCAGTGACAATAATAGGAAGGGGGAGGAAGAGAGAGAGAAAAAGTTACAGCTTTGGAGGAAGTGGTGAAGTCCTTAAGGGCAAAAAATGTCATCAGGGAGTCACTGCGCTAAGACAGGAACATTTAGCTCGAGAAAGCATGGAGCAGCAGAATTTTATTCTTCTCATACAGCAAATTTTAATTATATTTTCAGTGCTCTTCATATCTGTGCCTATAATAATTTCTTCACACAGTTGTGATTGATTGCCTTTACTGTTTTTCTTGTTAAGTTAACAAAGGAAGTGCAGTTTCCTGTGTGTGTGTGTGTGTGTGTGTGTGTGTGTGTATGGGGGGGGCGTGGTGGTTTACCCTTCACTTGGCATTTAAATCACTCACAGCAGACTTTGGAATATGGAAAACAACTAGAACTGAGCCACCCCGTTAAAATCAAACATTAGAAGTGAGAAAAAAGTATTTCCTCACATGATGTTATTAAACAGACCCTGAGAAGTAGATTGAAGGATGGGTCAATGTTTGGAGCTTTTAAAGTCATAGCTTCCCTCTCTCTCTTTTTTCTCCAAGGACGTAGAGACACCGACTGATAGTTTTGCCCTATTCCGTGAGTCCAGATGTCTTTCTGATCATGGAGAAAGGTGTAGGGATGTGGAGTCATGTCTCTTATGACCTCAGGTGTGGCCCGCACATACAACCATCTCACCTCAACCCAGGCTGACCCTCTGCGGGACTCAGGGAAGCTGGCTATGTCCATAGTTACAAGGCTCTGAGAATCTGTACCTTTCCTTGTGTGTCTCTTTTCCAAAAAGTGATAAATTTTAAGACCTTTGAAGCAGTGAGATTTTCTTTCAGCCCCTCTCAAAACCTTTCCCCCACTCCCTCCTTAAAATGTTACCTTTTGCCATAAATTGGAAAGAACCCCTGAAAGCCCAGAGCTGCTTTCAGAAGCAGTGAATGCAAAGCCATCAGCTGTAAAATAGGTGCCCTGAATGGCTTTGCATAGAGAGGGGGAGAAAGCTTTGCCTCGCTGCAGCCTCTGCGGGTAGTGCCAAAAAGGATTTGCTGCGTGGTTGAGAATCCAAACTTTACTGAGTCCTTGAGCACTGCTTGTGGAAGGTGGGGAGAGGGGACCCCCAACCGACTTCACTATTAAGTGATTGAATCTGACTGCTGCTCTCATGCCAGGGGCTTGGTTTATAATTTTGGTTCCTAATTGGTTGGAACTTCTCCAGCTCCTGGTTGTGTGTGTGTGTGTGTGTGTGTGTGTGTGTGTGTGTGTGTGTGCGCGCGCGAACACGCGTGCACATGCACGTATGCACCAGCATTCTTGTACATTACGTGATTTAAAGGTATGGCCCTTATCAAGGTAACCAATGGTCTTTCTAAACTCTAGGCTCTCATTCTAATGGAGCTCCTGAATAGTAAATGTGTTACGATGCACCTATATTCCAGGAAAAGTACATTTTTATGTAATTATATATGATGTGTTGAATAGCAGTTGACATAATAGCGTGATGGTACATTTTGTAGACATTTACCTAAATATCTGTTTCAAATTTTTGCAGTTTTCTTATTGTATTTTTTTTTCCTTTGGAACCAGCAAAATTTTCCCCCAGTTCTTCATCATCTTTAAGCCCTTGAAAGACTCATAGATGCTGGGTACTGTACTATAATGCCTAAGGTACAAGTTGGTTCTGAGCTTTAGACTTAAGAAGGAGTTATCAGACAACCCAGAGGCCCATTCATTTAAACCAACATTTCCTAGATTGTGTTCCAAGAGGTAATAGTCCCACGAAATGCACCATGAAAACAGGACCCCATGCTCAAATCCACTGGGGGTGGGTGGTTCGTGGTGAGTATCTAGCATATCAAAGTCACCCAGGAACCTTGCAATAAGAAAACTATTAAATTATTTAATCCAATGTTTCCCAAATGTATTATTTAGAAAGATTTTTTAAAAAGTAATACTTATCAGTATCCTGCAGGACTAGCGTTCCTTGGAACTAACTTTGGGGAATGCTAGTTTGTTTGTTTGTTTGTTTGTTTGTTTTTCTAGCACGCGGGCCTCTCACTGTTGTGGCCTCTGCCGTTGCGGAGCACAGGCTCCGGACGCGCAGGCTCAGCGGCCATGGCTCACGGGCCCAGCCGCTCCGCGGCATGTGGGATCTTCCCGGACCGGGGCACGAACCCGTGTTCCCTGTATCGGCAGGCGGACTCTCAACCACTGCGCCAGCAGGGAAGCCTGGGGAATGCTAGTTTTAAGCTGATCAGCTCCTGGTCACCTCCTCTGCGTTTACCTTGGCCTTGCCCTGGACCAGCTTTCATCCTTGCATCCTCAAGCTCCCTTCTTTACAACCATAGTCCTAATTAGACCTACCTTTACTTGAGTGTCTACAGAGCTTTAGGTGCTCGACACATCTCATTTAATCTCACAACAACAGTGCAACACAGGTATTATTACGAATATTGTACTTACAAAGAGAGTGAGGTTCAAAGAAGCGTAGTCATTAAGAAGTATTCAATGTTGGTTCAACATTGGGGCTGACTCTAGAGCACATGATTCTAACCAATGATTCCATAAAAGAAAACTGAAACACTTAATTCAGATGTAAGTATATTTAGGAAGACAGTAGAAAGAGTGTGTTTCTCTGTAGATTTCTGAAAACTCTACCTTCAACTGAACAGGACTCTTCCAAACTGCCTGTTGGAGCAGAGCAGAGAGGGAAGGAGCACAGGCACTCCTGAATGGTGTTTCGCCTCCAGCTTAGAAAATCCTCTCTGCTGCTACCAGTGATTCAGGGTTTTCAGGCCAGGCTGCACCCAGAAGTTTAGGAGGGCTGCTTCCTTTGGAATTTACCTGCTGGGTTCAGCTCCTCACTGGCTGTCTCCCCACACTACTCCTTCTGCTGAGTTTGCTACCGGCTACCCAAAATACTGCAGCAAAACAAAATCACCTGGGTTGCCCTTGTCTGTGCTTTCTTCGTCGTTCTACCACCATTGCCCTTGCCTCTTGCTGGGGAATGGCTCAATCTCTGACTCAGGGTAATTTTCTTGTCTGGAGAAAACGGCAGGGGGAGCACAGTGGTGGCTTTGATGAGTCTGAGAGAGTTCAGTGGTGTGTTGGCTTTCTCTCTACTTAAAGAAAAGACTTTTAGAGTTAACAACTATTACTGCTGCTCATTTGAGGGGTCCTGAGTCGTCACTCCTCAAAACTGCTGGGGAAATTCTAAACCTATGCCTTTCCCCATTTGTATGTAGTAGAAGCGATGTAAAGACTATACATATAATTTTTTAAAGCACCTCTTTCATGGGAAGACATCTATGTGCCATCCCAATAGTTGATTCTCCATGTGAGGTCTTTTGTCTGTCTATAAAGGTATGTATAGTAATAGCCTTCCTATGTCTCTTATTGGGGGAGTGAGGGACAGAAATTTGTGTATATATATTCTCCAGGCTTCACAATTATATGAAGCTTTTTATTTTTATTTGATTTTTTGGCCATGCACTGAGGCTTGCTGGATCTTAGTTTCCCAAACAGGGATTGAAACTGTGCCCCCTGCAGTGGAAACACGGAGTCTTAACCACTGGACCGCCAGGGAATTCCCTGCATAACTAAATGAAATGACACATGGAAAAGCCAAATTATGGAAATGGAAAGGATTATCCCTGTTACTTTTTTTTTCTTTCACCTATTTCTAAGCCAAGAACATCAGCGGGGATAGGGAGAAAAAATGTGTTGTTAAATATTACTTAGGTGCTTGACATGTTACGAGGGGCAAAGTCCAACCACATTCTTATGTATACCATTATGTTCACTCCTCTATTAATATCAGTAGTTTGACTAAGTGGCAGTTACAGGCTAACGCAAGCAAAGAGTCATCAATGTGCTGAGTGTTACAACTCAAAAATTCAAGACAATAATGAGACCACGTGGTCAAAGAAGGTTTCCTAGAAGAGGTGTTTAAGCTGAAATCTCAACAATAACCATGATGTAGTTTGGCAATAGTGAGGGTAGGGCGGTTGGGTTGCACAACACTAGGGATCACCAGTCATAGCTCTCTTAGTCTAGGTATATGATAACCTCTGGTTATTTAACCCTGATGTGGAAATGTGTGCAATGGAAGAGGGGGAGAGGTGTCTAGTGGGAAGGAACAGCATGTGTGGCCATCCTGAGATGCAGTATGGTGGGCCTGAGGAACTGAAAGGTGTACAGTAGGTGAAACTTAGGGAGAGGAAGAGTGATATTAGGTGAGACCAGAGAGGTTGAATCTAGCTATAGGTCAAGCATGATTTTGTAGTCCTTGTTAAGATTTCTCAACTCTTTCCTACAGGGGAACAAGAGACCATTAAAGAGGTTTAAGCAAGCAAGTGTAGTTGGTAAGATTGGCGTTTAAAAATGTGTATTTCATACTACAGTGTGAAGGAGGGATTGGTTGAGAACTAAGGTAGGGTAGGCACAACTAATAGGAGATGAATGATGTTTGGACTACAGTGATAGTGGGATTAGAGAAAAATGTATGGATCCAAGGGACATTTAGGATATTGGATCCGTGGGATCAGGTGATTGATATTTTGGGGTGGGGTATAGTAAGGAGAGAGAGATGGTAGATTCAGAGATAATTTCTGAGTTTCTGTCTTGAACTGGATGGATGGGGTGACATTTACTAACATATAAGACACTAGTGGGAGAGATTTTTGTGTGTGAATGCAAAATCATGACCTCAGTTTTGGACTGAATTAAGATGCTAGGTTGTCTAAAGGGAGATTTTGAGAGGGGGCTGGATATATAGATCTGGGAGTCAGGAGGGGAATCTGAGCTGTAGTTATACATTTGGTGGTTGTCAGGGTTTAGAAACCCTGGAAGTGGTTGCGTTAGAATCAGAGAAGACCCCCAAAGGAAGAGGTTTCTGGAAATCACACATTAAATGGTTGGGTAGATGAAGAGGAGGTTACAGAGGAGATTTAAAAGGAGAGTCCAGAGAGATAAGAGGGTGCAATTATCAGAAGCAAGGGAAGAGAATGTTTCATGAAGACAGAAGTTGTTAACTGTTAAATGTTGTTGAGGGATGAAGGGTATAAGGTAGGATAGCTTTAGCTGCAAACAACAGAGAATCTGATTCAAACTTGCTTAAATTTGAACAACCAGGATATGTATCAACTCTTCTAACTGGAATTTAAGAAATATACAATAAAAGTCTTCAGGTTCACCTTATTCTAATGGCTCTGCCTTCATTACTCTGGATTGGGCTGGTTTTATCTTTAGATGATGATGATTATTGTTACTATTAATTATAGTTGCTTCTGGCTTCATATCAATACTTCCTGGTGTCCAGAAGTGAGAGTTTGTCTCTTCCAACTTGCTCACCATTGAAAGTGAGAAAATTTATTTTATAAAACCCTTTGGCACATTATTCTGGCTTATTATTGAACTGTACTTAGTCACATGCTTATTCCTGGACCAAATACTGACTGGAAAAATACCTTGCATTGAACGAGTTAAATGTGATTCTGAAACTATTACTGCTTTGGTGGTGGGGGGGGAGACATAAACAGACCAATAAGGCTAATCCCAGGAAATAAGGCTGGAGTTATTTCCTCTTGTGGCACAAATCTGGAGTTCTTTTGGGAATGATGGTGAAGAGAATGGATGTAGGCTGGGCAACCAACAATGTCCAGTATATTAACATAAGAAAGGGCTGAGAATTGTACTTTGGAATTTAAAAAATTCTATATATATTTATTGAGGTGTAGTGGACATATATTACATTTACATTTCTAAAAGTGTACCATGAAATGGTGACCACAATCAGGATAAAGAACATATCCATAGTAACAAAAGTTTCCTTATGACCCTTTGTAATCATTTTCTCCCCTTTCTGCCTATCCTACCCCTTCCTCCTTGACCAGTCCTCAGGCAATCATTGATTGTTTGTGTCTTCTGAGGAATTTATCCCTTTCATCTACATTGCCTAACTTATTAATATAAAGTCCACAATATTCCCTATTCCTTTTAATATCTGTGGAATCTGTAATGATGTCACCTCTCTCACTGCTGTTATTGGTTACTTATGTGTTTTCTCTTTTGTTTTACATCATTCTGGCTAGAGAACTGTTTATTGGAGTTGTTCCTCCCCCTCCCCCTCCCCCTCCCCTCCCCAACCTCCTCCTCCTTCCTACTCCTGTATGTTACTAGAAAATGGAAATTAAAAAATACATCAAGTTGAGACACTCACCTAAAGCAAGTACCTCTCCAGTCACAGCAAGTTTTAACAATTCTTTTTAAAATGTTAAGTTACTTTATATAAAGTAGTCATTTTCATATTGTGAAAAATTGCAGTATGCAAGATCAGAAAATAAAAATTAAAAGTCCTATTTTGTTTCCCACCTTTGTCCCTTTTTACAGTTTCCACACACCTTGACCTCCTCATGGGATTATTCGTAACAGTTTGGTGCATATTTTGCTAGGTGCAATGTTCTCATTGTTTTAAAATTTAAATGGAATTACCTTGCACACATTGCTCCATAATTTATTCTGTTTCCTGTAAAAATATTTTGTAGACACTTTCAGTTAAGTATACACAGGTAGACATTATTTTTAAACCGTTTTATAGAATTAATGTGCAAAATATATAGCCAGCTCCCTAATGGGGGGCATTTAGCTTGCTCCGATACTTCCAACATTACAAAATATTCTACATCATTGTAACTGCCTTTTGTGGCACGTGTAAGACTTTCTGTGGACTATTTTCCTCAAGGTAAAATGGCTGGGCCAAAGAATAAGCACACAAAATTTTATAGAGGTTGAAAAAGCATCCTCCTTTAATAAAATAGTGCCATTTGCAGAGACATGGATGGACACAGAGATTATAATACAGAGTGAGGTAAGTCAGAAAGAGAAAAACAAATAATGTATAATATCACTTATATGTGGAATCTAGACAAGTGGTACAGATGAACTTCTTTGCAAAGCAGAAACAGAGTCACAGATGTAGAGAACAAACTAAGGGTTACCAAGGGGAGAAGGGGAGGGTGGGGTGAACTGGAAGATTGGGATTGACATATATATACCACTATGTATGAAATAGGTAACTAATGAAAACCTACTATTGGGTGCTCTGTGGTGACCTAAATGGGAAGGAAATCTAAAATAGAGTGGATATGTCTATACACATGGCTGATTCACTTTGCTGTACAGCAGAAACTATAACACAACATTGTAAAGCAGCTATACTCCAATAAAATAAGAAAAGAAAAACCATCCTCCTTTATACTGCTTCTTTGAATAGTCCATGAGAATGAACATTTCATCCGTACACTCACCAATGCCGAACAGTAGCAGTTCGAACATATTAGGTGAAATTATATTGTCATTTTATCTTATTTCCTAGATTATTATTATGTCTTTCAAAGTGAATCCTTTCCTCTACTTTAAATTTATTTTCATTTATTGCTTTATTTGGATTTTTGACTCTTTTTTTGCATGTGTGTGGGCAAATTATATTTTTCCTAGAAGAAGGTCATCCATCAATATTTACATTACATTGGTATAAATTTCTTCATGGTATTCCCTTTAAATTTATGAAATATCCTCTGTACCTGTAATTAAGACCATTTGTTGGATTTTAGTATTGTTTATTTGTACCTTCTCTCTGTTTTTTTGTTAATCAGACTTAGTAAAGATTTTTTCATTATATTGTTTTCAAAGCACCATTTTTAAAAAGTCTTCTAGTTATGGGGCTTCCCTGGTGGCGCAGTGGTTGAGAGCCCGCCTGCCGATGCAGGGGACACGGGTTCGTGCCCCGGTCCGGGAGGATCCCACATGCCGTGGAGCGGCTGGGCCCGTGAGCCATGGCCGCTGAGCCTGCGCGTCTGGAGCCTGTGCTCCGCAATGGGAGAGGCCACAACAGTGAGAGGCCCGCGTATCACACACACACACAAAAAGTCTTCTAGTTATTTGTTCTAGATGATTAATTTCTATTTTATCTTAATAAATTTATTCTTTCTACTTTTAAGATGCTTATTTTACTGTAAGTTTTGCAGCCTTTTGGATTAGGAGTTTAATTTATTTGAAAAATTTCTTGTTATATAATGCTTTAAGTGTATATATTTCCCTGAAAGCTACTTGGTCACGCTCTAAGAATTTTACCAGTTTTTTTCAACAATTTTTAACTTCGTATTGTATTCCCTTTAAAAATAAGTAATTATTTAGATAAATTTTAGTCTTCTAATGGTACCACTAGTATTTTAAAACATATTTGGAGTCATGTTTTTTCTAGTGATGACTAGTGTTATATTCTCCCTCAAGAATATTAGCATGCAACTACTTTTGCTTTTTCCACTGTCACCATGTCCCAAATTGCTATCTAATATTTGTTGTTTAGGTGTATGAAGGCCTTTGGTTGAATAATATGCCATTGCATGTATCTACCACATTTTCTCTAGCCATTCATCTGGCAATGAATATTTAGACTGTTTCCACATCTTAGCTATTGTGACTAGCACTGCAGTGAACATGGGACTGCTAATATCTCTTTGAGATCCTGATTTCAATTTTTTTTTCTTGTTTTTTTTTTTTTTTTTTTTTTGAGGTATTTTTTTTTTAATTTTTAAATTTTTTTGCGGTACGTGGGCCTCTCACTGTTGTGGCCTCTCCCATTGCGGAGCACAGGCTCCGGACGCGCAGGCTCAGCGGCCATGGCTCACGGGCCCAGCCGCTCTGCGGCATGTGGGATCTTCCCGGACCTGGGCACGAACCCGTTTCCCCTGCATCGGCAGATGGACTCCCAACTGCTGCGCCACCAGGGAAGCCCCTGATTTCAATTTTTAAGGATAAATACCCAGAAGTGGGGTATCTGGATCATATTGTGGTTCTATGTTTAATTTTTTGAGGAACTTCCATACTGTTTTTTATGGTAACTGCACCATTTTGCATTCCCACCAAAAATGCACAAGGATTCCAGTTTCTCTACATCCTTGGCAACATTTGTGTAAAGTTTCAGTGAAGCAAGATGAATAAGTTCTAGAGATCTGCTGTACAACATTGTACCTATAGCCAGTAATACTGTTATACAATTAAACATTTATTAAGAAAGTAGCTCTCGTGTTATGTGTTCTTACCACAATAAAATAAAATTAAAAAAAAAAGGCTTTGGATAAAATATGGGTATCAGTTCCTCATTTTTAACCAAATTTTAACAACTCCCAGAGATAATATAGACATTACCCTTTTAATCTAGCAATAGCACATTTGCAAAATTAAAAAGAAATCCCCAAACAATAACAAGTGATATTAATCGTAATGTAATCCCTCCACCTTGCAAAGTGAATAAATAATGCAAATTCCTTTTTAGCTCTTGAGGTGGCTGGAGTTTGTGGATGCTTTTTGGTTTGTACTTCCCAGTTGATGAGATTGCTGTTATTTGGTTTGTCTGTGCCAGGACTTTCAACTTTTCTTCTGGATGGTTTTCTTTTAATGGGATTCAAGCCAAGAATCTGTTATTTGGAGCACTGGTCACCTAAATAGGTCATCGAACATTCCGGGATGATAATCATGGGCCTTAAGCAACATAATCAACAGAGACATCAAGAATGACTAGTGCCTTTCGTCCACTCCATAATTACATCTGGGTCTCTGAAAAGCAGCATAATGCCTCTCTTTCCCACTTTCAGTAGAATTTGGACGCTTTGGCTCTCTGGATGCCTTATGTTCACCTCTAGATACCTGGCAAGTCAGTAGTGGACATGACAGCTGAGCTACCTACACTCCTACCTCCCAGGTCTGAGACTCTGGAGCTTCCCCCATCTTCATTTTGATCCAGGGAACTTAAGAACCCAGCTGCCAGCATTTCTGGAAATATTGAGGAAAGAGGACTGGAGTCTCAGCTCCTTCTTTTTGTGGAAAGTTCCTCTCTAGAACTCTCTGTACTCACGCAGATCATGGTGCAGAAGGAAGGATAATTGTGGACTCTCATGTAAGCACCAGGCATGCTTAGCTCTAGCGATATTGTCCCAGGGGGCAAATTCCTCATCTCTGATGCTAATGATATTAGTGATACAACCTTCCCCAACTATTGCTGCTCTCACTGTCACCCTTTATGTCTTCAGATCTGAGAAAGTAGTGGGTGCTAGACAGAAGTTTCAGGACCTGGAGTAACTCATGTCCCATGAGGGGTGGGTCATCCTGCAGTTCCGCATACAGTGCTTTTCTCTGTGTGTCTGTGGACCATGCCTCTCTGCTGCCACTGCCAGGTAGCCCGTCCCACACCGTGGCCTTCCGTCACTTGGGATGGTACTCCCTTTGTCCTGTGCTTTCAAAAGTATTTTTGTATTATTTATTCAAGTTTGAGAAATTGTGGCATAAAGCATTGTCTCTTGAGAGTCCTAGTAAAAATGCTAATATGTTCCTTGGCAAGATCAAAGGTTAATGTAACTACTTCCAACATTCATCAACAAATCTGTAAATTATATCAGATTAGCTAGTTACCCTGCATCATACGTAATAATGTCATTAACACTGGGACAGCTCCATAGTGGTGGAGTTAGAGGCTTAGGATTTATTTAGAATCTACTAATTCTAACCATGAGGTGCTTGTCTTATTCCATTCTTATTCCACCCAGACTGGGTGGCTTATTAATAAGAGAATTTTATTTCTCACAGTTCTGGAGCCTTGAAGTCCAAGATCAAGACACCAGCCTCCTTATGTTCTTGTGAAGGGCTACTTTCCAGTTCCTAGCCAGCTCCTTTTCACTGTCCTCACATGGTGGTGCAAGGGGTTAGGGATCTTTCTGGAGCTTCTTTTATAAGGCACAATCTCATTCATGAGGATTTTTCCCTCATGACTTAAGTACCTCCCAAAGGCACCCCCTACTAATACCATCACTTTGGACAATAGGAGACACTTAAGGGGGAACACAAACATTCAGACCATCGCAGTGCTAAAGAAGAGAAATAGGAAAATAGTAGAAGGCAGGGGACAGTCTTCTCTTAATCAACATTTTGCTTTTGTGTGGGCCTAATTTGACAAAGATTTAAGTGGATAAAAGAACTTCCTGTGATGGTAGATAGACCTTTGCTGGAGAGGCTGGTTTTTATCCCCTCGTATGCACCCTCTCCAATCCCTGGTCCTCAGATGAGCACGGTGAATCTCAGTTTCACTTGCTCCTTTTTACTCTTCTCAGCATTGTGTTGGGAACACCAATCTGGTTCTGTCCATCATTTTATGTTTGAGGAAACTGAGCTCTATTTATCTCAAAGTGACTTTCCCAAGATCTCTTATCTTGTAGCCTGTGATAGTCATTGGCTCCCTTCAAAAAATTCATCTCCAGCACCCCCCGAGTATGGCAGTGGACAGCGTCCCCTTGTGAGTATTCTCCTTCTGAGACCAACCTCAGGGGATCTAAGCACAGCTTTGCAAAATTCCTGGTGACCTTCCTTCCATGCAGTTTGTTTTCCTTGAATTTTTGGAATTGACTTTACATAGAGCCACAGTTACAGTGAAAGCTTTTGACGGTGATGACCTTGGCTTTAAGTAGACCACTATAATATAAAAAAAGAGTTATTTGAGGAAAATGTGGCAAAGTGGTAGATGACTATCTGATTTGATGGCAGGCATGTAAGCAGGGAATAGAGAGGTATTTGTTTACCTAATATCTCAGGGTGAATGTTGTCTTGAAAAGACTGAGAGGGAAGCATACAGTGGAAGAAAAAAAGTAGATCTCTGGAAACCTCAACTAGAGAAAGAGCTGGAGATGAGAGTCATGGCTTGTTTGCTTCCCCATGGCTATTTCTTCTTTCTACTTTGATTCCCAACAGTTGGTTTAACTGTATTGTGTATCAGATTCTCTCTCTCTCCCTCTCCCTCTCTCTCTCTTTTATTTAACAGAGATTATTTCCAAAGAACTTACCTGTGTATTTATCTACTTATCCATCTATCCATCATCTAATAGTAATAGCACACTTTGGGCTGCTTTTAATGGCATTTTTAATGGGTTTATTCATTTCTCACATTGTACTGTAATGGTTTCATTACTGTAAACATGTTTTTATTTAAACATCAGACTAAGTTCCTTAAGGAGAGAATCCATGTCTTATTTGAATTCTGTATCCCAGCGATCCAGCAGAGAGAGCTTTGGGATGAAGGAATGAGCTCATGATATAGAGATTAGACACACTGCCCTTATTTTAAATTAGTGTGTGTGTGTGTGTGTGTGTGTGTGTGTGTGTGTGTGTGTGTGTGTAAGGTAAGTGGCTAACAAGTGGTACCAATATAAATAATAGAAGAGTTGAGAAAAGCCAGAATGCATGAAGGCATTGTAGGGATTAGGCATTCAGCTAGTCCTTGAATGATGGAGAGAAATTGAATAGGATGTCAGCAGATGTTTGAGGACAGAAAGAATGATGTGAGCTAAGATGTGGATTCAGGAAAGTATAAGGTGTGTTTGGGGGAACAGTTTGAATGAGGATGTTCAAGGTGGATGAGTTATGTTGGGGAATGATTGGCAGAAGCCTCAAAGTTTGGCCTGGTCTGTGAGCATCTTGAATATCTGTACAATATGCACAAATGAGGGCACAAATGAGAATATTGGGATATGAAGTAGGATGGAAGGTACCAGCAGCTTTGATGAGAGAACTGCCACAATGAAAGTACAGGGGTAAGAAAGAGTTTAAAAGCACTTTATTCATTCCATACATCCTGTATGCCATGCACAATGCTAGCTTGGGATACAGAATTAAATGTATCCTGAGAGTCAGTAAGTATCCACCCTCGAGAGCTATAGAAGAGGCAGACAGACATTCACAATACACATGGTAAGTGTTAAGGGGTCCACGTGAGATAATTGGCCAATAGAAGGAGCATCTGAAACATTCTTGGAGGATTGGCTGGGAAGGTTTCCTAGAAGTGGCAACTTGACAAATAAAGGAGGCTTTCTGAAAAGGAAGATCCAGAGTGCCACAGAAAAGAGCATGGCACTTTCATGGCATTCCAAGTAGTTTAGCCTGGTTTGAGTATGGAGAAAAAGAGGATGGAGTAGGGGATGTGGTGACCAGGAAATAGTGACTGACGAAATTGGAAAAATGAGCATGAAAGCCCTGGCTTGCAACCCTAACCTAGTTAGAGATTGCATTATTTATACTTCAGATATTCTTCTTCCTTATACCCCCTCTGAGATGTTTATCAAGGTTACTCTTTTTCATACGATGTCATCTAAATTCATTGCATTCTCTTTTCCACTAACAGTAAGGGCTTTCTTAGGTACTCAAGTCAAAACCAGTGGACTTCTGCCCTCAGTGTACAGAGACTGTAGTTTTCTCCTTTGATAGTCTAATTTCTATTACTAGATTTCTAATATTATTATCATTCTTGAGTTCCTGGAATAAAACTTGTTTTATTAAAAAAGTATTTTTCTGATAATTAGTGAATTCAGTTACCAGTACTCTATTCTAGATTTTTGCTCATATATTTTGTCAGAGAGATTGTTTTGCAGGTGTGTTTTTCAGTGGTCAGATATTAGAGAGGATAAGTATAACTTGCTGAAATGAATCACCAAGTAACTTTCCATTGTTTTCTATGGTCTAGTGCATTTTAAACAGTACAGGAATGATCTTTCCCTGAAATTTCAAAAGCTTTATTATTTAGTAAGGAAACCTTCTAATGGAGTCTTTATGATTTTCAGCATAAGAAATCATGTCAGCTGCCAATCGAGACAATTTTACTTCTTCCTTTCAAAATTTGATGCCCTTTATTTCTTTTTCTTGCTTGATTACTCTGGCTGGGATTTCCAGTACTATGTTGAATAGGAGTGGAGAAAGTGGGCAACCTTGTCTTGTTTACTAAATTTAGAGGTAAAGGTTTCAACCTTTTAACATTGAGTTTGGTGTTAGTTGTGGGCTTGTCTTATGTGGCCTTTATTATACTGAGGTACAGTCCTTCTATACCTAATTTGTTGAGAGATTTTAACATGAACAGATGTTGAATTTTTTTCAAATTCTTTTTTTTTTTGTATTTATTTAGATGATTGTGATTTTTCCCTTTCATTCTATTAATGTGATGTATCATATTTATTGATTTGTGTATATGTAGTGTAAGCACCTGATAGTTGGCTTTTTTGATTGTCAAGCACGTGCACTCAAGGCATCCACTTCAAAGACAGCTATCTCGAATAAACATGCTGCCAGCCACATCACAAGATAAAGAGCCAGCACCTCCCTCAACCTGAAGTTTTCTTTGTTTTAGTGATCTCTGGATGACTTAGATAACTGACCATCTGACCCCTTGTTTTTCCCCTCCTGTATTTTAATTCCTGCTCTTATGTTTCAAATTCAGCAAGAAAGAGTGGACCTGTGAGACCATAGGCACCCCACTCTCAACCCCAATAAAAGCAGAACCCCAGGCCCAGTCTCTGTCTCTCACTCTTTCTCTCTCTCTCTCTCTCTCCTTGTGACCTCACTGTGTGGCCCCAGGCATGCTGTGTGCCCTCCAGGACCTATGTGTAATGAAACATTTTTTTCCCAAGGTTCCCTGATGGTTATTGCTGAAGTGTGTCTTACAATCACAATAAGAACTACAAAGACTGGTCTAGCCACAACATTGTTTCCAAAAGGGTAAGTGTCTCTGGGGGGCTCATTGTGGGACCACATGAGTGCCCCCAGGCATTTCTAGCTGACAGAATCACTATCAATGGGCTGAGACGAGCACAAAACAGTATGTTGAACCATCCTTGCATCCCAGGGATAAATCCCACTTGATCATGGTGAATCATCTGTTTAATGTGCTGCTGCATTTGGTTTGCTCGTATTTTGTTGAAAACTTCTGCATTTATATTCATCAGGGATATGGCCTATAGTTTTCTTTGCTTGTAGTATCCTTATCTGGCTTTTGAATCAGAATAATGCTAAACTTGAGTTTGGGAGTGTTCTTTCTCTCCTCTTTGATCTTTTGGAACAGTTTGAGAAAGAATGGCTTTAATTCTTCTTTAAATGTTTGGTAAAATTCACCTGTGAAGCCATCTGGTCCTGGGCTTTTCTTTGTCGGGAGATTTTTGATTACTGATTTAATCTCCTTACTAGTAATAGGTCTGTTTAGATTTTCTATTTCTTCCTAATTCATTCTTGGCGGGTTGTATGTTTCTAAGACTTTTCCCATTTATTCTAGTTTTCCTAGTTTGTTGGTGTATAATTGTTCATAATCTCTCATGATCTTTTATATTTCTGTGGTATCAGTTGTAATGTCTCCTCTTTTGTTCATAAATTAGTTGATTAGGGTCTTCTCAGAAAAGCTTCTAATGGCATGAAATTTCCTCTGAGAACAACTTAGGCCCCACAAATTTGTTTAGTTATATAGTGTTTGTATCTTATTATTTTTCCATGTAGTTTATGATTGTGTTTTATATTTCCAATTTTACTCAAATATTGCTTGAAAGTGTTTTGTAGTTTCTAAATTGGTTTCTGCCATGAATTAAAGTAGTTGCTATAATTTTTTTCTTTTTGAAAAATAAAATTGTGATCATCGATTTTGGTCTAGATTCAGAGTAAACAAATTTCTATAAATGGCCGGATATAGTGGCTTTGCAGGTGTGTGGTCTCTTTTGCAACTGCTCAGCTCTACCATGGTAGCAGGAAAGCAGCCATAGACAGTATGTAGGAAAATGAACTGTGTTCCTGCTACTGAATGATCAGAAACATTGAGGTCCTTTCTCAGCATAAGGCTGAAATATTTCTTTAAAGAAATGGATATTTATGTGTTTAGTAGGCTTTATTTTTAATGTAGAGGCAAGAAGCTAAAATATTTCACCATTCAGCTTAATACTAAACACCAAGCAATCCAGTTGCATATTCACTGTGAATACTACCCTTTAGCATCATAATATTACCCTCTTTGGAATGTTTTATGCTTTTGGCTATAAATTCTAATTTGTCTACCATAAATAGCGCTATCTCTAGCTTATTTATTGCCTCTTACCTGGAAAATCTTTGCTTGTTGTTTTGTTTTAGAACTTTCTGGATCACTGTAGTTTAGGTTTGCACACAGAACTGATAGAGGATGGGAAGCATGGCATTTCCCAGTATGCACTGCTTGTAGGGTTTCTCTTGTCTCTCTTCAGCGCACAGCGCTTTAGGCTTATTCCTGGAAATCAGTAGCCTGCTGCGTTCCTTCTTTCAGCCCACTTATTTCTGTAAGACGTCTTTTTCTACTTGTTTCAAAGAGTGAAACCTGGTTTTGCCATGAGCAGAAGTCTTGATTGGGTGTTTCCCATCCACCTCTCCTCAGTGGAAAAAACAATGTAATATCGGATCAGAGTCCGATATTACATTGTCTCTAAGCCTTAGGTTTTGGTGTGGTACGTTTTCATATTTCTCTGTGCCCTCAGTTTTAGTGTAAATTTGGTAGAGATGGGCACCATTTTAACCAAGAAGGTCTAAGAGTTATTTTTCATTAGTGATCCCTCCTCAGCTAGAAAGGGGGTTAATGTTTCTGACTTAAACCTTTTTTTTTTTTTCGTTCTGCATGAATAATTTGGGGGAAAACAATTTTTTTTGCTTAGCATTTCACTTTCCAGAAACATCAAGTATGTTATGACCATCACTTAGAAACAATTCATAGTTTGTTTGGGTCTTGTGTGTTTGGTGTGTGTCTGTGTTTTTCTAAACAGATGTTGAGTAAAATCTTCAGGTCATGTGTGAGCCAGAATACTTAGAAGAATGCTTCAGAGCCCAGCCAACTTTAAACACCTTGTCAAATCCATTGTTTATTACAGTGAAACAATGGAAAAGAGGAAGTAGTGGAAAGCTGCTGGGTTAATATTAAATGAAAGTCATCCCTCTCTTCCACATAAGACGTGTCAAACCACAATGAATTATAAGCTAAATGAAGTTTTGAGAGCTGGTTCAGAAATCTTTGAACCAAACTAGAATTCAAAACACAGCCCTAATGGCATGAATTCAAAACACAGCCCTAATGGCATATGAATTCCACTTCAAATATTTTGCTAGGTTGCTCTACAGACCAGCAGTGAGTCTGCAAAAGGTGGGTTCTCAGGGTCAACCCTGGAACTACTTTGCCAAATAGAAGAGGTGTAGCTGATACAAGCCTCACGAACAGTGGATTTAGAAAGTCAGGGAAGATACTCCTGCTGAGAGAGAAGATCTGGCTCCACATGAAGTTGACAGAATGCTTGTTTGTAAATGTTTCTTCAAGTAAAATCCAACGTCCACTCCAAGTAGGCTGTGAACTCTTCAGGAAGCCAAGCCACCAGGCAGAGGAGGCAGGGTTGGAGGGACCAAAATGATTCGCAGTTTCCTTACTGTAATGGTTCATTTTATGTGTCAACTTCACTAGGCCATAGTACGCAGATACTTGGTCAAACACCAGTCTAAATGGCACCATGAAGGTGTTTTTTAGGTAAGGTTACCATTCAAATCAGTAGACCTCGAATAAGTAGATTACCCTCCATAATGTTAGTGGACATCAACTAGTCAGTTGAAAGCCTTCACTGAAAAAAGATTGAGGGCTCTTGAAGAAGAGGGAATTCTGCTTCCAGACTGCTTTTTGATTTGGGCTGCAACATCAACTCTTCTCTGGTCTCTAGCCTGCTGTCCTGCCCTTTAGATTTCAGACTTGCCAGCCCCTGCAATTGGTATGAGCCAATTCCTTAAAATAAATCTCTATCATCATCATCATGATCATCACCATCTATCATCTGTCTCTATCCTATTGGTTGTGATTATCTGGAGAATCCTGACTAGTATACTTACCAAAGTGTAAAGAAGATATATTACTCCATAGCCCCCTAGGCAAGGGCCAACTCATCATTTCTTTGTTAATAACTCAGCCACCTTCCCCAAGCAATGTGGTCAGTTCACACTGGAATCTGAGAATCCCCTAGAGTGACTCCTCAGTTCCCACAAAGTCATACCTAGACTTCTCTGGCTGTGAATTAGGACCTATTAAAATCTGGCTACATGGCCACTATCCTATCACCTTCCAACACAAAACCTCTGCCCTAGGTGGATGGTTTCTCTTACTCCACCTGCATTTGCCCGAAGAATGTCCTCTTCTGCATCTTGACATAGTCAGGCATCAAGTGTCCTTCTGTCTTTTCTTCTAAAGTCCTTCCACTCCTTCCAAGCACAGCTCAAGTTCCACCTCCTCCATGCCATCTCTTCTGACTTTTCCTATCTCTCCACTCCACTTGTATCTCTAGTCTGCCTCACATTGCAATTATTTGTTCTCCAGTATTGATTCGAGTATGTGTATTAGCTCAACTTTAGGCTCCTGGAAAGAAGACACCAAGCATCTTACTAATTATGCCTATTCCCCTGGTGCCTATTCGAGTGCTTAGCACATGGAGGCATCATACGGTCCTTGACAACTGATGGCTGAAATATATGTCATCTAGGGTTATACAGCTTGACCTTGTGTCGCCTAGACCCATAGCTACATGTTAAACTGTAGTCTGCCACATACTTTCTTTTCAGATGACATGGTTCTGTTTTGATGTGGTCTCAGTAATTATTGTTCATCTCACCCATTAGTAAACTTCCACACTTACTGCCTTGTGATAACTCCTGGTATAATTCTCTTCTGAGGTGTTGTTTGTATAGACTGTGCTTTACTGTTTCATCAACTTGAATATCAGAGTTAAAGACTTGGGATGCTCCACAGTGCTTGGCACATAGTAAGCCCTCCATTGACCAAATTATGATGTAAAAAGTATGGGGAAATGTTCTACCCTTTGCCACAATGTTCTTCCATTTCATACCTCCATACCTTTGTTCATGTAGCTTCCTATGCCTGAAACACTCTTCTCGATTTAGAAACTCCATCTTATCCCTCAAAGCTCAGCTTGAATTTCACACTTCTGTGATGCCTTTTCACTCAGGCTATGTTAGTTACTCCTTCTTAGAGGTTCATAGTTCATAATTCTGTTGTAGAACTTGAATTGTGGCTACCTGCTTCTTTGTATTTCTTTCCCTGTCTTAACCCTCAGTAGGATATCAGATTCTTAAGGGCAGAACCTGTGTCTTATTCGTCTCTTAATCCCCAGTCCTTGGCCCATAACAGATAATAACTTCTTGATGAATGTGTAAATGAAGAATGAATGCTAGTCAAAATAGTTGAATATGCTTATTTTTGGAGTCTTGACTTTTGCATGGGGTGGAAGTTAATATGGTATAGTTTGAGAAAGTCTTCCTGATTTTCTATATATCAATACCTTTTCCAAGTGCCCTCTGATTCTTTTCTTATTGATGGAAGATCATATTTTCCTTAGTGGGGACTGTGGCCTTCATTTTGCTGTTATGAAGCAGACAGTATATGATTACCCTTGGGAAAGGTCACAAACCAATTGTTGCTCACCATGAATGGTCTGTAGTTAATACCAGAACTTTTCTGAGAGTAAACTTTGGTGAATGGTGGTAAGAGAATTGGAGTGGAGCATCAAAGTCCTGGATGCTTGATGAATTGGGTAAGACATCATAGTAAAAGGATGCTGGAAGTTCCAAGATGGCCTCTTTCAGTCACGCTAGGAACTCCACCGTGGCACTCTAAGATCACTGCGGGAGAGATCTTAATACTCCTTGCAAGTATTTATTTGCAATACAAATAAGTAAGTATTTATTGTCTCAGTTAAACCAATTTTGCTACCTTCTCATATTCAGTATTTAGCCCTCTATGTCTCATTTCCTATATAAATGGGAATTATATAACTCAGGAATCAGTTATAGGGACTAAATGAGATCAGGGATATGAGAAATGATACAGCCCTTTGCAAGTGAAACAGATTAGTGTGTTATTTTCTATTTTTTTTCTGGTAACTAATACGTGCCTGGCATATAATGGACATAGTTTTTGAATGTGACATATCACACATATGCAGTGTGTACAACTTGTGGCCGTGGTTGGGATTCCTGCAAGTCCATTTCAGGAATAAACCAGGAAAAGGGTTTGCAAGCAGAATACCTGACTCACCTTTTCTTTCTCCCAATGAGTATTATATTCTCCACGTCTGGTTGACCAGACCCAACCCAGCTGACCTCCTTTTTGCCCTTTTCCCGTTAGTGCACTCACCTTATTTGTCAGAACCCTCTATTGTCACCTGTTGGATCCAAGAAACTTGGCAATTCTTTTGTTAAAGCCTCTGCATCACACAACGCAGACTAGAGTGGACCATGGCCAGGAAGGGCTCCATGGAACACAGTTATACAGCGAATATTTTCATCAGCCTTTGGGAACTGGTCATATTGTGGCCTCTTACCCCATAGGAGATTCCCCTGACCCAAGGCTGTGCCTGTTCTTCCAGTTCCTTTCCCATCCAGAGGTTGCTCCACTACTCCTGAGCCCATGTCATTGTTCATTTTTAAGTGCCCATTTATTTTTGAGAAAATTTCCCTCCTTTCCTGGGCTATGGGAGGAAGAGGGAGTTGAATTTAGGGGTGAAGGGCTAGTATTCAAAGATAACAGTAGATTGGAGAGAAGTTCAGACCTTATCTTTCTGAACGAGCCCTTGAACACCATAGAAAGGATCCTGCACTGAAATCAGCTACCTTGTCTTGGGCATGTGCCATTCTACCCCACTTCTTGCTGTCTAGCGGTCACTCAGAGCCAGTATCTTCTGAATATTCCTCGACAATGGTAACTAGCAGGCCCACAGACTGCAGCTAGTTCGTCATGTTGAGAAAATTTCTTCAAGAAGGAGGGGATCCCACAAAACAGGAAATGCATAGTGGCACGTGTCAGAGTGCGTTAGATTTTGTTACTTTGTCTCTGAAAATGAACAGCATGGGGATGTGGTTGGTGCTCTGGTGTGATGGTTAATTTTATGTGTCAGATTCACTTGGCCACAAGGTGCCTAGATATCTGTTCAAACATTACTGGGTGTTTCTGCAAGGGTGTTTTTGTATGAGATTAACATTTTCTTATTTATTTATTTTTAAATTTATTTTTTATTTTATATTGGAGTATAGTTGATTTACAACGTTGTGTTAGTTTCAGGTATATGGCAAAATGGTTCATTTATATATATATCTATTCTTTTTCAGATTCTTCTGCCATGTAGATTATTACAGAATATTGAGTAGAGTTCCCTGTGCTGTACGGTAGGTAGGTCCTTGTTGTTTATTTTATACATAGTAGTGTGTATATGTTAATCCCAAACTCCTAATTTATCCCTCCCCTCACCTTTCCCCCTTGGTAACCATAAGTTTGTTTTCGAAGTCTGTGAGTCCGTTTCTGTTTTGTAAATAAGTTCATTTGTATCATCTTTTTAGATTCCACGTATAAGTGATATCATATGATATTTGTCTTTGTCTGTCTGACTTACTTCGTTTAGTATGATAATCTCTAGGTCCATCCATGTTGCTGCAAATGGCATTCTTTCATTCTTCTTTATGGCTGAGTAATATTCTGAGATTAACATTTAAATTGATGGTCCAAGTAAAGCAGATTTATCTCCCTTATGTGGGTGTGTCTCATCCAGTTAGTCAAAGGCCAGCATAGCCCAAAAAGACTGACCCTCTCCTGAGTAAGAGAATTCTGTCTGCCTGGGTGCTTTCAAACTGGGATGCCAGCTTTTATCTGCCTTTGGACTTGACTGATACATCAGCTCTCCTGGGTCTTGAGCCTGCTGGCCTTCAGACTGGAACTTCACCATCAGCCCTTCTGATTCTTTTTTTTTTGTTTTTTGCCGGACGCGGGCCTCTCACCGTTGTGGCCTCTCCCGCTGCGGAGCACAGGCTCCGGACGCGCAGGCTCAGCGGCCACGGCTCACGGGCCCAGCAGCTCCGCGGCATGTGGGATCTTCCCGGACCGGGGCACGAACCCGTGTCCCCTGCATCGGCAGGCGGACCCTCAACCACTGCGCCACCAGGGAAGCCCCCTTCTGATTCTTAGACCTTCCAACTCAGACTAGAGCTAACCCATTCGCTCTCCTGGGTCTCCAGCTTGCCAACTCACCCTGCAGATATTGGGACTTACTGGCCTCCAAAATGGCATGAGCCAATTCCTTACAATAAATCTCTATTTATACACCTTATTGGTTCTGTTTTTCTGCAGAACCCTGAATAATATACCTGGTCTCTCTGTACAGTCCTGAGCTCTGCTTGAGATCTGGTGACTGGTCAGCATAATTGATAAAGACATAAAGTTCAGAGGGAGGTTATTCATTCAGCCAGCTCGTGTGGCCCTTTCTGGTGCCTGGTTACTAATTCCTGTCTTGTGTTTCCAGTTTGGCAGGATCAGGGTTTCTGGTATGCAAGCATGGCCTGCCCTAGGGCCAGATTCTGCTCTGCCCATGTCTTCCAGAAGGGGATTTTCTAGACCACTAGGGAATTTGGGGCTTTTCTGATAACCTCTTGGTGGAAAGAATCTGCCTAATGGACCTGGAAGGTGCCACATAAGGATAAAATCGATAGAATAATAGGGATCGAAGGGAGCCAGTACAACTGGCATAATAGGAACCCAACCAGATTTTCTGAAGTGCAGTTTTCACCCCAGTTACACTTCTTGGTGTGTGCTCCCTAAACAACAGTAAAATGTCCTTTTTGAGTCTAAGACTCAATAGTTTTCAATGTGAGGGGTTTAGAAACTTCTGCCAACTATGTATGGGATGACAGTAAATGGGGAAATACACTTTGAGTCCAATTTTATTGGATCATGAGGGTACATGTCTAGAACAATTCTAGGGTAGAATGGGACTCAGTGAATAGCCACTAATTCTATTTCTACTGTTAACTCAGGAAATGACCTTGGGAAAGTCATTTAATTGCTCTTGATCTCCTATGTCCACTTGCGTCCCAAAAGTGGCCCTCCTAGCAACTCTCAAGTATATGATACGGTGTTGTTAACTCTAGTCATTATGCTGTACATTAGAGTCCCAGACTTATTTATCTTAGAACTAATCTTATTGTGGTAATCATTTCATAATATATACCTATATCAAATCATCACATTTTACGCCTGAAACTTACACAATGCTGTACGTCAATTACATCTCAATAAACCTGGGGGGGCGGAAAAAGAAAAGTAAGAAATGAATGCAAAAAACAGTGGTTCTTAAACCAGCAGCCTCCATATCACCTGGAAGCTAGTTAGAAATTTAGAATCTCATGCCCTGCTCCAGACCTACTGAATCAAATCTACATTTTAACAAGATTTCCAGATGGTCTATTTACATATTAAAGTTTGGCAAGCACTGGTATGGAGGAAAGAGCACAACATTTTTGACTGATTTAGAAACTTCTGTTTTCTTGGTCTGGACAGTCCTGTGTGATTTTGCACATGTCACTGAAAATCTCTGAGCCTCAACTTCCCTACTTGAAAACGTGGGATAAAAATATCTACCTACCAACCTGATGGAATTTTCAGGAGGATCAAAATAATTTAAAATGTCATACACAAGTATTGAGTGACTTCACTGTGCCTGGCCCTGTGCAGGCCACCGCAGGGTAAAGAGATGGACTGGACACAGCCCTGATGTCCAGGAACTCTGCCTCTGACACAGTGGGAAAATATGTATGAAAGCGCTTTTAAATGCAAAGGGCTACCTAATGTTAGCTATTATTAGTATTAATGGAGATAATAATACTTGCCCTACTTATGCTGCATGGTCATTATTAAGCTCAAGCGAGATAAAGCATGTCAAAGCCATTTGAAAAGCTGAAAAGTACTGACGTAAGAACTTATTATTAGTATTATTATTGCCATCACTGAGTGAATGATAATTAAGTCCAGTAGGGGAAAAACCTAGATTTAATTACATTTACTCAGGCCGCAGAGGATCCTGGAGTTTAAATACCAAACTTGGGACTCTTTGTTCAACACGCAAGGGGATTCTCACTTGCTTTTGGTTCCATAGAGGAGCTGCATCGAAAATTAAGTCTGTTAATACTTCTGCTATTTTAGACTATCTGATCCTAGAAGCAGGGATTTCTTTGCAGTTTACTGGCGACTCACTGAAATGCATCCACCTGTGAGGTGGAATGTTCTATCTGATGGGCAGCCTGACAGTGGCACTACTCTGCCGATTAGGATGTGGTCAGGTGGAAAAAAATACAAGAGGCCTATGTTCTGCGAGGTCCTCTATCTGGGCACATGCTCAGGGGTAGTCTCCTGCTCTGTGTATTCCTGTCCTTGGAGCCCAAGGCATCCTGTTGAAACGCTGGGTGCTCATGGTGGGCAAAGGAACTTGGAAATCATCCAGCCTAATCATCCATGCTTCTTCAGAGGAAGTCACTGGCCTGGAGAGGAGACATGTCATATGTACCCTGCTCCAGACCACACTTCAAGCCGATGAAAAAGGAACTTGGAAAATCAGTCCTCCTAATTCCCAGTCTAGCGTGCTTGCATTTCATCTTAATGCACTGGAGGATGCTTTTTTTCTTTTGGGGGTGGGTCTGAGTAATAAACGTAGCAGTAGGGAGACAGTTCTCATTGCGGTTGTGATCGGGATGTTTCACATGTCTACCCTCTGCTCTTTGCTTTTGGTGGTTTGATGGTGTAGGTGCAATCTCTGCTCTTCTTGCCTACTGGCTGTAGATTTTCTCTCTTAATACTGCCTGTGATATGGTCAGCGCAAATTTTAATGAGGCAGAGAAAGGGCAAGATTAACATTTTCCTCCCCAGCTGTCATTCATGTTTATTCTCTCGTTGTATACGGTCTGCTTGATTTCCAGTTATTCATGTGTCTACCTCTCCCACCAGATTATAAAGCTCTGAGCTCTGAAGGTGACAGCTCTACTGTTGAAATCTAGCTTTATCACTTGGTTGCCCTGTGATCTTGAGTGAATTACATATCACTCTGAAGCTCTGTAAATTGGGAAACAATCATATCCACAGATGGTGAAAATTAAATAAGCCATGTGAAGTTATTGATCCGTTGCAGTTACTGCAGTAACTGTAGTTACTCCATCTCTGCTGCTCTCAGATGTGGTTTTGGGGGTAGATGGGGAGCAATATCTGATCAACTTCAGCCACCCCCTCACTTCCCCACTCATCCAAACAGATTCTCAAAACAAAAATGGCCTGAGCTCCCAGAAGAACTTTCAATAGCCCATAGGGTCACTTAATTCTGACTATTGGTTCTTTTTCAGGGAGGCTGGGTCTGCTTCTTCTCGGCCCTTCATTATCATTCCCTTTGTTCTTTTGTTATTGCTTTTCAGCTCTGACATCTCTCATCCTTTCACTGCCAAGCTTACTCCCATTTTGTTTTGAAGGATGGTGATGATTCCTTCAGGAGAATAATATTATCTGTTTACCTGTGCATGGAGGAATGCGTGCTGAATTGAGAATAATTGGATGCCACTTGACTTGGGACTCTGACTGGGACCTTGGCTCATTAGTCATGGCACATTTGCAATCATACCCTTTCTCATCCTGGAGCTCACAGTGGGCAGTGACTCTTCCTCCTTTGACCCTGCCCACCTAGACAATATATATCTCAAGGGCAGGCGTGCCTGTACTGCTCTAGCCGCCCCCCCCCCCCACCCCA
>NW_006786458.1:753304-767021 GCF_000442215.2 Lipotes vexillifer
GGCGCTGGCGGGACTGGTCTCCTCTAGCCGCCCCCCCCCCCCACACCAGAGCACCTTGAGTCTAATAGAAACTCAATACAGAGTTGCCTGATTCCTGCTTCTTGAACTTGGTGCTCCCCCTTTAATTAGAATATGTTTTCCCTTAGCAGCAGGTATTAGAAGTCCTTTGAGAGTGTCTCAGCTCCTTCCCCAGGAAAATGCCTTCTTAGTTCGCTTAGGGCAGAAACTGAGCCCCCAGGGCCTGGATGAGCTGTTAGTGCTGAGGTTTCTGAAGGAGAAAGATACTTTGCATGACAAGCAGAAAAGTACTTTGCTGGGGATTGGGGGATTCAGGAAGAAGATGTGAAGAATGGAGAGAGAGAAAGAGAGAACTCGGCAGACAGGATGAGCATGATGGGAGAACGCTGTGTCCTTGATGTGATGACCTCTGCCCAGGTCCCAAATAATTGGAGAAGCTTGGAGTGACTGGGTCTCCCTTGGATCCTGGTGAAAGGCTGATTCCTCGAGACTTCGTAGCTCTGTGATTTCACAAAAATCTGGGGAGGAGTGCGGATAGGAAACAAACTGGACTCCTCCAGACCTTGGAAACTGAGATCTGATGCAATGTGTGTGGGGTGCAGGAATTCAAGTAGTTTAATTCTAGAATGCAAGGGGCAGAAGGATCTTAGTTAACCTCTGGCTTATATTCACATTGACGCTGGCACAAAACCATGTATTGAAAATGATATCCTGCCAGGATTTTTTGTTTCTGTAGAAAGGGATATGGCAGCATTTCAAGGGGACACTGTTGATATCAGAAGGCCACTTTGGGTCACCTCATCCAGGAGTCTATACTAGTTCCCATGATGCCCAGCCATTAAGAGAACTTTAGGCACTTGGCACCCAGCCTTTCTCCCTCTTGCCCTCTATTTCAATATATACAGGTGCAGCTACCACTGGCTACCAGGCATTTGGGGAATCTTAAGCTTGCTTGTGTCCTAAGCAACTATTATTGGCTCTGAACACAACCACCTCCTCTTTCATTGAGATCTGTGGCACTAGGCTGGCAGCAGATCTTGCAGACCTGAAAAGGGGTCTCTAGAGCATAGACTTCAGGCTCAATTTCCTCACCAGCATGATCCAAAAGAGGAGACAGCCAACCAAACCCATGTGCCTGTTTTAAGAATGAACAGATGAAGTTTTCTGAGCTTCTCAAATTATCTCTTCAAAGAGCACCTCAACAGGCTTTCCCGTGCTCTTGCAGCTGTGCAGCTGGCAACAATTGCTTACAGGGATACAAGAGTATAAGAGGTGGATCAATGTTTTTTTTCAATATGCCTTACCCACAGCTGTTCACATATTTGGTTTCTTCTAATGTGCTTTCTCCTGGACTTAACCAGAAGAGGAGTTTCGTGAGCCATAAGGCAATATAAATTAAATTTAATAATGAAAGTTTTAAATTTAAAAATGACCTTAAATAATTCTTGGGTTAACAGAGGAATCAGAACTGCAATAATAGACTGCTTAGAAAAGAATCAACAATGAGAATACTCCATATGGAACTTACACCAATGTTGTTCTCAAGGGAAATGTCATTGTGCTCGGTGCTTTCAGAAATAAACAATACGAATGGAAAAAAATTAAACTGAGGAATGCAAGAAGTTAGAAAATAATATACACATGAGGAAAGCAAGAAGAAAATTTCGAAAGTTGACATTATTAAATTAGAATAGCAAAATGTAATATAATGGATTAATAAATCTAACAGATATTTCTTTTCATACAATAAGATAGAATAAACTCTGCCTAATGTAAATTACAAGTGTAATGAAAATACAAATATTTAATATGAGAAATAAGAAAAAATATATACCCTAGAGAAAGGTGATTTAAAGAGTAAAAGAAATATTATGGACAACTTGATGTTGGTAATTCTGAAAAGACTACTTAAATAAATGATTTTCTTATAACTATGAATCACCAAGTTGACTCTAGAAGAAATACCTAACAAGAACAGAACAGTAGCCATAAAATAATTGGAAAATAATGTTTAAAGAACTATTTCTAAAAAAAGATCTTGGTTTGTACAGTTCTACTATATTCTTCTTTTAAATTTTTAAGGAAACCCAGAAATCATAAAAAGAAATGGACAGATTTGATTACATAAAACCTAAAAATTTATTATGGCACAAGATACAAATGAGGTGCCGAGTAAAATGATAAATGAAGAGGCAGTATGTACAATGTATAAAAAAGGGTTACTATTCGTTGTATGCCAAGAGCTCTTAGTCATTAATAAGAAAAATCACCTAATAAAATAGGTAGAGCTTAAGAACAAATGAAAAGAAAAGGAGATATAATTTGTCAATAATATACAGAAAGATACATACCTTTACTAGGAGTTAGGGAAAAAATAAAACCATATTGAAATACCGTATTTCACCAATTAGGTTGACAAACTGAAAGACTTATTTAAATGATCAAAACATCCTTTACTGACAGGAAAGTGGGGACACTCATACATTGTTGTTGAGGTTAAAGATGATTACAACCTCTTTAGAAAGTAACTGGCCACCTTTCTTAAAAATGCAAAATATGCCTGTTTATCAGAAAGCCTAGTTCTAGGAATCTATTTCTCAGAAATAGTTACTAGTTTTTAAAAATAAATGGATAAGGACTTTTATTGCACCATTGCCTTAAAATACCAAACATTCTGGAAACAATCCAAATGCTCAGTATAGGGGGATGATTATATACATCATGAAGGTAGTAATACCCAATTAATTTCTCAGACCCAAGTCTCTGGAACCATCCTTCATCTCAGTTTTCATGTGTACGCTGTATCCAATCCATCAACAGATTCTGTTTGCTTTCCCTTAAAAGTGATTCCTGGTGGCGCAGTGGTTGAGAGTCCGCCTGCCGATGCAGGGGACACGGATTCGTGCCCCGGTCCGGGAAGATCTCACATGCCGCGGAGCGGCTGGGCCCGTGAGCCATGGCCGCTAAGCCTGCGCATCCGGAGCCTGTGCTCCGCAGCGGGAGAGGCCACAACAGTGAGAGGCCCGCGTACCAAAAAAAAAAAAAAGGGATTCCAAATATGAACGCACCTCTCCACTTCCACGGCTACCCCTTGGTCCAAGCTGCCATATTTCTACCCTAAGACTCAATAGTCTCCTACGTGGTACCCCCGCTTCCACCCTGCTCACCTTGCCATCTATTATGTGTGCAGATGCCAGAGTGAGGAATTAAAAATGTAAAATAAGTGCCACCCTCTTGCTCAAAACTCTGTAGTGTGTGTCTTCCCATTGCACTTACAATGGTATCTGTAATCTGACCACAGCTTAATGGTGCTCTTTGATCCTGCGCTTGGCCATTGCTCAAACTCATTTCCTACCCTTCTTCCCCTTGCTAACTTCTCTGCCAACAATGACTTCTTGCTATTCCTTGAACATGTAAAAGGACCACTGAACTTGATATTCCATCTGCTTGGAAGCCCCCCACCCCCAAGTTATTGGCATACTCTCTCCTTCACTTCCTCTGGATCTTTGTTTGATTTTGTCCTTCCCAGATCATCTTATTTAAAACAGCAACTCTTCTCTGATCCTATCTACATGACACATTCTGAGAAAACACAAGTCCCAAATGTAAGAAAGCATTAAAACATAGTATATATTTTTTATTATTATTTATTTAATTTATTATTATTATTTTTTTTTTTGCGGTACGCGGGCCTCTCACTGTTGTGGCCTCTCCCGCTGCGGAGCACAGGCTCCGGACGCGCAGGCTCAGCGGCCATGGCTCACGGGCCCAGCCCCTCCGCGGCATGTGGGATCTTCCCGGACCGGGGCACGAACCCGTGTCCCCTGCATCGGCAGGCGGACTCTTAACCACTGCGCCACCAGGGAAGCCCCTATTTTATTTTATATTAAAGTATATTTGATTTACAGTATTGTATTAGTTTCAAGTGTACAGTATAGTGATTCAGTATTTTTACAGATTATACTCCTTGCCAAGTTATTACAAGATAATGGCTATAATTCCTTGTGCTATACGATATGTCCTGTTGCTTATCTATTTTATACATAGTAGTTTGTACCTCTTAATCCTATACCCCTAACTTGCCCCTCACCACTTCCCTCTCCCCCCTGGTAACCACTGGCTTGTTTTATATATCTGCAAGTCTGTTTTTCTTTTGCTATATACATTTGTTTTTGTTTGTATTATTTTTTAGATTCCACATGTGATGTCATACTGTATTTGTCTTTCGCTCTCTGACTTATTTCACTAAGCATAATGACCTAATTCTCTAGGTCCATCCACATTGCTGTAAATGGCAGAATTTCATTTTTTATGGCTTAGTAATATTCCATTGTGTGTGTGTGTGTGTGTGTGTGTGTGTGTGTGTGTATGTGTATAACATATTTATCCATTTGTCTGTTGATGGACACTTGGGTTGCTTCCATGTCTTGGCTATTGTAAATAGTGCTGCTATGAATATTGGGGTGCATGTATCTTTTTGAATTAGTGTTGTCATTTTTTTATGGGTATATAACCAAGAGTGGGATTGCTAGGTCGTATGGTAGTTCTATTTTTAGTTTTTTGAGGAACTTCCATACTATTTTCCATAGTGGCTGCACCAATTTACATTCCCACCAACAGTATATGAGGGTTCTACCAAATATATAAAGAAGATATAATACCTATCCTTCACAAACTAATCCAAACAACTGAAGGGATGAAACACTCCCAAATTCACTCAACGAGACCACAATTACCCTGATACCAGAACCAGAAAAAGACACTCCCCAAAATGAAAATTACAGGCCATTATCTTTAATGAATATAGATACAAAAATCCTCAACAGGGCTTCCCTGGTGGCGCAGTGGTTGAGAGTCCGCCTGCCGATGCAGGGGACGTGGGTTCGTGCCCCGGTCTGGGAGGATCCCACATGCCGCGGAGCGGCTGGGCCCGTGAGCCATGGCTGCTGGGCCTGTGCGTCCGGAGCCTGTGCTCCACAATGGGAGAGGCCACAACGGTGAGAGGCCCGTGTGCAGCAAAAAAAAAAAAAAAAAATCCTCAACAAAATATTAGCAAACCAAAGCCAACAATATATAAAAAGAATCATACACCATGATCAAGGAGGATTTATTCCAGGGAGGCAAGGATAGTTTAATATTTGCGTATCAATGTGATACACCACATTAACAAAAGGAAGGATAAAAATCACATGATAATCTCAATAGACACAGAAAAAGCCTTTGACTAAATTCAACAATGATTCATGATAAAAATTCTCATCAAAGTGGGTATTGAGGAAACATATCTCAACATAATAATAATAATAATAATAATTTGCCATTTATGACAAATCTACAGCTAACATTGTACTCAATGGTGAAATGTAGTTGAAATCATTGCTAAATTCTCTCAAACAACTCCCAAATGTGGGTGACAGTAGTATCCCTTACACCAGTTTAACCACTTAACTGCCAAGCACTTTACACAAGTTGTCTAATTTAATTTTCACCATACTCTTTTTTATCAGTATTCTTTGTATACAGATCATTAATCCAAGGATGAGTGACGTTGAAAACTGGCTCCTGATTTCCTACAGTGTGAGTGGTGGAGCCAGGATTTGAACCCTGGCAGTGAGGCTTGGCAACAGCAGGCTGTACTGCCCCATAGGGCACTAAGCATTTCTTTCCTTCTTGCTTTTGCGCTGTCTCACGAAGCAAAGCAGCTGTCTTTAATCTCATGTTTCACTCTTTAAAAGTTTGACAAAACTTTTTCCCCAAACCCAGCCCACACTGGCTAGTTGCTCTCCCGCTGTTTCCTCCTTCCATCCTCGTTCTCTTCTGCCTTGGCTGTGTTCAGTGTAAAACAGTCTGGAATCCTGGCTTCCTGAGCTCTGTATCACTAGCTACTTTGTCCTCATCTTCACACAAAAAAATCCCAAAAGGCAGCCTGGGCGTGCCACACCCTCCTACAGTGGGGAAGGACTGGAGACAGGATCTTTGTCCCACTTATTTTCAAGCTCTTAGGAGAAGCCTCTGTAGCACTTTAGTACTGAACACATACTTGCTGAACCATTCCAAGTGGACATGACTTCACCTCTATTTCTTTTTTTTTTCCAACACCTTTATCGGACTATAATTGCTCTGCAAAGGTGTGTTAGCATCTGCTGTATAACATAGTGAATCAGCCATACGTATACACATATCCCCATATCCCCTCCCTCTTGCATCTCCCTCCCACCCTCCCTATCCCACCCCTCTAGGTGGTCACAAAGCACCGAGCTGATCTCCCTGTGCTATGCGGCTGCTTCCCACTAGCTATGTATTTTAAATTTCGTAGTGTATATACGTCCATGTCACTCTCTCACTTTGTCCCAGCTTACCCTTCCCCCTCCCCGTATCCTCAAGTCCATTCTCTACGTCTGTGTCTCTATTCCTGTCCTGCCCCTAGGTTCTTCAGAACCATTTCTTTTCTTAGATTCCATATATATGTGTTATCATACAGTATTTGTTTTTCTCTTTCTGAATTACTTTGTCTGTATGACAGACTCTAGGTCCATCCACCTCACTACAAATAACTCAATTTCGTTTCTGTTTATGGCTGAGTAATATTCTATTGTATATATGTGCCACATCTTCTTTATCCACTCATCTGTCGATGGACACTTAGGTTGCTTCCATGTCCTGGCTATTGTAAATAGTGCTGCAGTGAACATTGTGGTACATGACTCTTTGAGTTATGGTTTCCTCAGGGTATATGCCCAGTAGTGGGATTGCTGGGTCATATGGTAGTTCTATTTTTAGTTTTTTAAGGAACCTCCACACTGTTCTTCATAGTGGCTGTGTCAATTTCCATTCCCACCAACAGTGCAAGAGTGTTCCCTTTTCTCCACACCCTCTCCAGCATTTGTTGTTTGTAGACTTTTTGATGATGCCCATTCTGACTGTTGTGTGGTGATGCCTCATTGTAGCTTTAATTTGCATTTCTCTAATGATTCACTAATCATTGTTGAGCATCCTTTCATGTGTTTGTTGGCAATCTGTATATCTTCTTTGGGGTAATGTCTGTTTAGATCTTCTGCCCATTTTTGGATTGGGTTGTTTGTTTCTTTGATATTGAGCTGCATGAGCTGCTTGTATATTTTGGAGATTAATCCTTTGTCAGTTGATTCATTTGCAAATATTTTCTCCCATTCTGAGGGTTGTCTTTTCATCTGGTTTATGGTTTCCTTTGCTGTGCAAAAGTTTTTGTTTCATTAGGTCCCATTTGTTTCTTTTTATTTTTCTTTCCATTTCTCTAGGAGGTGGGTCAAAAAGGATCTTGCTGTGATGTATGTCATAGAGTGTTCCGCCTATGTTTTCCCCTAAGAGTTTTATACTGTTTGGCCTTACATTTAGGTCTTTAATCCATTTTGAGTTTATTTTTGTGTATGGTGTTAGGAAGTGTTCTAATTTCATTCTTTTACATGTAGCTCTCCAGTTTTCCAGCACCACTTATCAAAGAGGCTGTCTTTTCTCCATTGTATATTCTTGGCTCCTTTATCAAAGGTAAGGTGACGATATGTGTCTGGGTTTATCTCTGGGCTTTCTATCCTGTTCCATTGATCTATATTTCTGCTTTTGTGCCAGTACCATACTGTTTTGATTAGTGTAGCTTTGTATTATAGTCTGAAGTCAGGGAGCCTGATTCCTGCAGCTCCGTTTTTCTTTCTCAAGATTGCTTTGGCTATTCAGGGTCTTTTATGTTTCCATACAAATTATGAAATTTTTTGTTCTAGTTCTGTGAAAAATGCCATTGGTAGTTTGATAGGGATTGCACTGAATCAGTAGATTGCTTTGGGTAATATAGTCATTTTCACAATGTTGATTTTTCCAATCCAAATACATGGTATATCTCTCCATCCGTTTGTATCATCTTTAATTTCTTTCATCAGTGTCTTATAGTTTTCTGCATACAGGTCTTTTGTCTCCTTAGATAGGTTTATTCCTAGGTATTTTATTATTTTTTTTGCAATTGTAAATGGCAGTGTTTCCTTAATTTCTCTTTCAGATTTTACATCATTAGCATATCAGATTGCAAGCGATTTCTGTTCATTAATTTTGTATCCTGCTACTTTACCAAATACATTGATTAGCTCTAGTAGTTTTCTGGTAGCATTTTTAGGGTTCTCTATGTATATTATCATGTCATCTGCAAACAGTGACAGTTTTACTTCTTCTTGTTTGATTTGGATTCCATTTATTTCGTTTTCCTCTCTGATTGCTGTGGCTAAAACTTCCAAAACTATGTTGCATAATAGTGGTGAGAGTGGGCAACCTTGTCTTGTTCCTGATCTTAGTGGAAATGGTTTCAGTTTTTCACCATTGAGAACGATGTTGGCTGTGGGTTTGTCATATATGACCTTTATTATGTTGAGGTAAGTTCCTTCTATGCCTACTTTCTGAATAGTTTTTATCATAAATGGGTGTTGAATTTTGTCAAAAGCTTTTTCTGCATCTACTGAGATGATCATATGGTGTTTCTCCTCCAATTTGTTGATATGGTTTATCACATTGATTAATTTGGGTATATTGAAGAATCCTTGCATTCCTGGGTTAAATCCCACTTGATCAGGATGTATGATCCTTTTAATGTGCTGTTGGATTTTGCTTGCTACTATTTTGTTGAGGATTTTTGCATCTATATTCATCAGTGATATTGGCCTGTAGTTTTCCTTTTTTGTGACATCTTTGTCTGGTTTTGGTATCAGGGTGATGGTGGCCTTGTAGAATGAGTTTGGGAGTGTTCCTCTCTCTGCTGTATTTTGGAAGAGTTTGAGAGGATAGGTGTTAGCTCTTCTGTAAATGTTTGATGGAATTCACCTGTGAAGCCATTTGGTCCTGGGCTTTTGTTTGTTGGAAGATTTTTAATCACAGTTCCAATTTCAGTGCTTGTGCTTGGTCTGTTTATATTTTCTATTTCTTAGTTCAGTCTTGGAAGGTTTTGCATTTCTAAGAATTTGTCCATTTCTTCCAGGTTGTCCATTTTATTGGCATATAGTTGCTTGCAGTAATCTCTCATGATCCTTTGTGTTTCTGCAGTGTCAGTTGTTACTTCTCCTTTTTCATTTCTGATTCTATTGATTTGAGTCTTCTCCCTTTTTTTCTTGATGAGTCTGGCTAATGGTTTATCAATTTTGTTTCTTTGTTCTTCTCAAAGAACCAGCTTTTCTTTTTATTGATCTTTGCTATCATTTCCTTCATTTCTTTTTCATTTATTTCTGATCTGATCTTAATGATTTCTTTCCTTCTGCTATCTTTGTTTTTTTTTTTTGTTCTTCTTCTTCTTTCTCTAATTGTTTTAGGTGTAAGGTTAGGTTGTTTATTTGAGATTTGTCTTGTTTCTTGAGGTAGGATTGTATTGCTATAAACTTCCCTCTTAGAACTGCTTTTGCTGCATCCCATAGGTTTTGGGTCATCGTGTTTTTATTGCCATTTGTTCCTAAGTGTCTTTTTATTTCCTCTTTCATTTCTTCAGTGATCTCTTGGTTATTTACTAGTGTATTGTTTAGCCTCCATGTGTTTGTAGTTTTTACAGTTTTTTTCCTGTAATTGATATGTAGTCTTATAGCATTTTGGTTGGAAAAGATATATGATTTCAATTTTCTTAAATTTACTGTGGCTTGATTTGTGACCCAAGATATGATCTATCCTGGAGAGTGTTCCATGAGCACTTGAGAAGAAAGTGTACTCTGGTTTTTTTTCATGGAATGTCCTATAAAGTCCATCTTGTTTAATGTGTCATTTAAAGCTTGTGTTTCCTTATTTATTTTCATTTTAGATGATCTGTCCATTGGAGAAAGTGGGTTGTTAAAGTCTCCTACTATGATTGTGTTACTGTCAGTTTCCCCCGTTATGGCTGATAGCATTTGCCTTATGTACTGAGGGGCTCCTATATTGGGTGCATAAATATTTACAATTGTTATATCTTCTTCTTGGATTGATCCCTTGATCATTATGTAGTGTCCTTGTCTCTTTTAATAGTCTTTGTTTTAAAGTCTATTTTGTCTGATATGAGAATTGCTACTCCAGCTTTCTTTTGATTTCCATTTGCATAGAATATTTTTTCCATCCCCTCATTTTCAGCCTGTATGTGTCCCTAGGTCTGAAGTGGCTCTCTTTTAGACTACATATATACAGGTCTTGCTTTTGTATCCTTTCAGCCAGTCTATGTCCTTCAGTGGGAACATTTAATCCATTTACATTTAAGGTAATTATTGATATGTATGTTCCTATTAACATTTTCTTAATTATTTTCAGTTTGTTTTTGTAGGTCTTTTCCTTCTCTTGTGTTTCCTGCCTAGAGAAGTTCCTTTAGCATTTGTTGTTAAATTGGTTTGGTGGTGCAGAATTCTCTTCTTAACTTTTGCTTGTCTGTAAAGTGTTAATTTCTCCATCGAATCTGAATGAGATCCTTGCTGGGTAGAGTAATCTTGGTTGTAGGTTTTTCCCTTTCATCATTTTAAATATGTCCTGCCACTCCCTTCTCTGCTGAAAGATCAGCTGTTAACCTTATGGGGATTCCCATGTGTGTTATTTGTTACTTTTCCCTTGCTGGTTTTAATATTTTTTCTTTGTATTTAATTTTTGATAGTTTGAGTATTATGTGTCTTAGCATGTTTCTCCTTGGATTTATCCTGTATGGGACTCTCTGTGCTTCCTGCACTTGACTGACTATTTCCTTTCCCGTATTAGGGAAGTTTTCAACTATAATCTCTTCAAATATTTTCTCAGACCCTTTCTTTTTCTCTTCTTCTTTTGGGACCCCTATAATTCAAATGGTATTTAATGTTGTCCCAGAGGTCTCTGAGACTGTCCTCAGTTCTTTTCATTCTTTTTTCTTAATTCTGCTCTGCGGTAGTTATTTCCACTATTTGATCTTCCAGGTCATTTATCCGTTCTTCTGCCTCAGTTATTCTGCTGTTGATTCCTTCTAGAGAATTTTTAATTTCATTTGTTTTGTTGTTCATCATTGTTTGTTTGCTCTTGAGTTCTTCTAGGTCCTTGTTAAACGTTTCTTGTATTTTCTCCATTCTATTTCCAAGATTTTGTATCATCTTTACTATCATTACTCTGAATTCTTTTTCAGGTAGACTGCCTATTTCCTCTTCATTTGTTTGATCTGGTGTGTTTTTACCTTGCTCCTTCATCTGATGTGTGTTTCTCTGTCTTCTCATTTTGCTTAACTTACTGTGTTTGGAGTTCCCTTTTTGCCGGCTGCGGGTTTGTAGTTCCCGTTTTTTTTAGGTGTCTGCCTCCAGTGGATAAAGTTAGTTCAGTGGGTTGTGTAGGCTTCCTGGTGGAGGAGACTGGTGCCTGTGTTCTGGTGGATGAGGCTGGATCTTGTCTTTCTGGTGGGTAGACCACGTCCAGTGGTGTGTTTTGGGGTGTCTGTGAACTTATGATTTTAGGCAGCCTTTCTGCTAATGTGTGGGATTGTATTCCTGTCTTTCCAGTTGTTTCGCATGGGTTGTGCAGCACTGGAGCTTGCTGGTCTCTGAGCGGAGCTGGGTCTTAGCGTTGAGTTGGAGATCTCTGGGAGAGCTCTCTCCAATTGATATTACTTGGAGCCGGTAGGTCTCTGGTAGACCGGTGTCCTGAATTCGGCTCTCCCACCTCAGAGGCTCAGGCCTGACAGCTTGCTGAAGCTCCAAAACCCTGTCAGCTACCAGCTGGAGAAGATGGGCTATGAGTTTGTTGTCAGCCATTGCCCTGTTGTAGGTCTCTCTCAGCTGTGTCCAAAGGTCACCCAGATACATTGGGTTATTCCCATTCCTCAGAGCTTGCATCTGCCAGTCTGGGATTTATAGATGTCCTCCTGATACTCTTCATTGAAATACCTTGCATTCATGGTGGTGAGAGATACTAATAGTGTTGGTTCTCTTCAGTTCAGAGACTACAACAGTCTGAGCTTTCATGTGGCCAAGTCAGGAGCAGCTGGCCAACGGTCCCAAAGTGATAACATGTAAGATTCCAAGAAGGTTTTCTGCAGCGCCCGAGCAGTAGTCCCTAGCAGCCGCTCTGCTCAGCTGCAGCACTCTGACAGGGGAACTTGGTGGGACCCTCAGTCGAGGATTTTTGCTGGCCCTAGAGCCTGACTTGCCCACCCAGGCAAGGAGCTGAGGAGAGTGTCTCCCGGCCCTGTCGCACCAGAGGAGTGGACACCTGGAAGCTGCTTCACCTCTCTTTCTATAGAACATATTACCGATTCCATTCATTTCACCCTAGTATATAACAATATAAGGCAATTGGTAGCTGTGCTGTCTTGAGAAAGTTACTTTCCCACTGCATCTTAGTTTCTCCCTGTGTAAAATGGGGGGAAATAATCTACATTTTGGGTTCACTCTAGGAATCAACAAAAGATACCTAGTAATACTCGATATGTAGCTGATGCTTATTAGATATGAGTTGATTTTGAATCTGGATCTGAAGGCAGAATATGTACCTTTCCTCATACTTGCAATATTGTGTCATTGTATGTATTGTATATTCCGGAGGAAATCACTGGAAAAGAAGCCTAGATTTCACAGAGAAGGAATATCAAGATTACATGGTATATAAAAAACAAAAGAAGCAAACAAACAAAATACATGTAAGCCTGCTTCTAAGCCTCCTGTGCATGGTTTCCAGGTCAGACATTTCTAAATGTAGCCTTCGATGGACACCTTTGAGCACTGGATGCCCATGCGTGGCATGGTGGATCTAGAAATGGACTGAGATAGGGGATCTGAATTCTGGTCACAGTTGCCTCTAACCAGCTGTGTGATCCTACTCAAGACACTTACTTTCCTTAGGACTCAGTTTTTTTGTGTCTTAAATGGGAAATACCCATAAAACAACCAACCAAATAACAACAGAAACCTTCTCTGCTTGCTTAATAGGGTGGCTGGATCAAGAAAGATAACCTATATGAAGGTACTTGGTCTATCATAAAAGAAAAAAAAAGTATAAAATATGAGAGAGTGTTATACTGATTTTATTGTCTTCCTTTCAATTGAAAACAAAATGCAGCTGTAAGTAAGCGTTTCCCCCAATGTTGGCTTGATTGCCAGGCACATTCTGTCGATGCTGAGCAGCTTCCACTCCTCCCGTTGGGGGGGATGCTGCTTTAGGGCAGTTGCATCAGCATCAGGATTAGGAAGGGCATGGTCAACAATTGGATCTTGAACTACAACTGACCTCCATAGGTCATTTATTGCTTCCTCTGCCTCTGATAGGACTGTGACTCAGCTCTATGGGCAGGAAGGGGTCAATGCCTGTTGGCCATGGAATGATCTCAGTCTCTCTCTCCCTCTCTCTCTCATATCTATGCATATCTATTTATTTTTTTAGCCATGGCTGAGCTTCATGATCCAAATTCCTCTTTTTGCTGCAAAAGCTCGGTTTATTTGATGTCATAAAATAGGAATGCTCCAGAACGGCTACCTGCCACACAAATAAAGACATATATCTCTCTATTATATGTTTCCAGATCTTTCTATCAATCTGTCATTCCAGTGACAGATAACAAAATGATATCATTTTGTTCAATACATTCATTGACTTCTACCTGCTAGAGTTTACCCTTTTTTTTTATCTTCTGCCTGTCTTTGGGCCCAGTCTAGCATAGGGACTGTGGCTTCCATCCAAGGAAGTTTCGTTTGTTCTCAGCCAAGTGATAGTCTAAATTTAGAACCCCTGCCCC